>NC_133619.1:430477132-430788382 GCF_048593235.1 Sminthopsis crassicaudata | reverse complement strand
ATGATGAATTTTGCTGTTTGCAACCAACCAATCAAATAGCATTAAACAGGGAATCAAGGAACAGTATTTTACTAACTTGAGGAAATCATTTACTTCTGAGAGAGATGAATAAAGGGTTAGAACTAGAATTGAAAGACTTGAGTTTTAAAACCAGCTTTAAATAATTCTTAGTAGTGTGATCCTGAGAAAGTCACCTAACCTCTGTCTGCTTTACTTTCCTCAGTGGTAAAATTGGGATAGAAATAGTACCTATCACCTAGATTTGTGAGGATAAAATAAAATATTTGAAAAATGCTTTGCACAGTTCATGATACATAGTAGGTGCTTAATAAATGCTTGTTTCCTACCTACTTGTACTTCTCTAAATTCCTATTCCAGATATTAATTATATATATATTTTCCCTTTCATCTACTCTATTCTCCAGTCTTATTTTCTATTTCCCATTTCAATGCCTTTGCCCTGTTCCAAAACTCTGTGAGATAGGTGCTATTATGTCCTTTAAGAAACATAGGATGAGAGGAGTTACTTACTCAGGGTCACACAGTCAGTAAGAATGTAGAAAATAATTATAATTCAAGTCTTCCTGATTCCAGGACCAGCACTCTATTCATTAGGCTACCTAGCTTCCTTAGAACCATCCCATTGAGAAGTAGAATATAAAGAATACTTTATTACAAATTACAATTCCTAGATCTATACCATTATTAATTATAGAATTATAATATTATATATATATATATATGATTTTTAGTAACATACTTTTCCAGCCTCAATTTCATCATAGATGATCTTTTTTAGTTCTAAAGCCCATGATCTCACTTCATGCCAGGGTTCTCATTTGGCTTTATTATTCCATAAATTTTGGACATATAATGGGTCAAATCATGTCTTCCAAAACATATTATCTATGATAACCTCCCCCATACTCACATAGAGTAGCAAACCCATACAACTGGCTATTAATTCCTTCTTACTTCATCATTGTAAAAGGACTCTAACAGAGGTGGTTTTTAGTTTGTTTGCAAAACTATTTGGGAGGCTTTGAAATTCAATTCAAGTCTATTTAAACACCTTTCTTTCTTTTTAAGGGTCCAAGAAGTCTAAATCTATTTTCATTAGCATAGTTAGAGAGAAAGAGAACATTCATAATGGGGACAAAATTCCCTTTAAAATGTTAATTGGCATTGAGTTTGAATGGTTAAAGAGATAATAATGAACACCTTGCATCAGTCAAATCCAACACAATTAGTAGCCAGTGAAATTCATGTTCTTTTACTAGCAGTTATCTTCCAAATTAGATATTGTCTTCCATCTACCATGTTTAAAAGTCTCTATTGCTGTCACCATTGCCTTCTCTAGGGGGTTGCTAAAGTTGCCCAAGAGAGGATGAAGATGAAAGAGACCTGTGACTGACTGATGAATACTATTACAGGGATAATTCTCTTAGGTCAAAGGATCAAACGTCAGATATATTGGAGAGAAAAGCTTTGTGCTCCTTGGACAGAAGCCTTGACTTCCTACACTGTTAGTATGGTGTCTCCATTTCTTAATTTGTTTACCCTGCCTTTTGCCCCTTGCTTTGCTCTGAAGAGTAGGCTTTGCAGCTAAGCTGCTTTCCCCTAGCTGGCTGTTTTTCCTGAAGCAGATTGCTTAAGGCTTCGCAGGTTTCCTAGTTTCTATTTACACCAAAAGACCTACTGTTCTCTTTATCCAGGCACCAATCTTTTTTCTGTTAAAGATGGGGACCTTTGCTTCTTCCAATAATAGGTTTTAAATCAGGAGGAAAAGAACTTTAACTCAGTTGGTGTGGAGGGCAGAATATAGGGTGCAATAAATAAACAAAGACTTGGAAGGCTTTTGTCAGCCCAAAATACTCCCTATGATTGTGTTTGATAAAATAATAATAATTACAGTGATGGCTGAGGCTTGCTACTGAAAACCTGCAATTTCAAACAGCTGTGGAAGGACTAGGACAGTTAGCAGTCAGAATAAATAAAATGTAAGTCTCCCTGCACTGAGATTGTCCATATATGTAAATATCTCCCTCCCCCTTTCAAAGTTAGCTGCTCAACTAGCATAGTGAAAAGGCTGATTAATTTAACATTTTTGTCTTATAAGCTATCTTCAGGATGTTAGAAGCTTCTGTGGGCTTAATAAATAGAAGATAATTAATAGAATCTTTTAAAAACATAATTTGTTATTTATCAACTCAGTTATATTTTATCAACCACATTCACCAGCAACCCTCAACTCCACTACTGTAACATAGTGTTGTTTCCTCTTTCAGCCATGCTCTCCTATCCCCCAACTACTCCAGAGTCTACCATACTGTCTTTCAGATAATAAATGCTTAATAATAATTAGCATTGACAACTTCAAGATACTACTATACACCTGTCAAGTTGGCTAGGATGACAGGAAAAGATAATGACAAATGTTGGAGGGTATGAGGGAAAACTGGGACACTGTTGCATTGTTGGTGGAATTGTGAATGGATTCAACCATTCTGGAGAGCAATTTGGAACTATACTCACAAAGTTATGAAACATTGCATATCCTTTGATTCAGAGGTGGATCAAAAATTGCCTTAATGCCAATTTTGAATAAATGTATTGATGTGCATCTTTCTTTTAAGAAGGGAAAGAAACCTGCATGTTTATGGCAGCCCTTTTCGAAGTGGCTAGAAACTAGAAATTGAATGGATGCCAATCAATTGAGGAATGACTGAGTAAATTGTGGAATATGAATGTTATGGAATATTATTGTTTTGTAAGAAATGACCAGCAGGATGAATACCAAAGGCTTGGAGAGACTTACATGAACTGATGCTAAGTGAAATGAGCAGAACCAGGACATCATTATACACTTTAACAACAATACTGTATGAGAATCAATTCTGATGAAAGTGGCTATCTTCAACAATGAGATGTACCAAATCAGTTTCAATTGGTCAGTTATAAACAGAACTAGTTACACCCAGCAGAAGATCTCTGGGAAATGAGTGTGGACCACAACATAGCATTTGCACTGTTTCTGTTATTGTTTCTTGCATTTTTGTTTTTCTTCTCAGGTTATTTTTACCTTCTTTCTAAATCCATTTTTTTTTGTGCAGCAAGATAACAGTATAAATATGTATACATATATTGTATTTAACATATACATTAACATGTTTAACATGTATGGGACTGATTGCCATCTAGCAGAAGGGGTGGAGAGAAGGAGGGGAAAAGTTGAAACAGAAATTTTTGCAAGGGTCAATGTTGAAAAATTATCCATGCATATTGTTGAGGGTGGTAGCCCCTTGATATTTCTTGTTTGATCTCCAACTTCCTTTGGAACTTGGACCTTGGATACAAGATGTGGTCAAACTAGTTTGGGCTATCTGAGCTGGCCAGGGTTTTACAGCCCCCATTCTAATCTGCTCAGATATACCAAATGGCATCAGGAAATTCCTTTTTGGGAAGAGACTTCTGTCTGTCCCCAAAAGATAACAAGAGAATCCTTATCTTATTTACATCACTCTCTGGAACCTCCTTACATCACGGCATCTGAATGATTGTGCTCTTGTATAAAAGAGAGAACTCAAAAATCTATTCTTTGCAAAATGGGCCTTGTACCATGCAGCCATTTTGCCCACTGGCTGTCCTGTGTTTCCATTCTAATCAATGAAGACTATGTTTCCATACAGCATTAATTAGAAAATTCCTTTGCTGCCGAACCCGCCCTTGGTTACTGTGGGGAAGGAAGGAGAGAGAGAAAAGGAACTGACCCATCTCGGTTTAGAACCTCAGTTTACTCCTCATCATTTACTCCTCATCAATATGTTTTGTATAGAAAAAGCTATAATAAAAAAGAAAAGGATAGGAAACTAAAAAAAAAAAAATAATAATAATTAGCATTTATATTGCACTTTGTTTTCAAAGCCCTTCACAAAATATTCTTTCATTTGATCCTCACTACTTATTATATAGTTAGTAAGATTCTGAGACTGGAATTAAACTCATCTTCTTTGTTTCAATTATTTCGTAGCCTTTATCACTGTATCACTGAATAGGCATTTTCTCAGTCAAACTGATACCTTAGCTGAAAAAAACCACTGGACCCAGATGACTCTGGAGGAGAAAGTTGGTGACTTTGCACAGTTTTTCTTCATTTAAGTTCATTTAAGACTTCACTTGCAAGTCATGGCATTGATGTCCTTTTGGAGAATGAAAGAACAACAACAGCAGCAGTAGCAGAAACAGCAGCAACACCAGCAGCAACAGCAACGGCAATAACAATATGCAAAACATTGTGCTAAATTCTGAGAATTAAAAAAAAAAAAGCTAACAGCAATCCTCTTTCAAGGAACTCACATTCTAATGTGGAGAAAACAGACAAACAACTATGTATGGATAACAAATACAGGATGACCTGGAGATAGATGATGATGGAACTGTGAACTGCTACTGCTATTCTAGAACTGCTACTTCTAACGTGGAACTGTTTCAAAAGTTATCAAAAAGTGCATAATCTTGAATATGGGGCTTATATGTATAAAAATATTCAGAAATTCCTATGTAAGTCATATCACTTGAATAATTTCTTTCTCTATCTGGCTACATGAAAACACTGTCTATGAGGCTTTTTGGGGAAATAATGACCAATTATGTTTACATGGCAGTTTATACTTCAATGAAATAAATACATTATATGCATGCCCTTAAGGAGCTTTCAGTCTCATTGATCTTGGAATGTTGGAACTATAATATCATACCCATTTTTCAGGGCATACTAAGAAGTAGACCATAAAAAGGATAATTGCAAATGATTTATCTAGTCCAGAAATAGTAAACAAAGACTAAAAACACAGGTCTTTTGAGCCATCTCCTTATTTTGGTCTTTTTCATTCAGCCAGGAATCATTCATGGTCCATGTCAAAAGAAATCATTGAATGATTCCTGGCTGAATGAAAAAGACCAAAATGAAGGTTTTGCATGGGTAAATATTGGAAACTACTTATGTATGTGTTTTGACAAAAAAAAAAGCCTTATATAAAGATAGTTGCAAACTATCTTTACATGTAATTGGAAAACATAAAATATTAAATGGGGGAAAAACAGAGAGATAATAGAGCATAGTATAATGTATATAGATCTGAAAAAAAGGAATGTATAATCAAAGCTACAATTCACCATAGTTCCTTATGCATATTGTAAGAATTGAACATGGTGGGCTAAGTCAGGGAGGGATTTATGAAAGAGATAAAAAGAAAGGGACAAAGCAAGGGGAAAAGGAAGCAAGGGAGTGAAAGGGAGCAGGAAACCTAAAATAATCTGCTAATCTTTCAGTCTTACCTACTATTTTGATCTGTTTAGGTCATTTATAATAATTACAACTTTTTAAGAATATTCCCCCTTAGCATACTGTAATGATAAAGGCAACAATCTGCCTTCTATCTTCTATATTCTATGACAGTTAAAGGGGTCAATGGAAATTGTACCTTCTTATCTTTTTTTTCTAATGATGAGTTAATCTTTAATCAAGGAGATCCTGCCCTTGGAGGAGCAGAAAGCTATTGCATCAGTCTAGTCTTGAGGTTTTGGAGCCTACTTTCCTAAGATCTATTGTTCTTCCTGTAGCTGAGTTGGGTCAGGGTAATTTTATTATTCTCTACAATCTGAAGAGCTAGAAGGTGACAGTTGTAATTATATCACCATGCAGATTCCTTATAACTGTGCAGGACCTCCTCCATTATAGTGGAAAAGACCGTTTGCAATCAAAGATCCCCTTGTTCTTTGCTTGAATGTGGATAATCAGAGAATAAATCAGTAAAGTCCTCTTTATGTTCACTTCTAGCAAGGAACCTTGTATGATCTTAGCATATGTCTACAGCAAATCTTGTCAAAGGAAAGTCATCAAGGATGAATCTTGCTCTAACAAAATTTTTATGTAGTATATATGTTATTGAATTTAAAGTGTGATAGTTT
Organism: Sminthopsis crassicaudata; assembly: GCF_048593235.1. Classification (NCBI taxonomy): domain Eukaryota; kingdom Metazoa; phylum Chordata; class Mammalia; order Dasyuromorphia; family Dasyuridae; genus Sminthopsis; species Sminthopsis crassicaudata. Next base: position 430,782,412 of record NC_133619.1, on the reverse strand, counting down.
TACTGTCACCAATGATGAGAGTAGATTGCTATAAAAAGGCTGACATATCCATGGAGGGAAACATGAGAGATATTAATAATCATAATAAATGGTTGAATTGGATAAAGAAGTGAGGTTTTGTCTTTCTGAAGCATCTTATTAAGGCAGTAGAAAACATCAAGAAAGAATAGTTTAGTATAAATCCTGTGAATAGGAGATTAGATTCTAAACAGGGCTTTTTAACTTTAATTGTGTCATAGGTCCTTCAATACATATATACTATTTTACAACAGAAGGTAATTTTATTAAAATACACTGTTTTTTTAAAGTTCACAGTCCTCTATTTAAGAAACCTTATCTAGCATCTACTAGGAGGGGAAAGGAGTAACAAAAGCTAAATTAAATTAATAAGAGAGAGAGAGAGCCAGAGACAAAGACACCCAGAGAGAATTTGGGTCAAAATTTATAGGAGGAAATTGAAATCAAAATATAATAAACAAAAAAAATATTTTAAAAGAGAAAAATAAAATCATGGAATTATTAATTAACTTCAAAAATAATTATATTAAGTCTGAATTTTTAAACTCCTCAATCAAAATAAAGAGTAGCAAAATTGATGAGAACAAAACTTAAACCTTATATAAATTAACAGAAAACCCAATGTAAGAAAAACATTTAAAACATAAAAAGGTAGCCTGGGAATAAAAATATTTGAAGAAAAAAAGTGCTTTGTTTCTAGTAATTCCCACAAAGCAAGAATAGCAATCCTATTCATAGGAAACAATGACAAAAATTAATAATATCAGGAGAAAGAAAAAAGGTTTAATATTATCTTTACAGTATTTACACAATGAAATACTACTGTTATAAAATATATTTTATACACCATATTTAAAACCATAAAGGAACATATGGAAAAAAGTCAGTGATAGTAATATAATAATTGTAGGTGACTTCAACATTCCTTTTTCAAAAGTGGGAAAATCTAATGGAAAGATAAGAAAGAACATTATATACTTTAATAGATTATTGGAAAAAAAAAACATTGATTGAATGCTCTATCTTCAAAATAAAGATATCAGAGAATATACATGTATTCATTCATCTCAGCATATTTTGGAGAATTAATCATATTCTAGAACACAAAGGACTCAAATACGTTTTAAAAATAGAAATATTAAATATACCCATTAAAATAATAACACAATAAAAATAGTAATTAATATTGAGTAAAGATATAGATTAAAATGGGGGTTAAATAATAGCATCCTAAATAAGTGGTCAATGATAGATCATTGAAATTATGATCATTATAAAGAGAATTATAGCAAATAGTTACTATATCAAAAATTGTAGGATTATGCTAAAGCAATACCTAGAGGATTTTTTTTCCTGAGGCAATTGGGATCAAATAACTTGGCCAGGGTCACACAGCTAGGAAGTATTACATGTCTGAGGTCACATTTGAACTCAGATCATCCTGACTTCAGGGCTGGTACTCCATCTACTACACTGCCTAGCTGCCCCCTAGAAGAAAATTCTTTTTTTTTTTTTAATTATACCTTTTATTTACAAGATATATGCATGGGTAAATTTTCAGCATTGAAAATTGCAAAAACTTCTGTTCCACTTTTTCCTCTCCTTCCCTCCACCCCCTCCCCCAGATGGCAAGTAGAGCAATACTTGTTAAATATGTTAAAGTATATGGTAAATACAATATATGTATACATATCTATAGAGTTATTTTGCTGAACAAAAATAATCTGGTTTTGAAATAGTGTACAATTAGCCTGTGAAGGAAATCAAAAATGCAGGCGGACAAAGATAGAGGAATTGGGAATTCTATGTAGTGATTCATAGTCATCTCCCAGAGTTTTTTCGCTGGGTATAGGTGGTTCAATTCATTACTACTCTATTGGAACTGATTTAGTTCATATCATTGTTGAAGAAAGCCACATTCATCAGAATTGATCATCATATAGCATTGTTGTTGAAGTATATAATGATCTCCTGGTCCTGCTCATTTCACTCAGCCTCAGTTCTCTCCAGGCCTTTCTGAAATCATCCTGCTGGTCATTTCTTACAGAACAATAATATTTCATGATAGTCATAAACCACAATTTATTCAGCCATTCTCCAATTGATGGGCATCTACTCAGTTTCCAGTTTGTGGCCACTACAAATAGGGCTGCCACAAACATTCTTGCACAAACAGATCCCTTTCCATTCTTTAAGAGCTCTTTGGGGTATAAGACAAATAATAACACTGCTTTATCAAAGGGTATGCACAGTTTGATAACTTTTTGAGCATAGTTCCAAATCACTCTTCAGAATGGCTGGATGCATTGCCAATTCTACCAACAATGTAACAGTGTCCCAGTTTTCTCACATCCCCTCCAACACTCCTCATAATCTTTCCCTGTCATTCTAGCCAATCTGACAGGTTAGAAGTAATATCTGAGTTGTCTTAATTTGCATTTCTCTGATTAATAATGACTTGTAGCATCTTTTCATATGGCTAGAAATAGTTTAAATTTCTTCATCTGGGAATTGGCTGTTCATATCTTTGACCATTTATCAGTTGGAGAGTGGCTTGATTGCTAATAAATTTGAGTCAGTTCTCTACATATTTTAAAAATGAGGCCTTTATCAGGACCTTTGACTGTAAGAATGTTTTCCAGTTTATTGCTTCCCTTCTAATCTTGTCTGCATTAGTTTTGTTTGTACAAAGACTTTTCAATTTGATATAATCAAAATTTTCTATTTTGTAATCAGTAATGATCTCTGGTTCTTCTTTGGTCATAAATTCCTTCCTCTTCCATAGGTCTGAGAGGTAAACTATCCTATGTTCCTTTAATTTATTTATAATCTCATTCTTTATGCCTAGATGATGAATCAATTTTGACCTTATCTTGGTGTATGGTGTTAAGTGTGGGTCAATGCCTAGTTTCTGCCATACTAATTTCCAATTTTCCCAGCAGTTTTTTGTCAAGCAGTGAATTCTTATCTCAAAAGCTGAGGTCTTTGGGTTTGTCAAACACTAGATTATTAAGGTTATTGACTATTTTGTCCTTTGAACCTTACCTATTCCACTGATAAACTAGTTTATTTCTTAGCCAATACCAAATGGTTTTGGTAAACACTGCTTTATAAAATATAATTTTAGATGTGGTACAGCAAGGCCACCTTCATTTGATTTTTTTTTTCATTAGTTCCCTTGAAAGTCTTGACCTTTTGTTCTTCCAGATGAACTTTGTTGTTATTTTTTCTGTCATTAAAATAGTTTTTTGGGAGTCTGATTGGCATAGTATTAAATAAATAGATTAGATTAGGTAGTATTGTCATCTTTATAATATTTGCTCCCCCTATTATTATTTTTTCAATAATTTAGATCTGACTTTATTTATGTGGAAACTGTTCTGTAGTTTTGCTCATATAGTTTCCAATTTTCCCTTGACAGATAGATTCCAAAATGTTTTATACTATCAGTATTTACTTTAAATGGAATTTCTATTTGTAACTCTGTTGGATTTTGTTAGTGATATGTAAGAATGCTGATGATTTATGTGGATTTATTTGTATCCTTCAATGTTGCTAAAGTTGTGGATTATTTCTAAAACCTTTCTAGTAGAATCTCTGGAGTTCTCTAAGTATAACATCATATCATCTGTAAAGAGCAATAATTTGGTTTCCTCATTACCTACTCTAATTCCTTTAATCTCTTCTTCAACTCATTGCAGAAGCTAGCATACAATATTGAGTAGTAATGATGATAGTGGGCAACTTTGTTTCACTCCTGATCTTATTGTGTCTTCCAGTTTATCCCCATTACATAGGATACTTACTGATGGTTTTAAATAGATGCTACTGATTATTTAAAGGAAAAGTCTATTTATTCCTATACTGTCAAGTGTTTTTAATAGGAATGGATGTTGGACTTTATCAAATGCTTTTTCTGCATCTATTGAGATAATCATATGGTTTATGTTAATTTGGTAATTGATATAGTAAATTATAGTAATAATTTTCCTAATATTGAACCAGCCCTGCATTCCTGGTATAAATCCTACTTGGTCATGGTGTATTATCCTGGGGATGATTTTCTATAGTCTTTTTGGTAATACTTTATTTAATATTTTAGCATCAATATTCATTAGGGAGATTAGTTTACAATTTTCTTTTTCTGTTTTTAACCTACCTAGTTTAGGTATCAGTACAGTGTCTGTGTCATAAATGAAATTTGGTAGGACTCCCTCATTCTCTATTTTTTCAAATATTTTGTATAGCATTTGGAGTTAATTGTTCTTTAAATGTTTGGTAGAATTCACATGTAAATTCATCTGGTCCTGGGGATTTTTTTTCCTTAGGGAGTTGAGTAATAGCTTGTTCTATTTCTTTTTTCTGAAATGGGAATATTTAAGTGATTTATTCCTCTTCTGTTAATCTGGGCAGCCTATGTTTTTGAAGGTAGTCATCCATTTCACTTAGATTATCAAATTTATTGGCATAAATCTGGGCAAAGTAACTCCTTATTATTACTCTAATTTACTCTTCCTTGGTGAAAAGTTTTCCCTTTTTGTTTTTAAGAATAACAATTTGATTTTCCTCTTTCCTTTTTCTAATCAGATTTACCAAAGGTTTATCTATTTTATTGGTGATTTCATAAAACCAACTCTTAGTTTTATTTATTAATTCAATAGTTTTTTTTTTTACTTTCAATTTTAGTAATTTTTCCTTTTAATTTTAGAATGTCAAGTTTATTATTTGACTAGGGATTGTTAATTTGGTCTTTTTCTAGCTTTTTAAGTTGCAAGCCCGATTTTTTCTATTTTATTCAAGTAAGCCTCTAAAGATATAAAATTTCTCCTTATAACCTCTTTGGCTGGATACTAGTAATTTTGGTATGATGTCTCATTGTTTTCATTTTCTTGGGTGAAATTATTAATTGTGTCTATGATTTGCTGTTTCACTCACTCATTATTTAGTATGAGATTATTTAATTTCCAATTACTTTTTGGTCTATTTGGTATATTTACCTAGCTTTTTTTGAATGTAGTTTTTATTGCATCATGATCTGAAAAGAATGCATTAGCTATTTTTATCTTTCTGCATTTAATTTTGAGGTCTTTGTGTCCAAATATATGATCATTTCTGTTTGGGTTCCAGGAACTGCTGAGAAGAAAGTATACTCCTTTCTGTCACCATTCAGTTTCTCCAAAAATCTATATCTAATTTTTCTAATATTTTATTTACCTCTTTAATTTCTTTCTTATTTGTTTTATGTTTTGATTTATCTAATTCTGAGAGTATAAGTTTGAGATCTCCCACTGTTATAGTTTTGCTGTCTATTTCTTCTTGAAACTCTCTTAACTACTCCTTTAGGAAGTTAGATGCTATAGCACGTGGTGCATACATGTTTAGTATTGATATTGCTTCATTGTCTATGCTATGCTTAAGCAAAATATAATTTCCCTTCCTTATCTCCTTTAATAAAATAAATTTTTTGCTTTTGCTTGATCTGAGATAAGGATGGCTATCCCTGCTTTTTTTTTTTTTTTTTTTTTTTTTTTTTAACTTCACTTGAAGTATAATAGATTCTGCTTCAGCTTTTTACTTTTGTTATGTATGTATCACCCTGCTTTAAATGTGTTCCCTGTTAACAGCATATTGTAGGCTTCTGGCTTTGGATCCAGTCTGCTATCTACTTCCATTTTGTGGGAGAGTTTATCCCTCGCACATTTATGGTTAAAATTACTAATGCTGTATTTCCTGCCATTTTATTATCCCCAGATTTTGCTTTTCTTTTTCTTATCTCCCCTTGCCTCCTCCCCCAAGTAGTAAACTTATGGGCACTGCTTGCTTCAGGCAGCTCTCCCTCTTTAGAATATCCCCACCCCCTTTGAATCTCTTCCCCTTTCTTGTACCTTTCCCCTATTACTTTTTGCCTTTTCCCCTTTCCTCTTCCACTTTTTAACAAGGTAAAAGAAATTTCTCTATAAACCAAATCTGTCAATTATTTTTTCTTTGAGCCAAATATTATGAGAATAAAATTCACACAATGTTTTTCCCTCTCTCTAAATTCCTTTAGATATGGTAGTTTTCCTTTGTCTCTTTGTGGGATATAGTTTCCTTCTCTTTATCTCTTTTCCTTTTTTTTATATCAGTAAAATTATACATGCACTCTTTATGTATATCCATAACAGAAATACAGTTCTCAAGAGTTCTTTTTACCTTTTTCTGATTCTCTTGAGTCCTGTAGTTGGAGGTCAATTTTTTTGTTTAGTTCTGGTTTTTTCATTAGAAAAAAATGAAATTCACCTGTTTCATTAAATGTCCATCTTCTCCCCTGGAAGAAAATGCTCAGCTTAGCTGGATAGTTTGTTCTTGGCTGAATTCCAGTTATTTTGCCCTTCAGAATATCAGATTCCAAACCCTTCAATCTTTTAATGTGGAAGCAGATAGATCTTAAGTGTGGTTTCTTGTTATTTGATTTTTTCCTGTCTGCTTGTAATATTTTTTCCTTAATCTGATAGTTCTGAAATTTAGCCATCTTGACTCCACTCTGGAAGAAAATTCTTGTCTATAAAAGCATACTAACAAAATTTTAAAATAAAATTAATAGGAAATAATCTAAGAAAAAAGAAAAGAAAACCAATAAATTAACCAGAATAAAAGAAAAGATTTTGAAATATATGATACTACAGATGAAATTAAGATTAAAAGACAATAATTTTTAAATGAAAAGCAAAAAATGATACAATGCTTTTAACTAATTTGAAAAATATCTAATCATGAAAGTAAAATTAATATGAAAAGGCATTATAAAAATCTGCAATTATATTAGAAAAATAGTGAGAATTTTCAAAGAAATAATATCTTTAAATAGTAAAATTTATGTATATATAATATATATATTATATACATATATATATTGTATATATTATATATATACAATAAGTATGACTATATACATATATATGTGTATATATGTATGTTTGTAGATGTACAAAAAAGAGAGATAAGTAACCTAATCATAACTTGAATGTCATTTATTCTACTTCTTCCTAGGAAATATTGATTTAAATTATCCTTTCTTACTCCTTTCCCCTTCTAGAATCTTCTAGTCAATTTTTTTTGTTTTAAATTTAAATGTTCTTTTTTTACTTCTATGTAAAATATGAAATATGGTGATCAGAGAGAGAATATACTTTGAAAGAAGAGAAGGGGAAGAAAAGGCAATAAACATTTATATAAAATATACTGTGTGCCTGGCATTGTGCAAAGCATTTTACAAATATCTCATTTAATCCTTATAATAAACCTATGAGATTGTCGCTCTTATTCTCATTTTATAATTTTTAAAAATGGAAGTAAATAGCTTAAGTGACTTATCTAGGATCACATAGAGAGCAAAGTGCCTGAATACAGATTTTGAAATTAGATCTTCTCAGCTATAGTGTTCTATTTATTGTGCTACCTAGCAACAATAACCCAACCAGTCAAATTAATTTATAAGTTAATGCTATCCAATATATAACTTTTACAATTATGACTATGCTCAAAAAGAGGATGGAATTTTTAATTGAACAATGGAAAAAATTAATGATGAGATAGGAATTGTACCAGTGATTTCCTGGGGATAAGAAACTCCTATATGAGGAAACTCCCTCCAATATAGTTCAGCATCTCCTGTGTAACTAATAGTCTTGGCAAGTTGTCTAGGTCACAGAAAGGTCATATAGTTTGCCCAGAGTCACATAAGCAGTATAGACAACTTTTAAAAATTGTATTATGTTTAAAAAAATTACATGGAAAGAATTTAAAAAAAGATTAAGAAGTAAAATTATGAAGTGGGAATAAATTTGCATCAAATATCACTTATCAAAATCTCAAATAACATATGTAAAGAACTTATGGAAATATGAAACCATGAACCCCAATAAAAGAGACAAATCATTTTTATAAAAAGAATTGCACAAGATTATTGAACATAGAGAAATGCAAAATAAAATAGCAAACCTGAAGTTTCACAGATTCTTAGTCAGAATAAGTTGGAGTACATGATTTTGTTTCTTGCCTAAACTTTGGACATTTGTTTCTGTGTATTTAAGGGCATCTAGCAAAACTAGATCATTTCTTAGATTTTATTTCTTGTAATTTCTGGATATCTCAACTCCAATTTTTCCTTCTCTATCACTACTCTTTTTTATTTCTTGGAGGATAGATGTGGGCAGTCTAGGGAAAGATATAAATTTTTTTTAAAAAAGTGTTAATTATGCTGCAAAAATTCCCAGAGGATACAAAGGAAGGAGCACACAGATTTTAAAATGTTAAGAGTTGATGTGGAAGGGGATAAATGAGCAAACAGCAAAATATGAGGAGGAATTATGCGTATTTATGTGTCTATGTATGTTTGTATCTGTATTTTCTATATGCAGGGAGGGAGTTTTTTGGGGGGAGAGAGTTTAGTATCACTGGGATGTGAAGGATAAAAGAGAAAGAGATCATTATTTTGTCTCTCTGGCATAACATAGTAGTGATAGTAGATTTTAATACTACCAATATCTCTTAGTGTTGGTCTAGAACACTAGACTATGTCTACAACAAGTCTAAATTCAATAGGGATGAGTATAGTCTGATATTTGAGTGCAAAACATCAATCCCAAGTTAAGATGGAAGCATGGGTAGGCAGAAACTGTTTTTAAAAAGATCTGGGTATTTTAATGGCTACAAGCTCAGTATGAGTTAGAAGTATGAGATGGTGGCCAAAAAAAAAAAAAAAGTAGAATGAAATGCTGCATTAGAGAATCATATCTTCCAGGAATAGTGAGGTATTAAGTTCCACTGTATTTGGCCCTTGAAAACAGCAGTACTCAGTTTTGAGCTCTGCAATTGAACAGTTGGTACACATTCTAGGCTCATTTGTAACCCTTTCAGCTCCAAAAAGCCTCCACATTTACCTGGTCCTGATGAAAAATGTATTTTTATTCAAGTTAACAAAGTGGAAAATACTCATAGCTGCAAAGAATCCAGGGAAATATTCATCGCCTATGTGGCAGGCTCTTTTTTCATATGTCTTCATTCAATTAGGATATCAGTTAAATGTACCATGACATATCAGGTGAGAAGTAGTGCCATAACTTTATTGATTAGTTGTTGGAAGGTCATTGATACAATATGTAAGTATTCATGGTATGTCAATATTGTCCAAAAGCCTGTTTGTCACTTATCCCTGGGTCTAATTCCAAGAAGGTTTTATGTCTCTGAAAAAAAAATTCAGCGTGGAATACATCTGTGTTTTCTGGATTCCCCCTCATATATCTTGGATATCCAAAAATATCCAGCACCTGTTGAGAGGCAACATATTGCATAGTGAATAAACAGCCAGCCCCTGAAGCAAAAAATGTTAGGCTTCTGACTCACATCTGACACATGCTGACTTTTGTACAAGTCATAACTTTCAGTGCCCTAGGCAACTCTGTCTACCTCTAATAGTTACCTAATAGAAATATCATTAATAATCCATCTTCTAACCCCCTAGTAGTACTGGCAGACCAAATCTTCTAGTGTCTAAAAGTTCTAAGGGACTAAGTTATTTTTCCAATACTCATAATTCCTCCACAGTGTGCTTCTCCCTGATGTTCTTCCTTTGATATCAATTAATCAGTAAGATAATTAGTTTTTAGGGATGGCTATTTACTATGATAGTATAATTGGTACACAACTCTATCCCTCCCTAAACTGAGAGCATACTCTTCCACAAATACATATAATCTAGGGGAAAGTGTGCTCAATCTCAGCATATATAGTGTGGTAAAAGAATAATTCATAGATCCTGGATATTGAAAGTCCTTCTCTTCCAGGAGGGAGATTCTCTGTGTTTTCCTATCCATGTAGTACTTAAAAGGTATAATATAGCTTTTCTGTTGCATTCAATGAAGTTCTAATACTACTTTGCTCAGTGAGTCTAGTTTATACTTGATTCCTGATACAAACACCATCACTAGCTTCTGTGGCTGTGGGGATTCTCTTAGGATGCCAATAAAAATCTAAACTCTCTTGACAATTCAAATTTTGCAAAAGGGATTGGAAGAGAGGGAGAAGATTAATACAAAGGATAAGGCTGCCATAAAACTGCTTCTCTTTTTTCAAAATTGATGTCTTCTCTGATATTTGACTAGAGGCTTTTATCAGTAATCAACCAAATACTCTAATCCTTGGGTTCCAAAATCATTGTTTTGTAAAAATCTTAGAAAGCATACCAAAGTTTTCTCAACCAATCCAGACACACCATATATAATTCAAATCTTCCAGAGGTTTAAAAATGCTAAATGAATTAAGAACTTTTCATACCTAATATAAAGGTATAATTGAGGTATGCTTTATGATGTATGTTAAAGCCTTGTTCATATTTCTGATTCATTCAATCAAACAGTATTAGATCTCTATTAGGCCCTTTGAGGCAGGGATATGAAAGATCCCTCATTGATGGATCTAGTGAGATCAGAAATCTATGATCTTCCCTGTAAAAGTGCTTTATGAACCTTAATATGTTAAGCAAAACAAAATTATGGTTGGATTAACATTCCCAAGACTACATATCCTATGTCACATTCTCCCTGCTATTCAAAGGGAAAGGCAACATAAACTCCCTCTGAGAGAAAAGGTTCTCTCCATTTTGCATCTACTGTTCAGACTGGTTTCAACTCCTCAAAGCCACTTAAAACTTTGGTATTCTTCCCTTTCTGCTCCTTCCTACTTCCTATTGGGTATTATCTCCCCCTTTATTTGGTTAGCTTCTTTTTCATTTACTTATTTATTTAATATAAATATTTTCCCTGAGGCAATTGGGATTAAGTGACTTGCCCAGAGTCACACAGCTGGGAAGTAAGTATTAACTTTCTGAGGTCAGATTTGAACTCAGGTCTAGTGCTCTATCCATTGTGCCACCTAGTACCCTCATAGTTAGCTTCTTAAGAGCAAGGACTATTTTTCTTTTTGTTTAACATTGAGGTTGGCACATCATAGGCACTCAATAAGTGTTGATTGGTTTGGATTAGGTAAATCTGCCAGTTCCACAACTCCTCTGTTCCACATCATTATAGAAACTTTTGTTCTTCTCTTCCTCCTTCAGGAAATAAAATCATCTCAAAATTCAGATTTAAAATGAGTCCATGAGTCCTTTTTATCTTTTCACTTTAATGGTGAAGTTGACTGGAGACTTGCTTCTTTCTTCCTGATAGATATTATTTTTTTAATTGACCTCATCTCCTTGGCTCTAAACTCCAGCCTACTTCTGAGTTAACTTTGATCCCAAGAAGGTCTTAGTGGGAAATCTTTAACTGCAGGTTTGTCGTTATGTTAAATCCAAAGATTGGGAACACTATGCTAATTGCAAACACATCCATAACCTTAGTGTTCACACAGTCTGGGAAACTGGAGTTTCCTATTCCCTCTCATTTGCATAAGTGAGGCCTTGTGAACTTAGTACTGACTTTTTCTTTTTTTCTTTATTTAACAACCACTGAACTGGACTATTAACTCTATTAATCAATGTAGAAGCCAGATGTTCTCATTGCCAATCCTTTAATTGTGCTTTCAAAGTCTATATTAATCAATACTTTACTCAATTCAAAATAGCTTGTAGTTAATGAAGTTTATTAATATAGGCTATTAGCAACTGTCTTCCTTATCATTTTCCTAACATAGAGGTCACTTGTGGTTTTTCTTATGATTGTACTTATATTAAATTATCTGAAATCTTGCAGTGATGGGCTCCATTCTTCTATCAGAGACCTGATCAACGAATGGCTTTTCCTATTTCTCGTCAATGAAACTACTTTTATTTGATTTGTTACAAAAATTTTAGGTAGAGTTTAAATATTAGATCATAATCAACAAGAAAGGTCAATATCTGCTCTTTCTGCCTTTTAAAAATGGAATCCAATAGTATAAGGGACTTGGCTTTTTTTAACCAGCCAATTTTGAGTAAAAAGAGTGTAGTCATAAAGATTCTTGCTTTACCTTTGCCTTCTGTTTGCAGCTTGCAAATCACAGACTTACTAACAACTTGTACCAGTCTTTCTGGAATGACAAAGGCAAGGTGGAACTTCTATGACTAGTCTATGACTATGACAAGGTGGACATGCTATATTTGGTGCTGTTAAATACATCCCAGAATAAATGGGACATGACCAATGTGGGAGTTAGTTTTTCTAGACTATATAGCTATGTATTGAAGGCTTTATATTTTGGGGGTTTATTTTCCTATTTACTCAATTGGGGAAAGGGTGGTGGGAGAAAAATTAATAAAATAAATTTAACAACAAATGGAAAAAGGAGACTGTAGCTATCAGAATATCAAAATAAATTGATTATGGGGAAAAAAGTAGCATATTGTGTATGCTTAAATTTTGTGTCCTGGGGCAGCTGAGTGGCACAGTGGGTTGGGTAGAGCACAAGCCTTGAAGTCAGGAGAACCTGATTTCAAATCTGGCCTCAGACACTTCCTAGCTATGTGACTCTGGGCTAAGTCCTTTAACCCCAGTTGCCTTAGCATAAAAAAATGCTATATAATTCTGTATTATTAGAAGTTAAAAGTCACAAAGAAGAGATGGGAAAAGGCATTCTCATTCCATTCCTATTTATAGATGAAAACTACATTGTGTAGAATATTGAATATATTTTTAGACTTTTAAAATCCAGTTTTTTAAATTTTTTTCTCTTCATTCTTTTTTCTTTCCTTTTTTTAAATTTAAAATATTATTTGTCCTAAAGGATGATTCTTTAGTGGGGAAGGGATACTTGAAGAAACTTTGTGGATATAAAGTTTTAATATATTTCACTTTTATAATATTTTAAAAAACAAAAACAAAAGCAAAAAGCTAAGCTAATGGAAGGATTTAGATTACTTAGAGAGCAACATTTGTGTCCTTTTTCTGACACTTTAGTTCCTTTTACCACTGCTAAACAAATTCTATTCAAAGACAATAGGGTAAAATAAAGATTCACCAAAGAGATTACAATAGTTACTAGAACTCACTTCTCTTTAGAACCTATAATATTTCAACAAATTTATGGCCTCATTAATATGGGAATTTGCTTCCTCCATTTATACAGGTTTCAAATGAATTCACCTTAGCATTCTGTTCACCCTAGAACATCAACCCAGTTCTGATTCGTGCTTTCCTGTTAACTCTTCCCCAAGTCATCCACACAACAGGGATTCATGAAAGGTTATTGTGTCCTTTTGCTTTTGAGCTTCATTTTGATTTACCTAGTAATCATGCTAAAAAAAAAATAGTAGGGAGGCCAACCCAGGCTGAAAGATACACATTTTTTCCCTCGTTTTTTTTCCTTTTTCCTTTTTTCCTTCCTTCTGTTTCTTCCTTCCTTCTGTTTCTTCCTTCCTTCCTTCCTTCCTTCCTTCCTTCCTTCCTTCCTTCCTTTTTTTACTTCTTCTTTCCTGTCTTCTTTCCTTTCTTCTTTTCTTCCTTTTTGTAAAAGGAATTGTAAATAGTTGAATTTGAATAGTGCATAGGATATCCTTTATATAAGGTTCATTAAAGCCAAAACCATGAAATCTATCTAGCTTTCTACACATAGTTATTTCATAATAGATATCTGTAGAGAGATATGTTTGATTCATAGTCCATTATCCTTTCATTCATTCCTAATTTTTTCTAATGAGAACAAAATTATTGTATTTGTAAATATAAAATTATGTGGCTATCTTGGGAATTATGTGATATAGTCTTATCTTTTAAAGTTGTGGTTAAGCAGGAAATGACATAAAGGGCAACAACAATGTTGCATAAACAATTAGTTCTTCCAACTCAGGATGAGCCTCCATCTGTCAGGCAGAAGATAAAAGAAAACATGAGAGGATAGGTTGTATTCTCAAAGTAAATATAATAATTAATGTTCACAGTGCCTGATTGATAGGTTTTAAAGGATGTCTCAGTGAACAGTGAATAGTCATTTGGCTTAGACAATTGATTCTAATTCTGGATATTTGCAAACATTTTTTGACCTGATAGTTCTATAATTTGTCAATAATGTTCCTTGCAATTTTTATTTTAAGTTCTCTCTTTCTGGAGGTGGTTAGTATATACTTTCAATGCTTAGTTTTCCCTTTGGTTCCATTTTCTTTGGTGATTTCTTTAAAGATGCTGTCCAGGTCATCCTTTTGAGTATTCCTTTCAGGTAGTCTAGTGATTCTGACAATGTCTTTACTTTATTTTCCAGGACAATTACTTTTCCATTAAATTATCTTAAATTTTCTTTTTATTTTCATTCCTTTGAATTTGTTGATTGATTTTTGTATTTTCATAGAATCATTAGCTTCCATTTGCTTAATTCTAATTTTTAAAGAGTTGTTTTTCTCATTTAGCTTTTGTACTTCCTTTTCATTTGACCAATTCTACTTTTTAAGCAGTTTTTTTGTTTGTTTGTGTTTTTTGTTTTTGCTGTAAGTGACTTGCCCAGGGTCACACAGCTAGGAAGTGTTAAGTGTCTGAAGCCAAATTTGAACTCATATCCTCCTAACTTCAGGGCTGGTTCTCTATCTACTGCACCACCTAGCTGTCCCATCAGTTTTTTTTTTTTTTTCCAAGCTTTTTCCCCAGCTTATACTTCCCTTTTAACCTTGTTTTTGTTTTTTTTTTTTTTTGTTTGCACAAAAGCTTTTTAATTTAATGTAATTAAAATTGTCCATTTTGCCTTTTATAACGTTCTCTTTCTTTAATCACAAATTCTTTCCTTCTCCAAAGATCTGATAGATAAATTATCCCTTGTTCTGTTAATTCGTTTATGGTATCATCCTTTATACTCAAATAATGTATCCATTTTGGCTTTATTTTGGTATGGGGTATTAGATGTAGGTCTATGCCTATTTTCTGATAGATTATTGTTCAGTTTTTCCAGCAATTTTTGCCAAATAGTGAATTCTTATTCTAGAAGCTGCAGTTTGGGGGTTTATCAAATACTAGATTGCTATAGGCCTTGATTATGTCATGAGTATCTAATCTATTGCACTGATACATCATTCTATTTATTAACCACTATCAAAAGGATTTGATTATTGCTACTTTATGACATAGTTTTAGGTTTGGTACTGCTAAGTCACCATCCTTTGTATTTTTTTCATAATTCTCTTTCATGTCTCATTTCTTTTTCTCAATTTTCCTTTACCTTTCTTAGGTAATTTTTAATTTCCTTTTTGAGCTCTTCTATGAGTTCTTTCTGGATTTGAGACCACATCCCATTTTTCTTTGAGGTTTTGTCAAATTTGTCACCATCTGAATTTGTCTTTAGCTAGCTGTCATAAGAATAACTTTTAGAGGTCAGATTCCTTCTTGGTTGTTTGTTTGTTTGTTTGTTTCATTAATTCCCTTGAAATTCTTGACCTTTTGTTCTTCTCTATGAATTGTGTTGTTGTTTTTTCTAGTTCTATAAAATAATGTTTTGGCAATTTGAGTAGTATGGCATTGAACAACTAGGACAATTTAGGCAGAATCGTCATTTTTATTATATTAACTTGGCTTAGCCATGAACAATTGATACTTTTCCAATTGTTTAGATCTTATTTTATTTGTGTGAAAAGTGCTTTTAAATTGCATTCATACGGTTTGGGGGTTTGTCTTGGCAGGTAGACCCCCAGGTATTTTATTTTAATTTTAACAGTAATTTTAAGTGAAATTTCTCTATCTTCTCATGTTGAGCTTTGTCAGTAATATATAGAAATGCTGATGATTTGTGTGGATTTACTTTATATCCTGCAACTTTGCTAAAGTTGTGAATTGTTTCCAGTAGGTTTTTGGATGATTTTCTACGCTTCTGTAACTATATTATCATATCATCTGCAAAGAGTGATATTTTTGTTTCCTCATTGCCTATTCTAATTCCTTTAATTTATTTTTTTCTTTTTTTTTAATTGCTAAAGCCAACATTTCTAGTACAATGTTGAATAATAGTGTTGATAATGTGCATCCTTGTCTCACCCCTGATTTTATTGGGAATGCATCCAGCTTCTATCCATTACAAATTACTCTTGCTGTTAGTTTTAAATAGATGTTGCTTATTATTTTAAGGAAAGTTCCCATATTCCCTATATTCTCTTATGTTTTTAATATGAATAGGTTCTGGCACAAAGCTTTGTCAAAAGCTTTATCTGCATCTATTCAAATTACCATATTATTTCTGTTGATTTTGTTTTTAATATGGTTGATTATGGTAATAGTTTTTCTGATATTGAATCAATCTTTCATTCTTGGTACAAATCCTCCTTAATCATAGTGTATTATCCTGCTGATAAGTTACTGTAATTTCTTTGCTAATATATTATTTTAAATTTTGCATCAATATTTATTAGGGAATTTGGTGTGTAATTTTCTTTCTGTGTTTTGACCCTTTCTAGTTTATCAGTACCATATCTGTGTCATAGAAGGAACTTGGCAGTACTCATTCTTTATCTATTTTTTGCAAATAAATACTTTGCATAGTATTGGAATTAATTGTTATTTAAATGTTTCGTAGAATTCACTTGTGAATCTATCTGAACCTGAGATTTTTTCTTAGGAGTTCTTTGATGACTTGCCTCATTACTTTTTTCTAAAATAAAACTATTTAAGTATTTTATTTTAATTTATGTTTTTGGAAATATTCATCCATTTTGATTAGATTGTCAGACTTACTGCCTTAGAGTTGGGCAAAATACTCCTAGTTATTACTTTAATTTAGTTTTCATTGGTGGTGAGTTCACTCCTTTCATTTTTAATACTGGTAATTTGTTTTTTTTTTTTCTTTCCTTTTTTGATCAAATTAAGCAAAGGCTTATCTATTTTAATACTTTCCCCATAAAACCAACTCTTAGTTTTGTTTATAAGTTCAATAGTTTTCTTCATCTTTAATTTCCTAATCTCTTTTTTGAGTTTCAAAATTTCTAATTTGGTATTTAATTAAATGTTTTTAATTTGTATTTTTTCTAGCTTTTTAAAATTGCACACCTAATTCATTTATCTCCTCTTTCTCTATTTTATTTGTGTAGTTATTTAGAGATATAAAATTTCCTCTAAGAACTGTTTTGGCTGCAAGCCATAGATTTTGCTTTATTGTCTCATTATTATTTCTTGGATGAAATTATGGATTGTTTCTGTGATTTGTAGTTTGACCCACTCATTCTTTAGAATTAGGTGAATTTCTTATTGATTCTTTGTCTCTTTCCCTGACCATTTCCTAAATATGATTTTTATTTAATTGTGGTCTGAAAGAAAATATTTATGATTTCTGCCTTTTTGTATTTGATTGTGACATTTTTATGTCCTAATGATCAATTTTTGTGTAGGTGCCATGTACTGCTAAGAAAAAAAATGCTTTCCTTTCTATCCCTATTGAATTTTCTCCATCATACCTAGGTTTTCTCGGATCCTATTAACCTCCCTAGTTTCTTTTTTATTTATTTTGTGGTTAGATTTGTGTGATTCTTAGAGAGGAATGTTGAGATCCCCCACTAAAATAGTGTTGCTGTCTATTTCTTCCTGTAACTGGCTTAAAATCGTTTCTAGGAATTTGTTTGCTCTACTACTTGGTGCATACACATTTAGGATCATTGCTACTTCATTATTTTCAGTATCCTTTATCAAGATGTACTTTCCTTCCTTACATCTTTTAATAAGACCTATTTTTACTTTTGCTTTATTTGAGATCAGAATTGCTATCTCTTTATTTTTTTTTACTCCATCTAAAACATAATAAATTCTGATTTAGCCTTTTATCTTTACTCTGTATATGGCTCTCTGTGTCAAATATTTTTTCTTGTTAACAGCATATTGTAGGATTCTGTTTTTTAATCTATTCTGTTATTTGCTTTGGTTTTATGGGAGAGTTCATCCCATTTACATTAGCAATTATGATTACCAGTCGTGTATTTCTTTCCATCCTATTTTCTCTCCTGTATATACTTTTTTTTCTCTTTCCATCCTATCTTTATTCATATTTTTTATTTAACTCTTATCACCCCCTCCCTTCTATTAGTAGTGTTTTTAATCCAATTCACCCATTACCTTATCTTCTATCAATACTTCCCCCCCTCCCACTGTTCCCTTTTTTCCTAGGATTTCTGACCTTAATTCTATCCTGTTCCTCCCTTTTCTTTTCCTCTTTTTCCTTCTAATTCTTTATAGAATTAAATAAATTTTTATACCCAACTGAATGATTATTTCCTCTTAAAGCAAAAACTGATGAGATCAAGCTCAGATAATGTTTACCCACTTCCTTTTTTCTCCTCCAATATAACAGATCTTTTGAGCCTCTTGGTGTGAATTACTTGTCCCATTATACCTTTCTTTCCTCTTTTTTCCAGTACAGAATTTTTTCTACCCTTTAATGTATTTTTCTTTGATGTCATATCACAGTTCATCCACAACCTCACCTTCAGGTCATGTGATGCCCCACCCCCTCTGTCTGCCTCAGTGACAGATACAGTTCTCAAGAGTAACAGATATAACTTTCCCATCTAGGGATATAAACAATTTAAACATTACACACACACACAGACACAGACACAGACACACACACACACAAACAGATATATATATATATATATATATATATAGATATATATATATATATATATATATATATATATATATGTACATATATATACATATATATGTATATATATGTATATATATATACGTATATACATATATACATATATATATATATATGCACACACATATCCCCATTTAACTATGTTTCCCTTGATCCCTGTGTTTGTAGATTAATTTTTTTGTTTAGATTTAGTTTTTTTGTTTTGTTTTGTTTTGTTTTTGAGTAGAATTGATTGAAAGTTTCTTATTTCATTGAAGCTCCATCTCCTCCCTTGTAATATGATGCTGAGTCTTGCTAGGTAGTTAATTCTTGGTTGTAATTCCAGGTCCTTTGCCTTGTGGAATAAGATATTCCAGGACATCTGATCCTTTATTGTAGAAGGTATCAGATCATGGATAATTCTGACTGTTGCTCCTTAATTTTTGAATTGTTTTTGTCTGAAAGCTTGAAATATTTTTTTCCTTAAGATCATAATTTTGGTGTTTTACAATAATTTTCCTTGGGGTTTTACTTGTGGGATGTACCAGACTATCCATGTACACAATTATAGATTACCAGGGCCATACATAGCAATTTTCAGGATATACCCAAATACACATGAAGATGAGCTGTTCTTAAGGTGCAAAGCAGCCTTTCTTTATTGGGAATGTCAGCAGGATTTAGCAGGAGGCAAGAGCAAGTGTATCTATGTCTCTGTATCTCTCTCTCTCTCTCTCTCTCTCTCTCTCTCTCTCTCTCTCTCTCTCTCTCTCTCTCTCTCTCTCTCTTTCTCTCTCTCTCTCTCTCTCTCTCTTTCCTCTCTCTCTCTCTCTCTCTCTCTCTCTCTCTCTCTCTCTCTCTCTCTCTCTCTCTCTCTCTCTCTCTCCCTTCCTCTCCTATAGACTCAAAGCTGGTTATTTATATTTAGTCTCCTCTAGGATTACCCTGTGTTTAGCCCACTCAGCACTGTGTAGTGGATCTGCAGAAGGGAGACACCTGGAGTTAGTGCTTTGTCCTAAGAGGAGATATAGTAAAAAGACACAACCCCTTGTCATCTCAAGGAACCTTTAACACCTGTAAGATACAACCTCCTGCCTCAAAAGGCAAGCCCCTTTTTACCTCCTGAGCCCACCCCATGGCATACATGGCAATTCTCAGAGAAAGAGAAAATTCCCTACCATATCCTCCTTTCTGTTTAATAAGGTTGAGTGTTTTTATGTTTATGCCTTAAGCAACTCTAGAGATTTTCTAAAAATACATATACATATAAAATATAGGCTAAAGTAGAAAAAGTAACAATACAAAGATACAATAGAAGGGATGAGAAAGAAGTATGTGGATCAATTGTTGGTGCCAGAGCTATAGAAGAATTTCCCCACGTTTTCTATAAGGGGCCACTTCAAGCAGTCCATTCCCAGATCATCTGTGGCAAAGGGATAAAAGTCTCATCTTCTGGAACTGCTTTTAGCTGACAAGGGTCATAGAGCTGACCTTTTCCAATAGGATCCAGACTGAAGAGGGAAAATGAGTGAGTTATAGGCAGCTACAGCAGCACCTGGTGCTGAGTATCAGGATCAGGTCTAAGGTGATTTCAAGCTGACCAAGTGGTACTTGAGTTGCATACACAAGTGTATTCACTGGGCATGATCAAGGGCAAGTTTATACCCTGACCCATTATGCTTTCCTGTCTTCCTATCTCTCAACGGGGCTATTGAACCTTCCCTTACAGGACCTGGCAATCCTGAAAGTGCTGCCTCTCATTGGGTGCCACTTATAACCTCCCACCAAGATTACTGATTGCCAGTCTTATCTAATCCCAGGCCTTCAGATGTCTCTGGTCATTGCCTCATCAAGCAGTGGTTCTTGTTCAACAGAGAGCTTGGACACAGAAGCTTGAGAGCTCAAGTCTTTATTGTATGAGATCAAATCCTGTACTCCTTTATAAAAAGCAGATGAGAGGGTATCCATTTGAAAGACACTGGAGTCCACATCTTTTTATAAACTCCTCAAGGTTCGTGTCGCCATCTAGGGATAGCATGGCTTTCTGGCAATGGATATTAGCATTCTTTCTAGCTAATTTCTGGATTAAAAGACCAGCTGCTTCTCCTTTACCTTCTAGTCTCTCAACACACACTCTACAGTAGCCACAAAATCAGAGAAAGGTCCATTTAGGCCCTCTCTATAAAGTTTTTTGCTAAGTCTGCAAACAGAGTCATCCATGACAGAGACTCCCCAGGTGTAAGGCAGACTCTAGCAATACTCTTCCAATCATTTGGGTTTAGTCTACTGCTGGAGGCTAAGAGAGCCAGCAGCTTCTTAGCATATGGAGATTCAACCCCATAATTGTTAACTGCCTCTTTCAATTCCTCAAATTTCTTCCACTCTAATGGTGTCCATGCCCTTTCCTGGAGGTTATCGAACACTGGACAAGTGTCTAACCAAATTCTTGCTTCCTGATCTCCTTCATTCATTGTCTTCTGTAACATATATCCTAATTCTGTCCGTAAACCTATCCACTTCCTGCTTCTTTCTCCACTGACTATTCCTGTGATATCACATCTATTTCTGGCTTGTTTTACTATTCTATAAACTTTTTTCCCCCAACATCGCTCCATCCCGGACCCTAACAAAAACCTGCCCCACCTGCAATCCTGGACCTACTATCAATCTCGGGTCTTATCATCCTTCTCATGATTGGACCATCTGAACTCACAGGGTCCCTAGCCAATTCCATCCCTGTTCAGGTGTCATTTGTACCAGACTATCCAGTTAAACTATTCTAGACTGCCCAGATACACATGAAAATGAGCTGTTCTTAAGATGAAAAACAGCCTTTCTTTATTGGTAATCTCAGCAAGGGTTAGCAGGAGATAAGAGCAAGTGTAGGTATGTCTCTGCATCTCTCTCTCTGCCTCTTACCCTGTGTCTAGCAGACTCCTCTGGGATTACCCTGTGTGTAGCCCACTTAGCACTGTGTAGGTAGATCTGCAGAAGGGAGACACCTGGAGTTAGAGCTTCGTCCTAAGAAGAGATATAGCAAGAGGATACACCTCTCGTCATTTCAAGGAACCTTTAACATCTGTAAGACACAACTTCCTGCTTCAGAGTCCAAGCCCCTGTTTACCTCCTAGGCCCACCCTACCAGCTGGCATGGCATACATAGTGATTCTCAGACAAAGAGAAGCATCCCTAACAGTGGGATATCTTTCCAGATGTGATTGATGGATTCTTTCAATGCACATTTCCCCCTGTTTCTAGAATATTGGAGCAGTTTTCCTTAATGATCTCTTGTAGAGACTTCCGGCCAAGATGGCAGCGTGGAGGCAGACAGCTGCTTGAGCTCTGTGTTTTCTCTCAGGACTTACTTCATGACAAGCCTTGGAGTTAATGCTTGACCAGAAAAGAAACCCACAAATAATCACAACAGAAGACATCCTTGAAAGTCACCAGAGAAGGTCTGTGTTTGCTTGGGGTCGAACAGACTGGGCCCAGATTGAGGGCAGGCAAACCAGAGGGAGACAGATAGCTCACACAGCTCAGACCGGAGGGGGAAGGGGTACGATCTCTGCGTTTTTTTCAAAAAGACTTTTAACCCAGTGTGGATATTCCATCTTGGCATCAAGCCAGGAGCAGTGGAAAGGGTGTAAACACCAGAGGTGAAGAATAAAACCCCTGAAAACCAGCATCTCTCAGAACCTGGCCACCCCCAACCCCCACGTGGACTGACTCAGAACATTCTCAGAGTGCAGAAGCAGCACAGCCATCGCTGTCCTGTTAGTGGCTCCCTTCTGCCCTCCCCCCCAATATGTAGAGGAAGCCCATTAACACCATCCAGCCCCATCCACTCCAAAACAGACCAATTGTTTCTCCTGTCAATTTGTTTTCTTCAATTCCCAATCTGACAAAATGAACAAAAAATTCAAAAACCATTGACAGCTTCTGTATGGAGAGAGAGCAGACTTCAAATACTAAGGAGACTAAAAACAGACTGTCCCCAGAGGAATCCCCTAAGGGGGATATGATCTGCTCCTCAATACAAAATAAACTCATAGAGTAAATCAAAAAGGCTCTCACAAGAGAGCTAGAAGAGAAAGGGGAAAAGGAAAGGGAAGCTTGGCAAGAAAGCCTGGAGAAGTCATTCCACACATTTAAAGACAGAGTGGATAAAGAAAACAAATCATTGAGAAACAAAATTAGTGAGCTGGGAAAAGAGAACAGCTCTCTAAAAAATAAAATGTATAAAATGGAAAAAAAAATTCCATAGAAGAAAAAAACTCACTTAAAAACACAATTGGACAATTACAAAAAGATATAAAAAAAGTGAGTGAAGAAAATACATCATTGAAAATTAGACTCGAACAAGTAGAAATGAATGACTCAAGGAGAAACCAAGAGGTAGTCGAGCAAAACCAGAAAAATGAAACAATTGAAAAGAATGTCAAATACCTTATTAGAAAGACAACAAACCTGGAAAACAGATCCAGGAGAGACAATTTCAGAATAATCGGAATCCCTGAAAAATGTGAGGAAAAAAAGAGTTTGGACACTATTTTCTAGGAAAATTTCAAAGAGAACTGCCTAGACGTTTTGGAAACAGAGCGTAAAATAGACATTGGAAAAATTCATCAATCACCTACTGAAAGGGACCCTAAAATAAAAAACACCAAGAAATATAGTGGCCAAGTTCAAGAACCATCAGACAAAGGAAAAAATACTGGAAGCTGCTAGAAAAAAGCAATTCAGATATGGAGGAGCCACAATAAGGATAACCCAGGATCTAGCAGCGTCCACATTAAAAGAACGAAGAGCCTGGAACATGATATTCCAAAAAGCTAAGGAACTTGGTATGCAGCCAAAAATAATTTACCCAGCAAAAATGAGCATCGTTTTCCAGGGAAGAAGATGGACATTTAACGAAATAGATGAATTCCATCTATTCTTGATGAAAAAACCAGACCTACATAAAATGTTTGATCTTCAAATACAGAACTCAAGAGATTTCTAAAAAGGTAAAAAGAAATCTTGAGAACTATACTTCTGCCATAAAAATATGTAAAGAACATATGTATAACTTGTGCTAGAAACTAGAGGTGGAAAGGAAATGATAGCATAAAAAAGGGTAAAGTGGTGGTACTACATCTCATAAAGAGGCAAAGATAACCTATTATATCTGAGAGAAAGAAAGGAGGGAGATGAACATAGTGTGTATCAATAGACATATTCGATTTATGGTGAAACTTCTTCCACTTCATTGAAAAGTGAGAGGGAAGGAGTAAGCTAAGGGGAAGGGAATACAGAAATTGTGAGGAAAAGGGGTAAAATAAGGGGAAGAACTTTAAGATGGGGGAGGGATACTAAAAAGGGAGGGCTGTGAAAAGCAAGTGGTGTTCACAAGTTTAATACTGGGTAGGGGTGTAAGAGGGAAGGAAAGGAGAAAATCATATGAAGGGGTTAACAGGATGGCAAACAATACAGAATTAGTCATGCTAATCATAAATGTGAATGGGGTAAACTCCCTCATAAAGAGGAAGCAGTTAGCAGACTGGATTAAAAGTCAGAATCCTATTATATGCTGTTTACAGGAAACACACCTGAAACAGGGTGATACATTCAAACTAAAAGTAAAAGGGTGGAGCAAAATCAACTATGCTTCAAGAAAAGCCAAAAAAACAGAGGTAGCCATCCTCATCTCAGATCAAGCAAAAACAAAAATTGATCTCATTAAAAGAGATAAGGAAGGGCATTATATCCTGCTAAAGGGTAGCATCAATAATGACGCAGTATCAATATTAAACGTATATATATATACCAAGTGGTGCAGCATCTAAATTCTCAAAAGAGAAATTAAGAGAGCTGCAAGAAGAAATAGACAGCAAAACTATAATAGTGGGAGATCTCAACCTTGCACTCTCAGAATTAGATAAATCAAACCACAAAATAAATAAGAAAGAAGTCAAAGAGGTAAATAGAATACTAGAAAAGTTTGATATGATAGATCTTTGGTGAAAGCTAAATGGAGACAGAAAGGAGTATACTTTCTTCTCAGCAGTTCATGGAACCTATACAAAAATTGATCATATACTAGGGCATAAAAACCTCAAAATCAAGTGCAGTAAGGGAGAAATAGTAAATGCATTCTTTTCAGACCATAATTCAATTAAAATTACATTTAATAAAAAGCCAGGGGAAAATAGACCAAAAAAAATTGGAAACTAAATAATCTTACACTAAAGAATGATTGGGTAAAACAGCAAATCATAGACATAATTACCAACTTCACCCAAGAAAATGACAATAATGAGACATCATACCAAAATGTGTGGGATACAGCCAAAGCAGTAATAAGGGGAAGTTTTCTATCTCTACAAGCCTACTTGCATAAAATAGAGAAAGAGAGGGCCAACGAATTGGGCTTACAACTAAAATTGCTAGAAAAGGAACAAATTAAAAACCCCCAGACAAACACAAAACTTGAAATTCAAAAAATAAAAGGTGAGATTAATAAAATTGAAAGTAAAAAAAAAAAAAAAAAAAAAAAACAAAAAAAAACTATTGAATTAATAAAACTAAGAGTTGGTTCTATGAAAAAAAAAAACAACAACAAAATAGACAAACCCTTAGTAAACCTGATTAAAAAAAGGAAAGAGAAAAAGCAAATATGTTAGTCTTGAAAATGAAAAGGGAGAACTAACCACTAATGAAGAGGAAAATAGAACAATAGTTTGGAGCTACTTTGCTCAACTTTATGCCAATAAATTCAATAACTTATATGAAATGGAAGAATACCTTCAAAAATATAGCTTGCCCAGAGTAAAAGAGGAAGAAGTAAGTAGTCTAAATGGTCCCATCTCAGAAAAAGAAATAGAACAAGCTATTAACCAACTCCCTAAAAAAAAATCCCCAGGACCAGATGGATTTACATGTGAATTCTACCAAACATTTAAAGAACAACTAACTCCGATGCTATATAAACTATTTGAAAAAAATCTGGATTGAAGGAGTCCTAACAAATTCCTTTAATGACACAGACATGGTACTGATACCTAAACCAGGTAGATTGAAAACTGAGAAAGAAAACTATAGACCAATCTCCTTAATGAATATTGATGCTAAAATCTCAGATAAGATATTAGCAAAAAGACTTCAGAAAATCATCCCCAGGATAATACACTATGATCAAGTAGGATTTATACCAGGAATGCAGGGCTGGTTTAATATTAGGAAAATTATTAGTATAATTGACCATATTAATAATCAAATAAAAAAAAAATATGATCATCTCAATAGATGCAGAAAAAGCATTTGATAAAATCCAATATCCATTCCTACTAAAAACATTTGAGAGTATAGGAATAAATGTACTATTCCTTAAAATAATAACGAGCATATATTTAAAACCGTCAGTAAACATCATATGTAATGGCGATAAACTAGAACCTTTTCCTGTAAGATCAGGAGTGAAACAAGGTTGCTCACTATCACCATTACTATTCAATATAGTACTAGAAACGCTAGCCTCGGCAATAAGAGCCGAGAAAGAGATTCAAGGAATTAGAGTAGGAAATGAGGAAATCAAACTATCACTCTTTACAGATGACATGATGGTATACTTAGAGAACCCCAAAGACTCTGCTAAAAAGCTATGAGAAATAATTCAGAATTTTAGCGAAGTTGCAGGATACAAAATAAATCCACATAAATCCTCAGCATTTTTATACATTACCAACACAATCCAACAGCACGAGATACAAAGAGAAATTCCATTCAAAATAACGGTCGATAGTATAAAATATTTGGGAATATATCTACCAAAGGAGAGTCAGAAATTATATGAGCAAAATTACAAAACACTTGCCACAAAAATAAAGTCAGATTTAAATAATTGGAAAGACATTCAGTGCTCTGGGATAGGCCGAGTGAATATAATTAAGATGACAATACTCCCTAAACTAATCTATTTATTTAGTGCTATACCAATCAGACTCCCAAGAAACTATTTTAATGACCTAGAAAAAATAACAACAGAATTCAATGGAACAACAAAAGGTCTAGAATTTCAAGGGAAGTAATGAAAAAAAAAGTCAGATGAAGGTAGTCTAGCTGTACCTGATCTAGAACTATATTATAAAGCAACAGTCACCAAAACCATTTGGTATTGGCTAAGAAATAGACTAGTTGATCAGTGGAATAGGTTAGGTTCACAGGGCAAGATAGTGAATAAAAATAGCAATCTAGTGTTTGACAAACCCAAAGATCCCAACTTTTGGGATAAGAATTCATTATTTGACAAAAACTGCTGGGAAAACTGGAAATTATTATGGCAGAAACTAGGCATGGACCCACATTTAACACCACATACTAAGATAAGATCAAAATGGGTCCAAGATTTAGGCATAAAGAAGGAAATAAATTGGAGGAATATGGGATGGTTTACCTCTCAGACTTGTGCAGAACGAAGGATTTTGTGTCCAAGGGAGAAATAGAGACCATTATTGATCACAAAATAGAAAATTTTGATTACACCAAATTAAAAGTTTTCTGCACAAAAAAAAACTAATGCAAACAAGATTAGAAGGGAAGTAACAAATTGGGAAAACATTTTTACAGTTAAAGGTTCTGATAAAGGCCTCATCTCCAACATATACAGAGAATTGACTTTAATTTATAAGAAATCAAGCCATTCTCCAATTGATAAATTGTCAAAGGATATGAACAGACAATTTTCAGATGATGAAATAGAAACTATTTCCACTCATATGAAAGAGTGTTCCAAATCACTACTGATCAGAGAAATGCAAATTAAGACAACTCTGAGATATCATTACACACCTGTCATATTGGCTAAGATGACAGGAACAAATAATGATGAATGTTGGAGGGGCTGTGGGAAAACTGGGACACTGATGCATTGTTGGTGGAGTTGTGAAAGAATCCAACCATTCTGGAGAGCAATCTGGAATTATGCCCCCAAAGTTATCAAACTGTGCATACCCTTTGATCCAGCAGTACTACTCCTGGGCTTATATCCCAAAGAAATACTAAAGAAGGGAAGGGGACCTGTATGTGCCAAAATATTTGTGCCAATCCTTTTTGTAGTGGCTAGAAACTGGAAAATGAATGGATGCCCATCAATTGGAGAATGGTTGGGTAAATTAGGGATATGAATGTTATGGAATATTATTGTTCTGTAAGAAATGACAAACAGGATGAATACATAAAGGCTTGGAGAGACTTACATCAACTGATGCTGAGTGAAACGAGTAGAACTAGGGGATCATTATACACTTTAACAATGATACTGTTTGAGGATGTATTCTGATGGAAGTGGATATCTTCAACATAGAGAAGAGCTAATCCAATTCCAATTGATCAATGACAGACAGAATCAGCAGCATCCAGAAAAGGAACAGTGGGGCATGAGTGTAAAGTGTGAGCATTATTATTATTTTGTTTTGTTTTGTTTTTCTTCCCAGATTATTTTTACCTTCTGAATACAATACTTCCTTTGCAACAACAACAACAACAAAATTCGGTTCTGCACATATATATTGTACCTAGGATATACTATAAGACATTTAATATGTATGGGAATGCCTGCCATCTAGGGGAGGGGGTAGAGGGAAGGAGGAGAAAATTTCACAATAGAAGGGAGTACAAGAGTTAATGTAAAAAAAAATTACTTATGCATATGTACTGTCAAAGAAAATGTTATAATTATAAAAATTAATAAAAAATGATCTCTTATAGAATGCATGCAGCTTTTTTTTTTTTTCAGTCATGGTGTTCAGGTAGCACAATAATTTTTGAACTTGTCTTTTCTGAGTCTGTTTTCCAGGTTGGCTCTTTTTTCAATGAGGTATTTAACATTTTCTTCCATTTATTCATTGTTTTTAGTTTGTTTGACTGAGTCTTGCTATCTCATAAAGTCATTAGCTTCCATTTGCCCTGTTCTAGTTTTTAATGTGTGATTTTTCTTTAATTATATTTTATATATTTTTTCATTTGCTTTATTCTATTTAAGGAACTGTTTCTTCAGATGATTTTTTTCCCTTTCTTTTCCAAACTGCTGACTCCCTCATGCATGCCTCTCATTTTTCTCATTTTTTTCTATCTCTTTTATTTGCCTTTTGAAATCCTTCATGAGACCTGTAAGGGTTAAAAAGCCTCTTGAAGCAAGGAATGCAGTTCAAGGCATGTGGGAGGACCTGAGGGATGAGAAGTTCAAAGGCTCAGGTGAGTCCTAAGTGGAGGTGGGGCACAACCCCATGAGGTGTTGTCTGATTCCAGGTACCACGCCTCCTTCCTTAGTGCTCTCAAAGCCTAGCACGCCTCCCTCCTTCTTGGGCCAATCTCATTATGCCAGGTTCCTACAGGATCTCCCCCTTCCCCCATATCATCAATGGGGTATAAACATGTGCTATCTCAGAATAAAATTCTCTTTCACTTCACCCCTACCTAATGGTGGTCTGTCTCTATGGGATCCAGGTTGGTGCCCAAAGACGGGTAAGTGTGGCCTAGCCGTGCCGTTGACGGATGGGCATTAAGAGTAGCTCTAAGGGAAGCTACCAGGTTAGAGTAGTCCATAGGGGTGTAACAAGACCAATTAATCTTACTCTGTGAGATTTCTTCTGTGCACATTCTGTCTTCCTCTAAGTTTGTATTTGGTCTGCCCTGTCACCATAGTAGCTTTCTATGGTCAATGTTCTTTTCTGTTTCTTGCTCATTTTCTTTCCTTTTCTTTTGGTATTTCCTCTTTTTTACTGAACTAGGAATTAGGTCTTAGTTCCTGATTTGCTGTGAGGCAGTGAGGCAGACCTTTGTTGAAGCTTTTTCAGTCTATCTTGAGCTGGAGAGTGGTATCGTTCCATCAGACTCTGTTAAGAGGCTTGGTTTCATGTGGTTTTTAAAGAGGAAACTAGGAGAGATTTAGCAGCTTCTTGACTTTACTCCATTATCTTTGCTCCCCAGAGGGTTATTTCTACATTTCTCTAGGGTTACACTGAAGCATTTGTCGGTCTGGCCACTGGAGGCTATCTGTTCACAGTTCTCAGAGCTGAAGTCTGCCTATTCCCCTGGTGTTGTTTCCTGCTCTCTAGAATCCCCACTCCAGGGTGGTATGTGCTTTCTAGACCTCCCATGTTGTGGTGACAAAACATACCATGATTTCTAGAAGCCCCATGCCTGGGTGGTTAAAATATACCATCTTAGTGGAGGAGTGACTCCTGAAGATGGTGGAAATATGGAGTCCAATTATTCCAAAGCATTTCCCTCTTATATACCCTCATACTCTTATATAGCCAAAGCAATACTGTGAATGGGCTGATGGATTTAACCACTGTTATATACCTGCTTCAATTAAAAACAAAAGAAAAGGAGAGAGATGTAATCAGCCATAGACAGTGGGGGAACTCTGGGTCAGAGGGAATCCGCTGACAGTGTCTGGTTGGCTCCTCATAAGGGGAAGTTCTTGGCCTTCCTGAGAAGTCAGGGGGTGGTGACAACCTGTGTTGTAATTGAAGCAGAGTGATACCAGGTGGCAACCTACATATAATAGCAAGTTGTTTATATGGTCACACCTATGCAGTATATAGTTAGCCCATTCACAGTATTGCTTTGGTTATATAAGCATGGGAGAAATCACACAGGTAAATTGTAATATCATACAAGCAAGTAGTAACAATAAATAATATGAATAAATAAAATACTATAAAGATTTCCATGAGTCCCAGAATGAAGGTGTAGAAAATCACTATCAATTCACAACCACACATATACCTCCCTCAACAGCCAAAAGATGTTCCAAAGATAATCTATTGTCCATCACTTCATGTGTCAGGGAATCCAATGATTCCTGCAGGTTTTAAAGTTCTGCATCAGTCTTATTGACAATTATTTTTGTTGTTCATGAGCTAATTGCCATACACATAGGGTTAACTGCAATGTTCTTTCAGTGGTGGATGTAGTCAGAGATGGAATCACCTGATATTTCTTGGGTTTTCTCCTTCATTTCAAGGGTCTTCTCTGTCTTTCTCCAATGGACAAAGCGAATATGGCTCATTGTCACCCATCTGATTCCTTCTCCATCTATAGAGACACAAGCAAACCCTCTCCCTCTAGCAGTTAACCTATCTGGTCCCTTCCATTCACCACTTTCTGGATCTTTCCACATTATGTGGTGATTATCTAAAGATATTAGAGCTGCTCGCACTGAACACTGCCCTTCTGGTGGGTTATGACACCTGCCTATGGTGTCATCCCAGTTCATCTCCATCAAAAATCAAAAAATTAGTAATATATAGATTTAAGTTTAGAAGTTCTCTAGGGTTACCTGTGCCTCCTCCCTCTTTTGTTTTTGGAAGAGCATCTTGATGTCTCTCTTTCTCCTCTCTACTATTGCCTGCCCTTGAGGATTAAAAGGAATTCCAATGGTGTGTAAAATCGTATATTTGCACACAAAAGTGTACAAAATGTTTAGAAGTATATGCAAGTCCATTATTTGTTTTTATTGCTTGTGGCATGCTCATAAAGCAAATGCTTGGTT
The DNA here is from genome assembly GCF_048593235.1 of Sminthopsis crassicaudata. NCBI lineage: Eukaryota > Metazoa > Chordata > Mammalia > Dasyuromorphia > Dasyuridae > Sminthopsis > Sminthopsis crassicaudata. Next base: position 430,751,301 of record NC_133619.1, on the reverse strand, counting down.
AAGGAATTCAGTGACCACTCAAACTGTCTCTTTTGCTTCTGGTATTGCAAAAGTAAACCATGAAAAGGTGTCTACTACACTATAGATTTTTTTCCAGATTTCTTTTTTACAGCCAATACAGGACTTAAGAGAAGGTTATAGATGTCTTTGGTCAAGTTGCTTCTGTACTATATATAATAAGACCTGATTTTTTTCACTGTGTAAGGGCCACTGTTCCACTCACACTGGTGTATCAGTTTTCCATTGAATGGGAACAGGCAAGAATCTTGGCAGGCCTGCAACAGCAGCTCTGTCTAAAAAACTGAAGTTCTTAATTGTAATCCTAACTGTTATAAGATGTATTTTCCCCATAGATTGATGGGGATTTTTTTTCAGTACAAAAGGAGTAAAAAAAAAACAACACCCTGTTTTAACTTCAAATTTCCACCCCAAAGAAGTAGCACTGAGTTTAGCTGCTATTGATCTTCCTATGTCAGACTTATCGATGTTCGTCATAATATTTTGCCAATGACTGGGATATTAGCTACACATTTCCCCAGTTTCTCCAATCTGTGTATTGATGGACACTTTTGTAAGCACTGTCAGGTGAAATGGTCAAGCTTACTGTGTGTGGAGGCAAGGGATCTATAGGTGAGACAGGGATGGACAGGTTTCAACTCTCCTGAGGATATCTTCCTAATTGCAATCCTCTTCCCCAACAATGTTGCTTAAAGATTCTCTGGGTGCAACAGCAGTTGCCATTATGCCTCAAGTGTTTTTTTGCTTGGGGTCCTGGAGCCGAGGCCCATCTCTGGTAACAAAGACATAGGAGGTGGGCAAAACTGCTTCATGGGGGGTACCAATGGTATAACTGCCTTTCCCATTCCTTATTTTTCTCTTCTTCCTCCTTCTCCTCCCATCCACAAAGGAGTTGAGGGAGGAAGGTCAGGAGAAGGGGAATACCCAAAGAGTACATGCTAAGTGTAGGCAGAATTGAGATTGAACTTTTAAAGTGAAAAACAAGCTCATCAGCTAGGTACTTAAGATACTTAATTTCTTTTCTTCTCACCCAACTGGCAGTGCCCTGCAGATCTCCTAGAGCAGGAACAAGCTTTGTAAAATAGTAAAATACTAAAAAATACTTCCTTAGCTCCATCCCACAGCTGTAACCTCCATGGCTATAGGCACCAGCCCTCTGTTTTTCTCTTCATACTTTCTGGTTTGACTACCAAAGTTAAAATCTTTCCTTGTATTAAAACTTGTAGGATTCCTTAAAACCAAGTTTACCCCATTGTATTCAGTTAGTTGTTCTCCCACTAACTTCCACATCTCTGTCTCCAAACTCTCCTTTTTACAAAGCCATGGACACCTGTACTTGAGAACATCTGAGAACTTAGTGATCTACTTCTGCATTATCAACAAACCTTGCTTCTTGGTTATCCTAACTAAACATATTTCATACTTCCCTGAGGTGGGGAGTGTGGGGGAAGGAAGGCTCTTTCCTTAGTATGTTCTTAGTATTTCTCAGTATTTTCTTAGTAGCTCTTTTCTTAGCCTATTTAGGCTGAAAAATGAAAGTGATTAGATTAGCCCTTACTGATTTTGTGGCCCTCTTCATCCTGGCCATGTTGAAGCACATGGGGTGACATTGTGTATTGGTATTTGCCTCATCCATCACTGGGGCTCAGGATCTCCTAATAGTTTGCTAAGATGGAATTTGCTGCTGGCTTGTTGAGATACTTCCTGTTCTGGATTATGTTCCCCTTTTACCAAAGTGAAACATAACTTTTTTTGCTTATCTTTCATGTTTTTGGACTAAAAGATTGTCTCACCTCATCTTTTTGACAGTTTTTCTGTTCAGGAATTTGGGGGGGAGTACTATTTTATGATTGTTTGGAGGTGAATATGAGAGAATTATGGCAATTTACTGCTTATTCCCTTATCTCCTAAAAGCTGGTCCAAAAGAAAACGTTTAAGGAGAAATTTACTTAGAAGAAGAAGGGTAAAATAGAAGAAAATTAGAAGAGAAAACTCAACTCTCAGAACATAAACTACCATGGTTGATACTAGGAATCCCAATCTATCACACAGAGACAGAGAATAAGGCTGATTAGAAAGAGAGACCATAGGACAATCATCAGTGAACTCACCTGATTTGCAGCCACTGTAGGGAGAAAGTATAGTATTTGACAATTTCCTATTGTATGCAATTAGTCTTGCTAATTAGGTGTTAAGCTTCATTATTTCTATGTGCTGAAGGAGTAAATGGGCATTCAGGACCTCTAAATTTTGGCACCCTGAGGTAAAGCCCCATTGTGCCAATATAGTTATAACTCAAAATGAGAAAAGGTCAAAAGAAATTGATACTCACTTGCCAAATCCTGAAATTCCCATTTCATCTTGTGTATTTTTCCACCACTGGCACCATCCAAATCATATTTCATACATTATATTCATGTCAAATACAAGTTGATTTCAGGAAGTAACACATTTGTCTGGATTTCATTCCCTTTAAAAATTGGGAGGATTTTTTTATTCACTTATGTAGATATATCATTCACAATTTCTGCTTTCAATTCTGTCCCCTTGGCAACTGCATTGTTCATGCATGTTTTCTAATGTCATGCCATCCCCTGACTTATTTGGGTATGTATGCCCTGTGCTTTCCTCAAATAATAGACCCTACAACCTGTTGATTGTATATTGTAGATGTGTATCCTGGGCAACAGCTGCAATGCACCCTGTTGTCTTGGCAGCACAAATACTTTATACACTGCAGTCCTTCTCCCAACCCTCTTAAGGTTGCCTACTTTGGCACTGACTGACAATGAGTGCAATAAAGTATAAAGACTCCTGTTGGCATCAATATGTCTTTGCAGTCGCAGAGGAAATGCCCCTTGCTGGAGAGATGACCTTTCAGCATTTTGTGCTGGGGCTGCTGATTTAATCTTATCTGCAGTAGTGCTGACATAAAGCATGCCAGTGATGTTAGACAGGCATCTGGAGCTGTCTGACTATGGGAAAGTCATTGGAAATGCAAGTAAATTAGGTAAAAGTCATACAACTGCTGAACCTTGCCAGGCCAGGTATGATCCTGGAGGGCAGCCCTGTAGGATTACACATAAAAGCACAGCATATGGTAAGAGCAGGAAATGGATTGGGAAAGTTCTGTGCAACACCAGGTCAAATAGAATTTCCAAAACTATTTACCAAACAATAAAATAGCACATTGTTCAGTGTTTTGAGAAAGAAGGAGTACCTAAAAATGAAAAGTTATGTGTTTTGTTTTCTATGGCTTTTTTTATATTCTACTTTTTGTTCATTTTAATTCAGAAATGTGATAGATATTTATGGAGCACCCCCTTTAAAATGAAGTCTTTATAATCATCCCAACTGCTAATGTCTCCCTTTCCTAATTTCCTTCTTTTGATGTTGTATTTATTTGTATATATTTATTTTTAAACACACTGACTCTCCTGAAAGAAAGCAATCTCTTGGAGTCAGGGTAATATTTTTATTGGTATAGTTCCAGTAAAGATCACTGTAGCTGGCTTATAGTACTTAATAAAATATCTTTCTTGATTGCTTCCTTGATTGCCTAGCTGCTGTCCATATGCCACCTTACGTGATAGCTGATGATAGCATGATAGGATCATAAGGGATAGAAATGGCAGGGACCACAAAGGCATTGTAGATTTATGACTTCATTTAACAGATGAAGAAACAACTATGAAAACTAGAAGACTTGCCCAACATACTACTCCTAAGCTACTAAGTAGCAGAAACAGGATTTAAATCTAGGTCTTTTAACTCTAAGTCTAAGAAATCGTTGTACCATATCACATTTCCTCTCCCACATGGGAATAATTTTATTAAAATTAAAGGACACTACATTAATATCAAGGCACAGTGGACAGGCATTGGGCTTGGAATTAGGAAGCCACAGTTTCATGAGTCCAAATCTAGTCTTAGATACTTACTAAGTTGTGTGACCCTAGGCAAAGCATTTAATCCTGTTTGTCTCAGTTTCATCATCTATAAAATGAGCTGAAGAAGGAAATGGAAAATCACTTCAATATCTTTGCCAATAAAATGCCAAATGGGTAGCCAAGATGGTAAAGAATAAACAGATCTTTGAGCTCATCCTGGCTTCCTTCATATCAACACCAGATCAAGGTTCTGAATGGATTTTGGAGTGACAGAATCCCAAAATACTTGGAATATAACAAAAATTTTCCATCAAAATATATTTGAAAGAACTTAAGGAAAGGTCTATTTCAATCAGACAGTGGGGGAGGAAAGAGAGAAGGGGGAAAGAGAATGAGGGGTACAGGGGAGAGATGTGGTAGGTAGGGGTTGGGGGGAGTTGCAGCCTAACACAAGCACAGCCAGTACAGGGAGATCCAGGGCACAGCAACCTCCATGTGCTGAGGAAAATATACTGGGAAGCTCTTAGCCAAATTACAGCAGCATTTGCTGCTCTGTCATGGTTTAGAAGTCAGTGGATCAACAGACTAGATGTAACATCCCTCAGTTCAACTATAAAAGGCAAATAGTAATCCCTTGAATCCCAGCATAATAAGCAGGATTTGGCTACACCCACCCACTGCAAAAAAGAAGCTACTAGCACTGGATGCAGGGCAGCATGAAGCTACTGTCACTTGTGGAAGCTTGGGACAATTTCCTTTTTGTCCTAAGAGCAAAAAACTTCTAATCATAGATAGCTTTTAAAGGAACAGGGAAGAAAAGGTCTCAAACCCTGGGGACACTAAAGACAAAAAAATCTCCAGATGAAGCCTCAAAGGTTGATATAAGTTGGTCTCAAAAGGTTCTCTTGAAAGAATTCAAAAAGGATCTTAAAGGAAAGTTAGAAGAAAAAATAGGGAAAGGAACTGACAGCTTTTGAAAAGTAAACACAGAAATCGTTTGAAGAAAATCACACCTTAAAAATAATGTTGATGAAAGAGAAAAAGGAAACAACTCCTTGAAAAACAGAATTTGTAAAGTGGAAAAAAATCCATTGAACAAAACATCTCATTAAAAGTTCAATTGGCCAAATGTAAAAGGAAATAAAAAGCTAATTGAAAAAAATATTAATCCACTAAAAATTAGAATTGAACAAATTGAAGTGAATGACTCAATGAGACATAAAAAAATCAGTCAAACAATATGCAAAAATAAAAAAAATATATAAGAAAATATAAAATATCTCATTGCAAAAACAACTAACTTGGACATAGATCCAGGAGGGACAATATAAGAATTGTTGTCTACCCAATAAAAAAGAGCCTAGACAACATCTTTCAAGAAATCATCAAGGAAAATTGCCCTAATATTCTAAAACCAGAGGGTAAATAGCCATTGAAAGAATCCACTGATCACTTCTTAAAAGAGACCCCAAAATGAAAACTTCAGGGAATATTATAGATAAATTTCAGAATTGTCAGGAGAAAATGCTGCAACAAGCCAGAAATAAACAATTCAAATATTGAGGAGTTACAATCTAAATTACAGAAGACCTACAAACTTCTCCTTTAAAGGATCAAAGGGCATGGAATATGATATTTTGAAGAGTAAAAAGCTTAATATGCAGCTGAGTCAACTATACATAAAAATTAAGCATTATCTTTCAGCAGAAAAGATGGACATTCAATTAAATTGGGAATTTTCATTTAATTTTTTTATTATAGACTTTTATTTATAAGATATATGCATAGGTAATTTTACACTATTGATAATTGCCAAAACTTTTGTTCCAATTTTCCCCTTCTTTCCCCCAACCCCCTCCCCCAGATGGCAGGTTGACCAATACATATTAAATATGTTAAAGTATAAATTAAATACAATATATGTATACATGTCCAAACAGTTGTTTTGCTATACAAAACTAATCGGACTTTGAAATAGTATACAATTAGCCTGTGAAGGAAATCAAAAATGCAGGTGGACAAAAAAAGAGGGATTAGGAATTCTATGTAGAGGTTCATAGTCATCTCCCAGAGTTCTACCATTGGGTGTGGCCGGTTCAATTCATTATTGCTCTATTGGAACTGATATGGTTCATATCATTTTTTAAGATGGCCACATCCATCAGAATTGATCATCATATGATATTGTTGTTGAAGTATATAATGATCTCCTGGTTCTGCTCATTTCACTCAGCATCCTTTCATGTAAGTCTCTCCAGGCCTTTCTGAAATCATCCTGTTGATCATTTTTACAGAACAATAATATTCCATAATATTCATATACCACAATCTATTCAGCCATTCTCCAATTAATGGGCATCCACTCCAGTTTGTGGCCACTACGAATAGGGCTGCCACAAATATTCTTGCACATATAGGTCTCTTTCCCTTCTTTAAAATCTCTTTGGGATATAAGCCCAGAAGTAACACTGCTGGATCAAAGGGTATGCACATTTTGATAACTTTTTGAGTATACTTTCAAATCGCTATCTAGAATGGCTGGATGTATTCACAATTCCACCAATAATGTATCAGTGTTCCTGTTTTCCCACAACCCCTCCAACATTGAATATTATCTTTCCCTGTCATTCTGGCCAATCTGACAGGTGTAGTGGTATGTCACAGTTGTCTTAATTTGCATTTCTCTGATTAATAATGACTTGAAGCATCTTTCCATATGGCTAGAAATAATTTAAGTTTCTTCATCTGAGAATTGTCTGTTCATATTCTTTGACCATTTATCAATTAGAGAATGGCTTGATTTCTTATTAATTAGAGTCAATTCTCTATATATTTAGGAAATGAGCCTTTATCAAGACCTGTAAGAATATTTTCCCAGTTTATTGCTTCCCTTCTAATCTTATCTGCATTAGTTTTGTTTGTACAAAAAAGTTTTCAATTTGATATAAACAAAATTTTCTATTTTGTGATCAATAATGATCTCTAGGTTTTCTTTGGTCATAAATTCCTTCCTCTTCCACAGGTCTGAGAGGTAAACTATGCTATGTTCCTCTGATTTATTTACAATCTCATTTTTTATGCCTAGGTCATGAACCCATTTTGATCTTATCTTGGTGTATAGTGTTAAGTATGGGTCAATGCCTAGTTTCTGCCATGCTAATTTCCAATTTTCCCAGCAAGTTTTGTCAAATGTTGAGTTCTTATCCAAAAAGCTGGGGCCTTTGGGTTTGTCAAACACTAAATTATCAAATTTATTGACTGTATTGTCCTTTGAACCTTATCTATTCCACTGATCAACTAGTCTATTTCTTAGCCAATACCGAATGGTTTTGGTAACCGCTGCTTTATAATATAATTTAGATCTGGTACAGCTAGGCCACCTTCATTTGATTTTTTTTCATTAATTCCCTTGAAATTCTTCACCTTTTGTTTTTCCATATGAAGTTTGTTATTATTTTTCTAGGTCATTAAAATATTTTTTTAGGAGTCTGATTGGTATAGAGCCAAATAAATAGATTAGTTTAGGTAGAATTGTCATTTTTATAATATTTGTTCACCCTATCCAAGAGCATTTAATATTTTTCCAATTGGTTAGATCAGACTTAATTTGTGTGGAAAATGTAGTTTTGCTCATACAGTTTCACATTTTCCTTTGGCAGATAGACTCCTAAATATTTTATAATATTGGTAGTTACTTTAAATGGAATTTCTCTTTATATCTCTAACTGTTGGATTTTGTTAGTCATATATAAGAATGCTGATGATTTATGTGGTTTTATTTTGTATCCTGCAACTTTGCTAAAGGTGTGGATTATTTATAATAACTTTTTAATAGAATCTCTAGGATTCTCTAAATATATCGTCAACAAAGAGTGTTAATTTGGTTTCCTCATTTTCTACTCTAATTCCTTTAATCTCTTTCTCAATTGTTATTGCCAAAGCTAGCATTTCTAATACAATATTTAATATTAATGGTGATTTTGGGCAACTTTGTTTTTACTCCTGATCTTATTGGGAATGGTTGTAGTTTATCCCCATTATATATGAAGCTTATTGATGGTTTTTAATAGATCCTACTGATTATTTTAAGGAAAAGTTCATTTATTCCTATACTCTCGAATTTGCTTTTTTTTTTTTTTAATAGGAATGTATGTTGGATTTATCAAATGCTTTTTCTGCATTTATTGAGATGATCATATTTTTTTGTTAATTTGATTATTAATATGGACAATTATAATGATAGTTTTCCTAATATTGAACCAGCCCTGGATTCCTGGTATAAATGCTACTTGATCATATTCTATTATCTTGGGGATGATTTTCTGCTGTCTTTTTGTTAATATCTTATTTAAGATTTTAGCATCAATATTCATTAGGGAGATTGATCTATAATTTTATTTCTCTGTTTTTAACCTACTTTGTTTAGGTATCAGTACCATGTCTGTGTCATAAATGGAATTTGGTAGGATTCCTTTCATTTCCTATTTTTTCAAATATTTTATATAGCATTGGGGCTAATTGTTCTTTAAATGTTTGGTAGAATTCACATGTAAATTCATCTGGGCCTGGGGATTTTTTCTTAGGGAGTTGATCAATAGCTTGTTCTATTTCTTTTTCTGAAATGAGACTATTTAAGCAATTTACTTCCTCCTCTGTTAATCTAGGAAGCCTATATTTTTGGAGGTAGTCATCCATTTCATTTAGGTTATCAAATTTATTGGCATAAAGTTGGGCAAAGTAACTCATTTCTCCAATTTCCTCTTCATTGGTGGAAAGTTCTCTCTTTTTATTTTTAAGACTAATAATTTGGTTTTCCTCTCTCCTTTTTCGAATCATATTCACCAAAAGTTTATCTATTTTGTTGGTTTTTTCACAAAACCAACTCTTAGTTTTATTTATTAGTTCAATAGTTTTTATTTACTTTCAATACTATTAATTTCTCTTTTTAATTTAAAATTTTGAGTTTTGTCTTTGATTGGTTTTTTTAATTTGGTCTTTTTCTAGCTTTTTAAATTGCAAGTCCAATTCATTGATCTCTGTCTGTCTTTTATTCAAGTAAGCCTCTAAAGATATAATATTTTGCGTTATTACTACTTTGGCTACAATCCACAAATTTTGGTATGATGTCTCATCCATGTCATTATTTTGAATGAAATTATTAATTGTGTCTATAATTTGGTGTTTCACCCAATCATTCTTTAAGATGAGATTATTTAGTTTCAAATTATTCTTTGGTCTATTTACCCCTAACTTTTTGTTGAATGTAGTTTTTATTGAATCATGATCTGATGAGAAAGCATTTACTATTTCTGCCTTCCTGCATTTAATTTTGAGGTCTTTATGTCCTAATATATGGTCAATTTTTGTATAGGTTCCTTGAACTGCTGAGAAGAAAGTATACTCCTTTCTGTCACCATTCAGTTTTCTCCAAAGATCTATCACATCTAATTTTTCTAATATTCTATTTACCTCTTTAATTTCTTTCTTATTTGTTTTGTGGTTTGATTTATCTAATTCTGGCAGTGCAAGGCTGAGATCTCCCACTATTATAGTTTTGCTGTCTATTTCTTCTTGTAACTCTCTTAACTTCTCCTTTAGGAAGTTAGATTCTATACCACTTGGTGCATATATGTTTAGTATTGATATTGTTTCATTGTCTATGCTACCCTTTAGGAAGATGTAGTTTCTTTCCTTGTCTCTTTTAATTATATCAATTTTTGCTTTTGCTTGATCTTAGATAAGGATGGCTACCCCTGCTTTTTTTTTAACTTTACCTGAAGCAAAAAGGATTCTGCTCCAGTCCTTTACCTTTACTCTGTATGTATCTCCCTGTTGTATGTATCTTCCTCCCAGTGGAATAGATAATAGAAAATGTTTTTCTTATAAACAATACATTGTAGACTTCTGACTTTTGATACAGTCTGCTATACTCCTCTGCTAAATGGGAGAGTTCATCCCATTCACATTTACTGTTGAAATTACTAATTCTGTATTTTCTGCCATCTTATTGTCCCCAGATTATGATTTTTTCCCTTGCCCCCCCACCCTCTTTCCCAGTATTAAACTTATTGGCCCCACTTGTGTCATGTCGCTCAGCCTCTTTAGGATCCTTCCCTCCCCCCTTTAAATCTCTTCCCCTTTCTTGTACCCTTCCCTTATTACTCTTTTCCTTTTCCCTTTTCCTCTCCCCCTATTTAATGAGGTGAGAGAAAATTCTCTATAAAACAAATATGTCAATTATTTTCTCTTTGAGCCTACTCTGATGAGAGTAAGATTCACACAATGTTCCTCCCCCTCTCTAAATTCCCTCAGATATGATAGGTTTCCTTTGTCTCTTTGTGGGATGTAGTTTCCCTCTTTTATCCCTCCTTTTCCCTTTTTTTATTACTATCCCTTTTCCATTTCTACTTCCCTTTTTTATGTTATATCAGTAAAATCAAATTATACATATAGTCTTTATGTATAGCCACAACAGAAATACAGCTCTCAAGAGCTCCTTTGACCTTTTTCTGCTTCTCTTGAGTCCTATGGTTGGAGATCAAATTTTTTGTCTAGTGTGTTTTTTTTTCCTTAGAAATAATTGGAATTCATCTGTGTCATTAAATATCTTTCTTCTTCCATGGAAGAAAATGCTCAACCTAGCTGTGTAGTTTATTTTTGGCTGCATTCCAAGTTCTTTTGCCTTTTGAAATATCAGATTCCAAGCCCTTTGATCCTTTAATATGGAGGCACCCAGACCTTGAGTGATCCTTATTGTGGCATCTCAATATTTGAATTGTTTTTTTCTGGCTTCTTGTAATATTTTTTTCCTTAGTCTGATAGTTCTGAAATTTGGCCACAATAGTCCTTGGAGTTTTTATTTTAAGGTTTATTTTTTTTCCAGAAGATATTCAATGAATTCTTTCAATGCCTATTTTACCTTTGATTTCCTGTAAAATAGTATCTAGGCTCTTTTTTTCATCATAATTTTCCGGAAGTCCAATAATCTTCAGATTATCTCTTCTAGATCTATTTTCCAGGTCTGTTGTTTTTCCAAGTAGATATTTGATGTTTTTTTTCTAATTTTTCACTTTTTTGGTTTTGCTTGATTGATTCTTGATGTCTCAATGAATCATTCATTTCTATTTGGTTCTGATTTTTAATGTGTTATTTTCTTCATTAGCTTTTTTTTTTAACCTTTTTTTTGTATATATTCAATTGGGTTTTTAAATGAATTGTTTTGCTCTATGGAATTTTTTTTTCCATTTCACTATTTTTTTTTAGTGAGTTATTTTCTTTTTCCAATTCACAAGTCCTACTTTCCTGTGATTTCTTTACCTTTTCCAATTCGCAAATTCTGTTTCCCTCTACTTCCTGGGAATTCTTTACCTTTTCCAATTCATATTTCAGGAAGTTGTTACTCTCTTGTATAGCTTCTATTTCCTTTCCCCATTTTTCTTCTAACTCTCTTTTTAGATTTTTAATCATCTCTTCTAAGAGAGTGTTATTTGGGGTATTATCTGGAGGCTGTTTGCTATTAGTCTCCTTGGGGTTGAAAACCTGCTCTCTTTCTGTATAGAAACTTTTGATCATCCTTTTGATTTTTTTACTCACTTTTTAAAGACAGTAGGGTCTGCCTTCAGTGCAAGGAGGTTACCAGCTTCCTCTGCAAAGCAAGGATAGGTGCCAATGGGCTGCAAAGAGCAGTGAGGTACAGGAGTGCTCTGGGAAAAGGTTCCCCACTTGAAGTGGTTCAGGCCTGCATGGGCTGAGCTGTGGAAGTGCCCAGTGAAGAACCCCACTGTGAGAATGAGTGACTACCCTGAGGCTAGTGACTGTGCAGCAACAGTGTCACTGCCCCAAGCCAAAGTTTGCTGTGGGGTATGGGTAATAGCAGCTAACCAGTGAATAGCCCCAGACTGACTGGAAGTGTCTCTGCCTAGGGAAGTACAGTTGTGCTGTTGCAGTTCTATTGCCCCGGGTTGAGCCCTCCATTATGCAGATTAGAGGCTGACCTGGGCTGTGCCGCACTGTGCAGATTTGTAACTGTCCCGATTGGAAAAGCTATGTACTGCAGAATGGGACTGCACAGTGGTCTGTGGTTTGTGTTGAGTCAGTTCTGGTTTTGGGTAAGTATAGCCAGGTCCTATTAGGTTCTAGAGGTTTTTTGTTTTGTTTTGTTTTATTTTGTTTTGTTTTGTTTTGTTTTGTTTTGTTTTGTTTTGTTTTAATACCCTCTGCCTTTGGCTTTAATTTCTTTGTTGGTCTGCTATTTTGCAACCAAGGCAAAGCAATCAGCCTAAGCCAGAGTCATCTTTGTAATTTTTCTAACCACAGAGGCCACCTCCGTCCCTAGTCTGCTGTGGCTGCTAGCCTCTACTACTTCCCTGTTTGTGCTGATCTGCTCTGTCCCCTCAGGACAAACCTTTTCTGATGAACTTCCAGATTATCTATGGCTGGTAAGTTGTACTTCTAGTCTTTGTGAATTTTGTCAGTCAAGCACTATTTTTGAGGCTGAATTTAATAATTATTTGTGAGGATATGAGAGGAGCTTAGAAAATCATGTGTGCCTTCGCCATCTTGGCTCTGCCCCCAATTATCATTTACTTTTCATGAGAAGGCCAGAACTGAACAGAAATTTTGGTTTTCAAATAAAGAACTCAAGAGAAGCATAAAAAGGTGAAAAAGGAAGGGAAAAATGTCTTTTAAAGATTAAAATGTTTATATCTCTTAATGGAAAGATATGTTTAACTCTTGAGAACTGTATCATTGTATCATGGGCATATTTAGATGGTCTAGATATAATTTCACTTTACTGTAATGATATAAAAAAGAAACTAGGTGTGGAAAAGGGATTGTACTTGAAGAAGAGGAAAGGGGAAGTAAAACTTGATAAATTACATCACATGAAGAGGCAAAAAAGAGGGAAAAGTTGAGGGAAAGAGAAAGAGGAGCATTGTGTGAACTTTAATTTCTTTTAATTTGGCTCAAAGAAAAAATATTGGACATATTTAGTTATAAGAAGAATTGTTTCTCATACTATATGGAAGTTGGAGGGGAAAGGGTAAAGGAAATGAGGGCTAATAAAAGGGAGAACAGAATAGAAGAGGAAAGGTATAAGAAGGGGGGCTGAAAAGGGGAGATCAGAATAAGGGAGGTGCTGGTCAGAAGCAAAACATTGGGGAAGAGGGAAAAGGGGAAAGGAAAGAGAAAAAAAATAACTTGGGGAAAATAAAATGATGTGAAATACAGAATTACTAATTTTAACTATGAATATGAATGGAATGAATTCTCTCATAAAACAGAAGTAAATAAGAGACTTGACTAAAAGCTAAAATCCTACAATATATTATTTACAAGAAACACATTTAAAATAGTGATGCTGTTGTTGATCAAAAAAATGCAAATTAAGATAGTTCTGAGGTATTATTACACACTTCTCAGATTGGCTAAAATGACAAAAAAAATGATAATGATGAATGTTGGAGCAGATGTGGGAAAACTGGGGTGTTAATACATTATTGGTGGAGTTGTGAACTGATCCAACCATTCTATAGAACAATTTGGAATTATTCCCAAAGGGAAATCAAACTGTGCATACCCTTTGATCCAGCAATGTCTCTACTGGGCCTGTATCCCAGATTATAAAAAAAGGGAAAAGGACCCACATGTGCAAAAATATTTGTAGCAGCCCTTTTTGTAGTAGCAAATAACTGGAAACTGAGTGGATACCCATCAGTTAGAGAATGGCTGAATAAGTTATGGTCTATGAATGTTATGAAATATTATTGTTCTATAAGAAATGATCATCAGATGCCAAAATGTTTGTGGCAGCTCTTTTTGTTGTAGCTAGAAACTGGAAGTTGAATGGATGTCCATCAATTGGAGAATGGTTGGGTAAATTGTGGTATATGAAGGTTATGGAATATTATTGCTCTGTAAGAAATGACCAGCAGGAGGACTACAGAGAGGCTTGGAGAGACTTAAATCAACTGTTGCTGAGTGAAATGAGCAGAACCAGAAGATCACTATACACTTCAACAACAATACTGTATGAGGATGTTTTCTGATGGAAGTGGAAATCTTCAACATAAAGAAGATCCAACTCACTTCCAGTTGATCAATGATGGACAGAAATAACTACACCCAGAGAAGGAACACTGGGAAGCGAATGTAAATTGTTAGCACTACTGTCTATCTACCCAGGTTACTTATACCTTTGGAAGCTAATAATTAATGTGCAACAAGAAAATGGTATTTACACACATATATTGTATCTAGGTTATATTGTAACACATGTAAAATGTATGGGATTTCCTGCCATCGGGGGGAGGGAGTGGAGGGAGGGAGGGGATAATTTGGAAAAATGAATAAAAAAAAAATAAAAAAAATAAAATAAAAAAAGAAATGATCATCAGGATGATTTCAGAAGACTTGGAGAGGCTTACATGAACTGAGGGTAAGTGAAGTGAATAGAATCAAAAGAACATTATACAAATCAAGAATAAGATTATATGATGACCAATTCTAATGGACATGGCTCTTTTCAATAATGAGGCGATTTGGGACAATTCCAATATACTTGTGGTGGAGAGAGCCATATACATCCAGAAAGAGGACTATGAGGACTGAGTATGGTTCACAACATGATATTTTCACTTTTTTTTTTGCTTTCTTTTTCCTTTCTTTGTAATTTTTTTTTCATTTTTGATCTGATTTTTCTTGTGCAGCACAATAATTATAGAAATAAGTATAGAAAATTGTACACATTGAACATATGTTGGATTATTTGCTATCTAGGGGAGGTGATGAGAATAGAGGAAGAAAAAAATTGCAACACATGGTTTTGCAATGATATGTTGAAAACTATGTTTGCATATATTTTGAAAATAAAAAGCTATTACTAAAAAGAACAAACAAAAATGCCACCAAATGCGTTCATGAAGAATTGAATTCATTTGAAATGACTAAACAACAACAGCAATACTATTAATATCAAAAGGAAATATTACTATATGGAAAGGATTTTGTCTTGGAACTGAAGTAATAAGTTCAAATTATGGTATTTCAACTTACTATCTGGGTAACTTTTGACAGAGCAATTTAAACTCTTTGGATTTCAACTCCCTAATCTATTAAATGAGGGAATTGAACTAGATAACTTCTAAGGTCCTTTCCAAAAATCATCCTCTAACAATTCTATCTTCATCTGAAGAATAATCCAGAAAAAGAGAGAAGAGAAAGTAGAAGAACAGGTAAAAGCATTCTGAAAATTTGGATCAGACCTGTTATTTTCTTTATAGAAAGACCTCCCTGACAAACCATCTGGTTTTGTGAATAGAGGGCAGCATAATGGTCAGAAAGAACTTTTCCAAGTCTTTCTAGAAGTTTCCTATGCCATGAAATCACAAGCCAGGTTGAAAACCAAAAACAATGAGTGATGTTTATTTTCTGCCAATGAAGACCATATTTGGAGCTTATATTTTAAGTGAATTGCTGAGGGCATTGAGAGACTAAGTGACTTGCAAAAGATCAGTGTCAAAGATGAACTTGAATTAATATTTGTTTGAATCAGGGACCAACTGTCCATCTATTATGCAAACATGCTTTTAAGGACATAGAGACATTAAGGGAAAAATAGAATTGGAAGAGTCCTTAGAAGATAACTAATCCAAAGTCTAATTTTATAGCTGTTGAAACTTGAGTCTAAGCTTAAGTAACTTGCTGAAAGTCATGGAGCTAGTTAGGCTCACATCCAGAATGTAGTTTCTCATCAGTTATCGTTAGATAAGAGACGTCTGAATCTTCATCTAAAAGGTTAATTTAATGCTGCTGGTTTAAATCAAAGCGACTTCTCTTAAAATTGCAAAAAAAGAGACATTCTGGAAAGGTGGTACAATAAGTCAGAAATTTCGAGGCTCTCTAGATTTTCTCCTTAGATTTAGAAAATCATCACAAAATGAACACAGAGCAGCAAAAATAAAGGGGAAAAACAGTTGTTCTCCTACGACTACTCAAGAAGACTTCAGTAATGACTCGGGTTTGAGGAATGGTTTGAGTGAAGTATAAACACCTCCAAGCCAACTCCATTGACCCAACTCCAACAAAAGATAGACCCCAAGGGAAGCAAACTAGGCCTCAAGAAATTTCACTTCAGTAACTTTCATGAATTTTTATTTCACAAACTTTCATGTAAAGAACAGATGGCTTTGAATAAGGGAAGATTAAAGGATACTTTACTGTTTTGGGGAAGATAGGCCTAGCAGTGCTGACAAGGGACAAGTGGTCAAGGGGAAGCAAACATAAGTTTGAGGAGTGTGGTATCCTAGGGAGTAAGAACACTTTGGCACCTTCTTGCAAATTTAAAAGAAATAGTATGTTGTGCATAGTAGATTTGCAGTTTCATGTATAATCATCTACTTATTATACTGTTATAAAAATGCTTGCTTTATTCCATAAATTAAAAATAAATTTTAAAAATTCATAAGTATTTGGTCTTTTTTTGCCCTTGAAGAGATTTTTTTTATTCTAATAACAAATCTTTTCAGCTTTGTCTCTATATTCTCACAGGGTACCTACTCCCTCCACCCCACCCTTAGTTGATTTCTGCTTTTTCTATTCCTTCCTCTCCTGTGAAATGTTATATTATCTATCCTAAGTTGGCATAGAATACTGCTGATTGGCTTTGTACTATGGGTCGTTTGACCCCAATCAATGGATCTAGGTAGAGTGAAATTCTATTTGAACTCTTCAGGAACCCAGACTAAGATATTCACCCAAAACTGGATGGATGAATTAATGGTCTTTCTCTGTGGCATCTAGAACATTTTGTTAATTTAATATATGAAAGATGATTACAAAACTATATTTAAGTCTCTGGAAGGACATTTTCTTTTTCCATTTCTAGTCCCTTAAAGACTGATATTTTTAACTTGTGATTATTTTAAAGATATTTCTTCTAAATGGTTTGGCTATTTATTAAAATTATTTTCTTTAATGGCTTAAAATATCTTCCTGGAAGATGCCACATTTCAATTTATGTCAATTTTTTGACATATACTGTGTCGATGTTGTGTCCATGTGGACATCAAGTCTATTGTTCTCACTCTGCTATTCTCTATTTTCTCTATATGCAGAAGAATATATCTAAATTTTTTCCCATTCTAATAACAAACTCTGACAGCTTCATACCAAATAATACCTTCTCCCTTATTTGGACCCCCAAAGTCATTAAACTGTACATGAATGAGTGGCACAACTATAAAATATATGTTTCAAAAAAGTCAGAAAGAAAGGAAAGAACCCTCAAGTACTAGAAATTTATAGCAGCTCACATTCAATAAAAAGTCATAGAAACAAAATGGGACTTATCAAATAAAGAATGATTGGACAAATTATGATGGAAGAAAGTAATGGAAATTAGTTAAAAAGAAAAAATAATGAAAAGGATGGATTCAGAGAAAACTACAATAGCATGTGATTGAATGATTACAATACCATAAAATAAAATAACTTTTAAAAAATAGATCAAATTTTATTTACCCAAGTACAAGAAAAAATCAAGAGAATTTCCTGATTCCAATGGAGTTTGATTTCATTTACCCAAGAATTTATGCAGCCCCTTTTAACTCTAAATACCTTCCATAGATGGAGCTCTAAAGAGGAACATCAGGCTTTGCTAAGCTCCCTCAATCTCCCCTATGCCTCCATTCAGCAGATGTATAACAGTATCATACCAGTTCTTTTCAT
The DNA here is from genome assembly GCF_048593235.1 of Sminthopsis crassicaudata. NCBI lineage: Eukaryota > Metazoa > Chordata > Mammalia > Dasyuromorphia > Dasyuridae > Sminthopsis > Sminthopsis crassicaudata. Next base: position 430,733,665 of record NC_133619.1, on the reverse strand, counting down.
TTGCAGAAGTTAGCTCCTAGTGCCCCCTGTGGTCTTGTCTCTCTCTCTCTCTCTCTCTCCTTCCTCCCTGCCCCCCGCCCTCTTTCTCCCTCTCCCTCTTCTTCCTCTCTCTCTCTCTCTCTCTCTCTCTCTCTCTCTCTCTCTCTCTCTCTCTCTCTCTCCCCCACTCTTTCTCCCTCTCCCTCTTTCTTCTTCCTTCCTTTCTTGTTTCCTTCTCTCCTTCCCTTTCCCCCTTAATAACATTTGGTTTATTTACATATGAAGATAATTTTTACATTCATTTAAAAATATTTGGAATCCCAAATTTTCTCCCTTTCTCCTCCCAAAGGAGGAAGGGGAAACAATGAAAAAGGAAAAGAAATTGAAAATGATATGCTTCAATCTTACTGAAAAGAGTTAAATTGTTCGTAGTTGATCATCACACAGTTATTGCTCTTCTTGCTCTGCTCACTTCATTTTGCAACATTTCATACATCTTTCCAGACTTTTCTGAAATCTGCCTGCTTGTCATTTCTTATAGCAAAATATTATTCCATTACATTTTTTATTCTGCAACTTGTTCAGCCATTCCCTAATTGATAGGCATCTCCTCAATTTTCAATTCATTGCCAATATTAAGAGAGGTACTATGGACATTTTTTGTACACTTAGGTCCTTTTTCTTTTTTAAATAATCTTTTTAGGATACAAATCTAGTAGTGGTGTTGCTGGGTATAAGGTTATGCAGAGCTTGATTGCTCTTTGAGCATAGTTTCAAATTGCTCTCCAGAATGGTTAGATCAGTTCACAACTCTACAACAATGGATTAGAGTCTTTATTTCCAATTCTCTTCAGCATTTATAATTTATCATTTTCTGTCATAGTAACTAATCTGATATGTGTGAGTTGGTACCTCAGTGTTTTAATTTGCATTCCTCTAATCTATTTATAACTTTTTTATATGATTATACATAGCTTTAATTTCTTTGCTGTAAAATTGCCTATTCATATCCTTTGACCACTTATTAAGAAACATGTTTTATTCTCATTAATTTGAATTAGTTATCTATGTATTTGAGAGATTAGATTATTATCAGACATTTGCTATGAATTATTTCTCAGTTTTCTATCTTCCTTCTAATCTTGATTGCATAAGTTTTGTTTGTGCAAAATCTTATAAATTTAATATGAACAAAATATTTATTTGCATTTCATAATGCTCTCTATCTCATTTGGTCAAAAATTCTTCTCTTCTCCATAGACCTGACAGATGAATTATTTCCCTCTCTCCTAATTTGTTTATGGTACCATCTGTTTTGTCTAAATTATGCACCCATTTTGATCTTATCTTGGTATATGCTGTAAGATATTGGACTATACTTACTTTCTATCATACTGTTTTCTAGTTTTCACAACAGTTTTTGTAATAGTGAGTTCTTATACCAGAAACTTAAATTTTGGCATTTATCAAAAATTTGACTACTATGAACATTTATTACTGCTTATTGTGTATCTATTTTATTTTATTGATCCACCATTCTATTTCTTAGTGCCAGATAATTTTAGTGATTACAATTTTATAATGTCATTAAAGTCTGCAATGATTCAGTTACCTTTCTTTGCATGTTTTCGTTAATTCCCTTGATATTCTTAACCTTTTGTTCCTCTAGATGAGTTTTATTGTTATTTTTGAATATTTATTACTTACATTATTTTATTATTATTTATTATACATTATTTACTAGTATTTTATTATTAATATTTATAAATATTTTTGGTGTTTTGGTTGTGTTTGGCACTAAGTAAATTAATTTATGTAGAATTATCATTTTTATTTTATTAGCTTAGCCTGCCTATGAACAATTGATATTTTCCCAATTATTTAGATCTGACTTTATTTGTGTAAAGTGTTTTGTAACTGTGTTCATATAGTTCCTCAGTTTGTCTTGGCAGGTAAATTCCAAGTATTTTATATTGTCTACAGTTTTTCTAAATATAATTTTTCTTTCTATCTCTTGTTGATGGTTTTTGTTGGTAATATATGGAAATGCTGATGATTTATGTGTATTTATTTTATATGATGCAATTTTCCTAAAGTTGTTAATTAGTTCAACTAACTTTTTTGATTGAATCTCTAGGATTTTTTAAAGTATGTCATCATATCATCTGCAAAGTAGTTTTGTGTCCTCATTGCTGATTATACTTCAATTTTTCTTTTCCTTTCTTATTATTACAGTTGACATTTTTAGCACAACATTGATAAATATTGCTGGTAATGGTCATCCTTGCTTCAAATCTGATCTTATTGGGAAGGCTTCTAGGTGATTACTATAACAGATAATGTTTATACTTTTCTTTTTCTTTTTACCCTGTCCCTCCTTTCCAGTTTTTTGCTTATAATCAATACCTTCTTCAATCTGTCCTGCCTTCTATTAGTACAACCCATTTCTTGTTTTTTCTTCTTCACACTTCCCTTAATAAGATAACTTAAATTAAATGTGTGTGTTATTATCTCTTTGAATTAAATTTGTTGAGATTAAATTTTAAACAATGCTCACTCTGCTTTCCCCTCTTTTCCCTCACTATAATCGATCTGCCCTAGCCTGTCTTTCTGTTTTCCCAAATGAAACAGATCTTTTCTGCTGTCTTTCCAAGTTATCTTAGGCCAGAAAATTGTTTCATCCCATTATTTAGTGGATTCTGTTGTTCCAGAATTCATTTGATACATGATCTAAAGTAGTTTTAAGAAAAATAGAGAGCTCAGACCACTGTCTTCCTTTTCTCCACCATCTTGGCTCTGTCCAGGCAAATGACTTTTCAAACCTTAAGAACACTAATAAAATAATCAATAATGGCTTCAGAACACTGAACATGGAGTGTGTATTCTTAGTCTTGACAAACAGATAATTGACTGAAAGTGCAGGAGAGGGGAAATATTCTTGTGGGGATTAAAAGCAGTAATACTGATAAGAAGGAAAAAAAGAAAATAAAACCAATCCACCAATAAAATACCAAGGAAAACAGAAGGAAGCTGAAAAGATGACAAGACAAGTTAGGATCCAGAATGGTAGATTCAGTATACAACGTTTTGTATATTGAAATGTTTTGGATCAAAATAGGAAAATAAATATATAGAAGAGCTTCTCATCCCCATTAAGGTTATTCTTCCATTGGGATCTAGCATTGATTATTTTTAGTATATAATCTATTTTCAACTTTGGGGGATTAACAATTGCTACAAAATAGTGCAAAGTAAAAAAATGCAAATGTTTATACATTGACTCTATTGAAAATTGGGGGTTAGGTTCCTGTAACTACTATACATTGTAATATTTTGCTATAGATTGTTGAAAATATAATTTTCTTAATAAAATTCCTTAAAACAAAATATTATTTCTAATAAGAAGTATTTTCTTACAAAGTAGCCATGTAATAACTTATAAAATACAATGCACAAAATAGGTAACATGCAAACCATTTTCTGTTGTTAGTAATTCTCTAGGATCCTGTGACCCTTTGTACAGACATCTCAATTAAAAAAAAAATAACTGGGGGCAGAGCAAAGATGGTAGAGTAAAAGAAGAAACTCACTTGAGTTTTCCCAACTTTATCTTCAAGCAACATTAAAATAATACCTAAAAATGAATTCTGGAGCAGAAGAAAAAATGAAAAAGTGAGATAAAAATAATTTTCCAGTCCAAGATATCTTAGAACACTGGCAGGAAAGGTCTGTTTCCCTGGGATGAAAAATGAGCAAAACCCAGTACAAGCTGTGCACTAGAAAACCAGCAGCTGGTATGGGTGTGCCTGAATCAATGATGATAACTTATGGAGCTTTCAGTCCGTGGATGGTAAGAAAGGCAGACAATTGGTCAGAAGAAGGTTACAGAAAATCCTTTGCTGACACTGGGAGCAGGACTCTTTTGCATTGTCCATAAATGATTCAGGATTGCTTTCCTAGGTAGAACACTAGCAAAATTTGGGACTTTGGTCATAGTTCCAGGGTAGAAAAGAGTCCTTGTAATTATGCAAACACCAGAGAAGAAGTCAGGAGAGTACTAATCACACTTCTTCTTAGATCACACCATCTTGGAAGAACTAAAAACTTAAGATCCCCTGCAAATGCTTTGGAAAACAGTAGGATAAAAAAAAAATCCCTGAAACTTGAGACATAGCTGACTACATCCTTGGAGCAAAGTTCAACTTCAACATAAAGTTAAAAATCAATAAATAAACTGGGAAAATGAGCAAACAACAACAACAATAACAATAACAACAAAAAGAATTTTACCATAGAAAGTAACTATAGGGGCAGCTAGGTGGCACAGTGGATAGAGCACCAGCCCTGAACTCAGGAAGACCAGAGTTCAAATCTGATCTCAGACACTTAACACTTCCTAGCTGTGTGACCCTGGGCAAGTCACTTAACCCCAGCCTCAGGGGAGGAAAAAAAAAATAACTATAGTGAGAAGGAAGATCTAGATAATTTAGCTTCCAACTAATGTTTAATCTAAGTGTCCATGACATTTTATTGAATGTAACTTTTATTGAATTATGATCCAAAAATAATGCATTTAATATTTCTTTTTTTTTCTGCATTTTGTTGTGAGGATTTTATGCCTTTATATGCTGTCAATCTTTTTCCATAAACTCAAAAGAAGATAAAAATATGAAGACAGCAACATAACAAACCTCAAAATAAAAATGCGAATTAGTCTCACTCCTCCAAAAAAGCATTTCTAAAAGATCTCAATAAAATCTAAAAATCACAAAAGAGATATAGAGGGAAAATGAGAAAACATGTAATGTTAAAAAAAAAAGTTTAAAAAAAAATCAAAACTTGGTAAAAAAAAGTGAATAAAATAACACTTTAAAATCAGAATAAGCCAAATAGAGAGGTACAAAATACAAAAAAAAGAGAATTCCTTAAAAAGCAGAATTGGCCAAATGGAGAAAAGCTGTACAAAAATTCACTGATGAGAACATTTCCTTAACAAGTAGAATTGATCAAGTAGAAGAGATACTTTAAAGTTTATTGAAAAAAAGAACACTTAACAAGTAAAATTAGCCAAATGGGAAAAAAGAGGTACAAAATCTTGTTGAAAAAGATTCTCCTTAAAAATTAAAATTGGGTAAGTTAAAGCTAATGACTCCATAAAACTTCAAGAAACAAAACAAAATAAAAATAATGAAGAAATAGAATAAAATATGAGATGTTTCATTGGAAAAATAACTGATTTAAAATGTGTTGAGGTAAGAGAACTTAAGAATTATTGAACTACTTAAAAGTTCTGATTAAAAAAAAAAATCTAGACAGAATATTTCAAGGAATTGTCAGAGAAAATTGCCCTGATATGCTAGAACCAGAAGGTAAAATAGAAATTGTAAGAATCCAGCAATCACCGCCAAAAACAGTTCCCAAAATAAAAATTCTCAGCATAATTATAGTCCAATTCCTGAATTCTCAGATCAAAGAGCAATTATTGCAAAACATCCAGAAGAAAACAATTTAAATATTATTTAGCCACAATCAAGAGTATCACAAGATTTAACAGTTTCTATATTAAAGTATCAGAGGAATTGAAAAGAAATATTCCGAAAGGCAAAGGAGCTAGGACTATAGCTAAGTATCTCCTGCTCAGCAAAACTCAGCATGATTCTTCAGGGGGGAAATTGCTATTTAATGAAATAGAGAATTCCCAATCATTTCTGATGAAAAGACCAGGACTAAATAGGAAATTTGACTTTCAAATACAAGATTAAAGAGGAACCACAAGGATTTTAACTAGATCAAATTGTTTACATTCCCAAATAGAAAGGTAATACTTGTAAATCCTAAGAACTTTATTATTATTAGGACAGTCAGGAATATAAATAGAGGAGATAAGTGTGAGCTATGTTGAAATGATATAAAAAAATTAAGGGATAAGAAAGAAAGCTACACAGGGTAAAGGGGAAGGTAGAGATAAGTTATTTCACATAAAAGAAGCAAAAAAGCTTTTACAAAGGAGTGGAAGATTCTCTGAGTGGTGGTAGACAATATTTGCTCCTTCTCTCATTAGAATTGGCTCAAAAGGGAATAACATGCTCACATAGGATAGAATTCTAAACATATTTGTACCAAATAATAAAGCATCCAGATTCTTAAAGGAAAAGTTAAATAAGTTGTAGGATGAAATATTAAAACTCTTCAATTGGAACCTCAGTTTTCCTCTCTCATAATCGGATAAATTTAACAACAACAACAACAACAACAAAAAAAAAAAATCAAGAAAGAAGCTAAGGAGATGAATAGAAATCAGCATGAATAGAAAGAAATATATCTTTATCTCAGGTTATAAGGCATCTACAAAAAATTAACAGTATATTAAAGCATAAAATCCTGACAACCAAATGCAGAAAAAAAGAATTATTAAATGCATTAATTTCGGATCATAATGCAATAAAAGTTACATTCAATAACATGTCATGGAAACATAGATTAAAAATTAATTAGAAGCTAAATAATCTAGGCCAAGTAGGTCAAGAAACAAATCATTGAAATAATCAGTAATTTCACTAGAGTGGCAACAAAATTTGTGGCACGTAGCCAAAGTCATACTTAGGGAAAAATATATTTTTCTAAATTCTTACATCAATAAAACATGGAAAGAGCAGAGAAATTAATTGGGCATGCAATTAAAAAAAACTAGAAAAAAGAACAAATTAAAAATATTCAATTAAACATTAAATGGGAAATTCTGAAAATTAAAAAAGAGATTAGTAAAACTGAAGTAACAAAACCATTGAATAATTATTAATAAATAGAATTAGTAACTGTCTTATTTTTAAAATTAAAGAGAAAATATTAGTTAATTTGATTAGTAAAAGAAGAAAAGCAAATTACTAGTATGAAAAATAAAAAGGGTGAATTCACCATCAATAAAGAACAAAATAAAGCAATTATTAGGTGCTATTTTGCCTATTTATACACAAAATGAATTAATTTTTACAAAAATACAAATTGCCAAGATTAACAGCAGAGGAAATAAAATACTTATATGACACTCTCTTAGAAAAACAAAACAAAACAAAACAAAACAAAACAAACAACAAAAAAAAAAACACAGGACCACTTAGATTCACAAATGAATTCTCCCAACATTTAAAGAACAATCAATTTCAATAATACATACTATTTGGAAAAATTATCAAGGAAGGAGTCCTATCAGATTCCTTTGAAAAGATACAGATATGGTTCTGACATCTAAACCAGTAAAAACTATTAAAAATAGAAGGAAATAGATTAATTGTTTTAGTGAATATTGATGCAAAATTTTTAAATAAAACACTGGCAAGAAGATTCTAATATTATATCACAAATATACATTATGTTCAAATGGGATTTATGTCAGGAATAAAAAAGATCATTTAATATTAGGAAAACAATTAGTATAGCTGATCATATCAATAAAAATCTAGCAGAAATCATAGAATTATCTAAATTCAGAAAAAGTATTTGATAAAACAACACTTATTCCTGCTTAAAACACTAGACAGCAGAGGAATAAATGAAGCATTCTTTAAAATTATAAGTAGTATGTAACTAAAATCATCAACAAGCATTATTTATAATTAGGATAATTTGGAAGAATTTAATATAAGAGATGAAGCAAGGATGTCCATTATTGCTACTAGTCAATATTGTACTAGAAATATTAGCTATAGCTTTAAGAGAAGGAAAATATATTTAAGAAATTAGAATAAGTAATGAGGAAGCAAAATTATCAATCTTTGCATATATGATACTGTACTTAGAGAACCATAGAAAATCAAGTAAAACACTACTACAAACAATTAACTTTAGCAAAACTTCAAAATATGAAATCAATCCACATAATCATAAGCATTTCTATATCTTACCGATAAACTCTAGCAGCAAGAAATAGGAAGAGAAATTTCATCTAAAATAACTGTAGATAATATAAGATATTTGGAAATCTCCCTGCCAAGGAAAACTGAGAAACTGTATGAACACAATTACAAAACACTTTTGACAATATATGTGTCAAATTGATGAGAATGCAGATAGTGCCCTAATTGATAAAATGGTCAAAGGAAATTAACAGATAATTTTTAGATGATGAAATACTTTAAATCACTATTGATTAGAGAAATGCAAATTAAAACAACTCTGATATATCACTTCATACCTCTGTGATTGGCACAGGGGTTCTCAAACTGCGGCCAGTGGGCCAGATGTGGTCCCCTGAGGACATTGATGTGGCCTGCCAGGTTATGGCAAATGGGCTGAGGGGCAGAGACAGAGTGTGAGTTTTTGTTTTTACTGTAGTCTGGCCCTCAAATAATCTGAGGGACAGTGAACTGGCCCCTATTTAAAAAGTTTGAGGACCACTGAGATGACAAGAAAAGATAATGATAAATCTTGGAGGGGATGTGGAAAAACTAGGACACTAAGGCATTATTGGAGTTGTGAACTGATCCAACCATTCTGGAGTGCAATTTGGAACTATACCCAAAGGATTATAAAATTGTGTATATCCTTTGATCTAGCACTGCCACTAATGGGTCTCTATCACAAGGAAATCATAAAAGAGGAAAAAAAGATTCATATGTGCAAAAATATTTCTACTAGCTCTTTTTTTGTGGTGGCAAAGAATTGGAGAATGGGTAAATCATTTTATCCAGAAATACCAATAACAGCAATATCACTGTATCTCAAAGAGATTTTAAAAAGAAAAGAAAAAGATATATATATACACACACACACACACAAAATATTCATAGCAGCTCTTTTGGTAGTGGTAAAAATTGGAAATCGAGAGTTGTGTCATATGATTTATGCAGAATAACATTGTGATATAAGGAATAATGATCAAGATGCTTCCAAGAAAAAAAAAAGGAAGATTTACATGAATTGATATAAAATTAAGTAAACAGAACCCTTAGAACATTTCACAGCAACAACAATATCATATGAAAATTTACTGAAATGATTTAGCTATTCTCAACAATGCAATGACCTAAGACAATTCCAAAAGACTTATGACAAAAACTGATATTTGCTTCGGGGGAGGGGGGGGGCGGGGAATTGATGGAATTTTAAAGAAGATTTAAGCATACTTAAAAAGCAATCTTTTTTTTGTTTCTTTTTTTTCAAAGCATGATTAATATGGAAATGAGTATTGCAGGATTATATATGCAAAATCTTTATCAAATTGCTTGCCTTCTCAAGGAGTGTGTGGGTAAGCCAGAGGCTGACAGGGGAGAATGGAATTAGGATCTCAAAAAAACCTTTTTTGAATTTTAAAAAATGTTCTAGTATGTAATTGGGAAAAAAATATTTAAGAAAAACATTGATTTCAGACAATCATAACTTTCCACAATATATGAGCATGGTACTGTAGTATCATAAATACTGTACAGAAAATAAAATTAATAAAACTAAATTTTAAAGCTGATTCTTATTTTCTACTATGTCAGAAAGCATTACATTCTATTTCATACTGCTTTATACCTCTCTTCTTTGGCTGCCCTTCGAAAACTAAAGGAGAGATTACTGAGACTTTAGCTGTTGCTGTTGGAAGACAGAAGTCAACATCTTCTCTGAAACCCTGTTCTTCCAGGCTTTTGTATAGCATCAGAGATCATGCAGAATGTACCAACTTGAAATCATTATTCATCAATTACTGCATCATAGGCCATTTGAGATCCTTAAGGATTTCAGAGTGTGGAATCCTAAAAGGAGTATTTAACCTTAAGTCTATAAACATGATGATATCACTGATTTATGCAATAAATTCACAGGGGATTCTTTACAATGGCAGGGTGAACAAGATCTGTGAAGTACCTAGTAGGATCCTAACCACTCCACTAATTTGGGGAAATCAAGCTTTTTTTTTTTTTTTTTTTTTTTTTTTTTTTTTTTTTTTTTTCTTCTCTCTACTGGACAAAGCCACACATTTGCACAGCTGCCAAGACAAAAGTAAAAAAAAGTCATGGGAATGTTTGAAGTTAAAAAAGTTAAATGGGTGAATGTTGAAAATCAACTATATGTATATGCATTTGTGGAAATTTATTTTACTCTGACAGATTCCCCTATCATTTTTCTGCTATTGACAATAAAATAACCCTGGGAAATAGGTGTTGTTCTTATATTTCCTATTTTACAGATAAGGAAATCCAAGAAAACAAAGGTTAAATTACTTTTCTGTAGTCACAAAGCTAGGAAGCATCTGGGACCAGATTTCAACTCAGCTCTTTTTTACTCCAGGCCCAGTGTTCTATTCTATTAAGCTATCCAGAAAAAATAAATAAATAAATAAATAAACATTTTTATTCCTGACCTCTCTTCTGATTCCCATCCCTTATTTAGATCTATACATAGGACATTTCCTCCTGATATGTCATGACACTTCAGTCTTAGCATGTTTAACAGTCAGTCTAACTTTCCTGTTACCACCATTCTTCTATTCAAGGAAGCATTGTAGCACAGTGGAGAAACCTTTAGCTCCAGAATCAAAGGACTTGAGTTCAAATATTTTATGCAATAGTCAAGGGCTCCTGAATAGAGTTCAAATATTTTATTTGATAGATAATCAAGGTCTCTCGCCATCCCGAGTTACATGACAGTTTCAGTTTTGTTTACCCTTTGTGTATCTCATGCTTCAGTCCAACTATATTATATATTGAGAATACAAATACAAGCAAAAAGAAAGACAGTTCCTATTTTCAAGGAACTTCCATCCCATAAGGGAAAAAAAACAATACATAAAAAGGAGTGGAGCAGGTAGCAGAACAGTGTGGGGAGAAGTGGAAAATTATTTGCCTTCACAATCCCCACACATATACAATGTTTTTTCCTTCCTCTGTGCCTTAACCCATGCTGTTTCCTATGCCAGGAATGCCCTATCTTACTCTCCTTGCTTGTTAATTTTTAAATGTCACATGGTCCTTACTGGAAGTGTCTTACTAACAATGACCCTTCCTTCTTACAATTTCAGATAGTATTTCACTTTGGCATTTCATGTACTTGTTTTGCTGTCTTGTCTGTTATAAATGTGCCTATGTCATTGCCTTCTGATGAGTAATATTAATAGCTAACATTTATATGTTACTTATTATGACCCATACTTATTATGCCAAACACATTCCAGTTACCTTATTTGAATCTCACAACATCCTTGGGGTAAGTATTATAACTATTTCTATTTTATAGATAAGGAAACTGAGGCATACAGGGAATAAGTAACTTGCCTAGGGTTACATATCTAGAAAGTATTTGAGGTCATATTCAATCTCAGATCTTCCTGACTCTAAACCCAGAATTCCATCTATCTCTGCTTCTACTTGGGAGCAGAGATTTATCATCTAAATTTTCTGTCTCACCTAGTTATTATATCTGGTTTATATTAAGAAGAAAATTAAAAATATTTGATAAAATGATAAAAAGTAAATTGCCTGTCCCCTTTTTTTGCTATATTATTTAGATAATACTATATGACCACATGTCATATGCTACTACAAAAGGCATGCTTATATTGGGGATGTGGAAACTAACGTTTCTTTGATAAATTATATGTATATATGTTTTTTTTTTTTTCTTTCTGCCTCTATGCTTCAATTCCAGGCTTTCTAAATATAGCACGGATGCATTATTTTGTCTGGATCCCCAACATTTTTCTTTCTTGCTATAAATTGGAGTTTTCTTGTTTTCCCTTTGTTCTCAAATTATCTCCTAAAGATCCTTTCCATTTCTGTTTTTTTTTTTTTTTGCCTCTAGCTTAGATATCTAGACTTTCCATGTCTCTTTTCCTCTCTCCTTTCCTTCCTCCCTCTTTTCCTCCCTCCCCTCTCATCTCTCTCTCTCTCTCTCTCTCTCTCTCTCTCTCTCTCTCTCTCTCTCTCTCTCTCTCTCTCTCTCTCTCTCTCTCTCTCTCTCTCTCTCTCTCTCTCTCTCTCTCTCTCTCTCTCTCTCTCTCTCTCTCCCTTTCTCTCTCCCTTTCTCTCTCTCTATCTTAGAGACATTTGACCTCTCTTGGAGAAGCTTTATCACATTGACTACTAAAGTAGAGCATGCTGCAGTATGAAATAGTTACTTGGCTTCAGACAGTGTTTGACATTTGAGAGTGTGTGTTTGAATACATAATTTATTATTGGTGGAGTTACAGCCTGGAAGGTGTAAATTAGGGACATTAGCTGGTTCATTAATTATCAGGTTTTGTGACTCTAGTTTGCTAAATGACATCCAAGTGCAGTAAAAAGGTCCCTTTAAATAACCTAGGGATTTTGGGAAAAGTCAACTCCATCCTTTAAGTTAGCAAATTTCTTCTGTGGGTGACAGAGCAATCTAAATCTTCTTTCATCTCCAATTCATTTCCACACTTATCTCTTGGTAATCCAATGTTCTAGCCCTAGTAGAGAGTTAATATTGGCTATGTGATTGAGAGGCTGAGCAAGGCAGTAAATAGATGAATCCACTTTTCATAAGAGAAGGCCATGTTGCATATCATTGGCTGCTTGGAAAGACAGACATTTTACTGCATTCATGGTTATGTTGGTTCTGGTGGATTATTACAGGAATTTTCCTTATTTCAGGAATAGGAGTACTATTCTGAAACCATGCCAGCACACAAATTGATTTTCTGAATTCAGTTCTTAATTCAGTTTAAAAAGAATGAGAAGTATTGAATCTGGTCAAAGGATTATGTAAAGGGCTAGAAGTGAGCAGATGCACTTAACTGAGATAAGCCAGCACTTGAGGCTAATTACCAATTGGACAATATTCTATTAACATATGCTAGGAGGATGACCCAGCTCAATTATTCTGTGCTGGCTGGATCTGTGGGTGTATTCAGAGAAGGGGGAAAGAGATTAGAGGGTGGAGTAGGACAAGCAGGATCTTTCTTTGGTGGTGGAAAGAGAGAGGAGGTGTGGAGATTCCTATATCTAATCCCCTGACAGGGACCCCAAAAGACCAAGAATAAAGACTTTTGCTTATCCTGATTCTGGCTGATTCTAAGATATCCAGGGTACTAACATGGTCACTACAGGATTATATTATATATCATACAGAAAGTTGATAATAGATATATAGATAGATAGGTAGATAGATAGATAGCATCTTAGAGATCATCCATTCCAACCTCCTCATTTTATAGCTGAAGAAAATTGAGTCCCAGTGAGATTAAGTGGCTTCTTCAAGATCACATAGGTTGTAAAAAGCAGAAAAGAAAATTCAAACTAAGGTCCTTGGAGTCCTTCCACTCCAAAATGCTGAATATCAACTACTTTTTTTAGTCTATATTCAATGAATTTTTCACTTTTTAGTTAGCTTTTTGTGCATCATATAGTTTCAATCTTGGTTTGTCCTCTCAAACCAAGTGCACTCAGCAGGGAAAAAAAGGAATCAGGAATGTTGCAGTATAACTTTCCAAATGTGTTATCAGACAGCTGGTCAACCTTAAAATTGTAATGTCAACTTAAATCCCTCCCCTGGCAGTCAATCAATTCTTTCTGTCCCTTAGGCATTCAGAAAGGTCAGATAGAAAATTTTATTCTTTGCACACACTCACACTCAGTCTTTCCTAACTGACTAAGCTAGGAGATAGGTTTGGGATTTAAGATGTGGGAGAAATTTAGTAATCCAATTTCTAAACCAGTTGGCTTTTCTTTGAAAAAGAATGTTTTAATGGCATATAATTGAAGCATATAGTGTTGGTATATTAAAATTGAAACTAATACCTTCATTTAATATCCATTTTGCTTACTTTTTACAAAGTTTTTGATAATAACATTGTGATAAAAATATATGAAGCACTCTGTCTATAGTTAAAATAATTTAAACCGTAATAACAGTTTAAAATATTCTATAAAGTGTTTTCTATGAATATTTAGTTTCTCTAATTGATTTTAATATTTTATAACACCGTTAAAGGTAAGGGGAAATAAAGTCACATTTGAAACTTTTATAAGTTTGAAAAAAAGCTGATTTGGTATCAAATTGCAATTACTTTCATATATAATAGTTCATTTTATTTTAAGGTCAATAAGAATTTATTAAACATCTATTACATGAATGAGAGGTAATTTTATAGTAGATAGAAGGATTGCTTTAGAAACAGGAAAAATTAGATTCAAGTTCTTCCTTTGACACATGTGTGACTCTGGTTAAGTTTCTTAAGTCTGAATGCTTCTTATGTTAATATGTATCAGTTGCGGAAATTCTTTACCAAAAGCTCCAAATACTGATAAAATGAGTGGTCCAATCCCTACCCCTATCCTAGAAACTAGAATACATAAAGCAGGTCCAGAGGAAAGGAAAATTCTAAGAAGATTGGACTAAGTTTTTGTGGGATGAAGCTATTTGCTATAAAATTCTAAATTTATGTTAAATTTATTTAAATTGTTAGAGATTGCAGTTGTACTTAATTCATGACCCATTTAGTAATCTTTTGTGTCCATTGCATGTCATAAAGGAAGAATTGAGGCTGTGTTGTAAGGGCCTTTATAGACTAAGACATTAAGGAAGAGCTCTTAAGTAATCCTCCAATAAATAATATTAATTAATATTAATTAATATAGGCTTTCTTTAGTTTCTATAAGTAACTGAAATATTAAGCCCAACTAGCATGAATTTTATTCAACAAACATTTATTAAATATATATGGCATGTGTGACAACACTGGGTGCATTTTGTTGACCAATTTCAAATTCAAGACATCATTATTAATAAAAATTACCTTGAAGTTAACTGGTTTTGGTTCTATCTCTCACTTCATGAGTAAGGAAAGCATAGATAAATATCCTAGGCTGAATAACAGATGATCATGATATTTTGTCGTAAAAAACCATCAAATGTACATTTCAATTTCATTTATGTCTATTATTGAAGAAATTTAGTATTTTTTCCCATACCAGAAATTTAATATTTCTTATACTATTTAAAAACCCAAATGACATACTTTTTTGATTCACATAAACTATTTTCTATCTAAATTATTTAAAGTTTCAGGGAAAGGATTTGAAATGACAGATGTTTTTGATAGACTTTTTTTTTTTTAATCTGAGAGGAAAGTCATATGAAGCATTTCCATTTCTGTTGCATAATGAAATAAATAAAAATAAATGAATTTAAAAGGCTACTTATTTTTCTAACCCTTTTTAGGTCTGAATTTTTATTTTGCCTTTTCAGAGAGAAATCATTTTTCTCACACAAGAAATTCAGATTTCTTGATTTTCCAATTCATGTTACTGCATTGTATTTTGTGGGAGGGAGCCAAGAGAATACTGGAAGCAAAACTGGCTTCCAAGAGAAAATATTTATTAAATTTTTAATATGAGCATTTACACCCTGAAAATAGGCTGCAAATGAGGGCTTGATTTATTGTTTTGTTGATTAAATTATAATGCGTCATTCCTATAATTTCTCCTCATATAGTTGATTGTTAAATATTTACCAGAAGATCCTTTGTAAGAAAACAAAGATAAGAAGAAAAAAGTCCTTATCCCAAAGTGACTTATATTCCACAGATGGCTTGACAATATATATAATGATAAGAAAATACATGCTAGAGAATTTGAGAAAGAAGAAAACACTGTCAAATATACAGATCAAAAAAGACTGTGGAGAAAGTGGTAATAGAACAGAATCTGGAATAAAGTTAAAGATTCTAAAAGGTAGAGAAAAAGAGAGCATAGAGAAGATAGCCTGCACAAAGGCACTGAGGTATGAGATAAGTAACAAACAGGCAAAGTTGACTAATATCTTTCAAATAACCACTTTATAGTGCTCAAGGTATACTCAATTCACTATAATCCTGACAAATATAAAGTCATCATTCCATCACTAGCATGGCAAATGTGTTGATTTTTTTTTTAAATCCAAATGAAATTGAGATTAGTAAATGCACATCTTTACAAAAATTCTATTCAATTATTGTTCTCCTTACCTCTACCCGATCAATGATTGTAGAAGAACAGATAGGCTTATAGCAGATGAATTTACTATTACTGATTTAAAAGAACATAACACTGTTATTCAGAAACAGAATTGGACTGAGGGCAGGCTGAGTAAACAGCTATAAGTTATATAGAACATAGCACAAAAGGAGAAACTAGACTTCCAGCCAAGATGGTGGCGTTGAGGCAGACAGCTACTTGAGCTCCGTGTTTTCTCTCAGGACTTACTTCATGACAAGCCTCAGAGTTAATGCTTGACCGGAAAAGAAACCAACAAATAATCACCAACAGACGACATCCTTAAAATTCACCAGAGAAGGTCTGTGTTTGCTTGGGGGAGGGTTGAAGAGACTGGGCACCGACTGAGGGCAGGCAAGCCAGAGCAAGACAGGCAGCTCACACAGTTTAGACTGGAGTGGGGAGGGGTATGATCTCTGCCGGTTCTGCAAAAATAATTTTACCCCAGTGTGGATATTCCCTCTTGGCAGCAAGCCAGGAGCAGCAGAGAGGGTGTAAACACTGGATGTGAAGATTAAAACCCCCAGACAAACACAAAACTTGAAATTCAAAAAGGAAAGGGTGAGATTAATAAAATTGAAAGTAAAAAAACTATTGAATTAATTAATAAAACTAAGAGTTGGTTCTATGAAAAAACCAACAAAATAGACAAATCCTTAGTAAACCTGATTAAAAAAAGGAAAGAGAAAACGCAAATTGTTAATCTTGAAAATAAAAAGGGAGAACTCACCACTAATGAAGAAGAAATTAGAACAATAGTTAGGAGCTACTTTGCTCAACTTTATGCCAATAAATTCGATAACTTAAATGAAATGGAAGAATACCTTCAAAAATATAGCTTACCCAGATTAACAGAGGAGGAAGTAAATAGTCTAAATAGTCCCATCTCAGAAAAAGAAATAGAACAAGCTATTAACCAACTTCCTAAGAAAAAATCCCCAGGACCAGATGGATTTACATGTGAATTCTACCAAACATTTAAGGAACAATTAACTCCAATGCTATATAAACTATTTGAAAAAATAGGGATTGAAGGAGTTCTACCAAATTCCTTCTATAACACAGACATGGTACTGATACCTAAACCAGGTAGATCGAAAACTGAGAAAGAAAACTATAGACAAATTTCCTTAATGAATATTTATGCTAAAACCTTAAATAAGATATTACCAAAAAGACTTCAGAAAATCATCCCCAGGATAATACACTATGACCAAGTGGGATTTATACCAGAATGCAGGGCTGGTTTAATATTAGGAAAACTATTAGTATAATTGACCATATTAATAATCAAATTAATAAAAACCATATGATCATCTCAATCAATGCAGAAAAAGCATTTGATAAAATCAAATATCCATTCCTACTAAAAACGCTTGAGAGTATAGGAATAAATGGACTATTCCTTAAAATAACAAGGAGCATATATTTAAAACCTTCAGTAAACATCATATGTAATGGCGATAACTGGAACCTTTCCCTGTAAAATCAGGAGTGAAACAAGGTTGCTCACTATCATTACTATTCAATATAGTACTAGAAACTCTAGCCTCAGCAATAAGAGCCGAGAAAGAGATTCAAGGAATTAGAGTAGGAAATGAGGAAATCAAACTATTACTCTTTGCAGATGACATGATGGTATACTTAGAGAACCCCAAAGACTCTGCTAAAAAGCTATTAGAAATAATTCAGAATTTTAGCAAAGTTGCAGGATACAAAATAATTCCACATAAATCCTCAGCATTTTTATACATTACCAACACAATCCAACAGCAAGAAATACAAAGAGAAATTCCATTCAAAATAACGGTCGATAGTATAAAATATTTGGGAATATATCTACCAAAGGAAAGTCAGGAATTATATGAGCAAAATTACTAAACACTTGCCACAAAAATAAAGTCAGATTTAAATAATTGGAAAGACATTCAGTGCTCTTGGATAGGCTGAGCGAATATAATCAAGATGACAATACTCCCTAAACTAATACATTTATTTAGTGCTATACCAATCAGACTCCCAAGAAACTATTTCAATGACCTAGAAAAAATAACAACAGAATTCATATGGAGGAACAAAAGGTCGAGAATTTCAAGGGAAGTAATGAAAAAAAAAAAATTAAATGAAGCTGGTCTAGCTATACCTGATGTAGAACTATATTATAAAGCAACAGTCACCAAAACCATTTGGTATTGGCTAAGAAATAGACTAGTTGATCAGTGGCATAGGTTAGGTTCACAGGGCAAGATAGTGAATAAAAATAGCAATCTAGTGTTTGACAAACCCAAAGATCCCAACTTTTGGGATAAGAATTCATTATTTGACAAAAACTGCTGGGAAAACTGGAAATTAGTATGGCAGAAACTAGGCATGGACCCACATTTAACACCACATACTAAGATTAGATCAAAATGGGTCCAAGATTTAGGCATAAAGAACGAAATCATAAATAAATTGGAGGAACATGGGATGGCTTACCTCTCAGACTTGTGGAGGAGGAAGAAGTTTGTGTCCAAGGGAGAACTAGAGACCATTATTGATCACAAAATAGAACATTTTGATTACACCAAATTAAAAAGTTTCTGCACAAACAAAACGAATGCAAACAAGATTAGAAGGGAAGTAACAAATTGGGAAAACATTTTTACAGTTAAAGGTTCTGATAAAGGCCTCATCTCCAAAATATACAGAGAATTGACTTTAATTTATAAGAAATCAAGCCATTCTCCAATTGATAAATGGTCAAAGGGTATGAACAGACAATTTTCAGATGATGAAATTAAAACTATTTCCACTCATATGAAAGAGTGTTCCAAATCACTATTGATCAGAGAGATGCAAATTAAGACAACTCTGAGATATCATTACACACCTGTCAGATTGGCTAAGATGACAGGAACAAATAACGATGAATGTTGGAGGGGCTGTGGGAAAACGGGGACACTTTATTGGTGGAGTTGTGAAAGAATCCAATCATTCTGGAGAGCAATCTGGAATTATGCCCAAAAAGTTATGAAAATGTGCATACCCTTTAATCCAGCTGTACTACTACTACTGGGCTTATATCCCAAGGAAATACTAAAAAAGGGAAAGGGACCTGCATGTGCCAAAATGTTTGTGGCAGCCCTTTTCATAGTGGCTAGAAGCTGGAAAATGAATGGATGTCCATCAATTGCAGAATGGTTGGGTAAATTATGGTATATGAATGTTATGGAATATTATTGTTCTGTAAGAAATGACCAACAGGAGGAATACAGAGAGGCTTGGAGAGACTTACATGACCTGATGCTGAGTGAAACGAGCAGTACTAGGGGATCATTATACACTTCAACAATGATACTGTATGAGGATGTATTCTCATGGAAGTGGATATCTTCAACATAGAGAAGAGCTAATCCAATTCCAATTGATCAATGATGGACAGAATCAGCTACATCCAGAGAAGGAACACTGGGAATTGAGTGTAAACTGTGAGCATTGTTTTTGTTTGTTTGTTTGTTTTTGTTTTGTTTTGTTTTGTTTTGTTTCTCTTCCCAGATTATTTTTACCTTGTGAATACAATCCTTCCTTTGCAACAACAACAATAAAATTCGGTTCTGCATATATATATCGTATCTAGGATATACTATAAGATATTTAATATGTATGGGAATGCCCGCCATTCAGGGGAGGGGTTGGAAGGAAGGAGGGGAAAAATTCAGAACAGAAGGTAGTACAAGGGATAATGTTGTTAAAAAAAAAAAAAAAAAAAAAAAATTTACCAATGCATATGTACTGCCAAAGAAATTGTTATAATTATAAAAGTTAATTTAAAAAAAAAAGAAAAAAAAAACAAAAGGAGAAACTACTTAATATTGCATTTTATAAACACACATATTTTTAATGGAAGCAAATTTGCTCTCATTGGCACATGGGTATTCATCTGGCACTAAGGTAAGTTTCAATGAAGTGTGAAGGTGGAAAAAGTAGGGGTTCTTCATTTTTTTTCCTTCAGAGAAACAAATTTAGGTCTGAGCTATCTCCAGTTTCTTTGTTCATTAAAGATCTAGATTTCAGATAAATCTCAATGTCACATTATTTCTAGGCAGTTAGATGGCAAAGTAAATAGTGCCAAACCTGGATTTAAGATCACTTGAGTTCAAATCTGGCTTTAAACACTTAGCTGTGTGTAGGACCCCAGGTAATTCATTATACATTTGTCTTTCTCAATTTCTTCAATTTTAAAATGGAGACCAAGATAGCCTCTAGTTCCAAGTGTTGTCATGAAGATCAAATGAGATAGTATTTGTAAACTGGCAGGTATCATTCTGTCTGTATGAGCTTCCATATCTTTCTTTAATGATATTTATTTTTACCTTTCCGCCTCTTGTTCTATTATTTTTACTTTCTCCTTCCTCTCCTCCTTTTTGATTACCAGATGGTTAATTTTCTATCTGATTTTATTTGTGGCTGAATTGTTCAGATGTGTATTTGTAACAAAATTGAGAACAGGAATTCTTAAAACTCCTCTTTCTATTTTTTTCTTGATTGGAATGCATCGAAGCTTAGCATTCATACAATGAGATATTTCAGGACATGATCTTGAGCACCAGTCTATTTAGCCTCTGCATGTTGTGACTAGCTAACATTATTAAGATTTTCTTTTAGGTCTCTCTGTTATTAGGATGATACTCAAATATCTGTTTCCATTTCCAATTGACAGAGCACAGTTCCAATGCTGTCAACTTGTCGGACATCAAATCTTGAGTGTCAGTAAATGTATGCAAACTTAATTCAAAAAAGCCAGAGATACTGCCTCTTGCATCAAAACATTGTTTAAAGCCATTAGATACATCCTCTATTCCCTTTGCTGAAATCAAATTGCTTCAAACTCTGGGGTACATTCTAGAGGTCATTCTAATTCCTCTGAAAAACATGAGAAATCTGCAGCTAAAATGGATCCTTAGAAAGAGTGCCAAACTTTGTTTCTCCTTTTTAAAAAAATCCAATAATTTGATAGAATAGTGAATACTTTAAGTTTAACATTTAATTGGTATGTTCTTTGCTATAGTAATTTCTGTGTTGTATTTTGTTTTCACCCATCCTTAAATAAAGTAACCCCTAGAGGGTGAAAAATTAACAGAAATTTCATTTTGAGTCTTTGATCAATGCCACTCCAAAAAATGTGCATAATTTCTTTCAACAAAAGACTTGGAAAAATGGATCCAATCAGGAGAGGTTGGGTCCAATTAAGGTTATTTAGCCTGGGGCAGAGTAAATCAGAACAGAGACTAGGTGTTAACTGTTTTCACTGAAGGTGAAACAGGAGGAATTGGGTTTAAATGAAATTGGGAGGAGACAGACAGAACCATTTGGCCCTGGAAACATTAACTTTGATCCAGAAATCCAAAAATGTTGATCTCTGATTTTAAGAAGCACCTGTTTAGGCAGCTATTTGGCTGGCTGCTATTTTTATTTGCCTTGAGCATGTGGATTTAGGAACAGTCCTGCCTTCAGGCAAAGGCCTGGAATAAATCATCTATTTGAGATCCCTTCAAGTCTTCTGCTTTGTCTCTCCAGGAGCTCCTATACAGAAGGCATTTAAGCAAAGCTCAAGCTTATTAAATATATATATATATTTTTTTCTGCCATTTTTTTAAAAGATCAGACCAAAATTCACTAATAATAATGCTTAAGTATTAAAATTAAAGCAGAGGCATCTGGGAAAGAAGGCATTTAAACTGTTCCTGACTGGGGCAATAAGAACATTTAAATTTGTATTGGAGTGCGGCCAGAAATGGCATTTCAATACATATTAGAAATGATTTGTGTGTACTAATAAAATAACAGCTCATGTTTATTTACTATTTAATGTTTTCAAAGTGCTCTGCTTTTATTATCTCGTTTTATTAACCAACCTTCTGAAGTAGATGCAATTATCTCCAAAACTGATGCAAAGAAGAATAAAATAAGTAAAGTGACTTGTACAGGGTCATACTATTGTAGGTTTCTGAGGATTCAGGTCTTTCTCTAGTTCCAATTTAACATTCTATCTATTATGTCACTTAACTGCCCCCAGTAGACTATGTAGTACATGGACATTTTTTTTTTCCTTCTTGAATTACATTTGAATTACATTATTAAAAATTTAAAATTATATTTAAATTTATTTTTATCTTAAAAATCATCGCACATATTCATGGCATTAGGTATACTCTGATACTATTAAAAGTAGACAAAAATAATCTTTACTAAAAAATTTAAGTTCATTACTGGAATACAAATATAAATAAACCATGATCCCTGTCCTCTAGGTCATGATATTTACAATACAGTATAGTCAGAAACTTTCCTCTAGAAAACATAGAAATAAACCCTAATTTCTGGTACTTTTCTGTTTTAGGAAGATGATATCTGCACTGAGAATATTGATTATAATGTCAGTAACTTAAGACATATAAACAATTTTCCAAATGAAGAAGAATATTTGAATATAAGTCTCAGCCATCTCTGTTGAGTATTCAAACACATTGATTAGCAGTTAATGAATGTCTTAGTCTGAGACTGTCCTGGTAATTTGTATCTGTAGCCACTCTGATTTGCTCAGTTCTCTGGTGCTTATGTGGCAAAGTAATGTTCAAGATCCTGCTTTTCAATGGAATCTTGGATTGGCTTCATACTAAATTCAAGTTTCTCTACCCCAATCTCTTGACATTCCACTTGGGGATGTGCAGGGATTTTCAGGAAGGGAAAAAGAAGAGTTGATGATTCTTTTTTTTTTTTTTTTTCTCATTAATTTTTCCAAATTATCCCCTCCCTCCTTCCACTCCCTCCCCCCCATGACAGGTAATCCCATACATTTTACATGTGTTACAATATAACCTAGATACAATATATGTGTGTAAATACCATTTTCTTGTTGCACATTAATTATTAGCTTCCGAAGGTATAAGTAACCTGGGTAGATAGACAGTAGTGCTAATAATTTACATTCACTTCCCAGTGTTCCTTCTCTGGGTGTAGTTATTTCTGTCCATCATTGATCAACTGGAAGTGAGTTGGATCTTCTTTATGTTGAAGATTTCCACTTCCATCAGAAAACATCCTCATACAGTATTGTTGTTGAAGTGTATAGTGATCTTCTGGTTCTGCTCATTTCACTCAGCAACAGTTGATTTAAGTCTCTCCAAGCCTCTCTGTATTCCTCCTGCTGGTCATTTCTTACAGAGCAATAATATTCCATAACCTTCATATACCACAATTTACCCAACCATTATCCAATTGATGGACATCCATTCAACTTCCAGTTTCTAACTACAACAAAAAGAGCTGCCACAAACATTTTGGCACATACAGGTCCCTTTCCGCTCTTTAGTATTTCTTTGGGATATAATCCCAATAACAGCAATGCTGGGTCAAAGGGTATGCACAGTTTGATAACTTTTTGGGCATAGGTCCAAATTGCTCTCCAGAATGGCTGGATTCTTTCACAACTCCACCAACAATGTATCAGTGTCCCAGTTTTCCCACATCCCCTCCAACATTCATCATTATTTGTTCCTGTCATCTTAGCCAATCTGACAGGTGTGTTGTGGTATCTCAGAGTTGTCTTAATTTGCATTTCTCTAATCAGTAGTGATTTTGAACACTCTTTCATATGAGTGGAAATAGTTTCAATTTCATCATCTGAGAATTGTCTGTTCATATCCCTTGACCATTTATCAATTGGAGAATGGTTTGGTTTCCTATAAATCAGGGTCAGTTCTCTATATATTTTGGAAATGAGACCTTTGTCAGAACCTTTACTTTTAAAAATATTTTCCCAATTTGTTACTTCCCTTCTAATCTTGTTTGCATTAGTATTGTTTGTACAGAAACTTTTTAGTTTGATGTAATCAAAATCTTCTATTTTGTGATCAATAATGATCTCTAGTTCTCCTCTGGTCATAAATTCCTTCCTCCTTCACAGGTCTGATAGGTAGACTATTCTCTGTTCCTCTAATCTATTTATGATCTCATTCTTTATGCCTAAATCATGGACCCATTTTGATCTTATCTTGGTATATGGTGTTAAGTGTGGATCCATATCTAATTTCTGCCATACTAATTTCCAGTTTTCCCAACAATTTTTTCCAAATAATGAATTTTTGTCCCTAATGTTGGTATCTTTGGGTTTGTCAAAGATTAGATTGCTATAGATGTACCCTTTTTTGTCCTTTGTATCTAATCTGTTCCACTGATCTACTAGTCTATTTCTTAGCCAGTACCAAATGGTTTTGGTGACTGCTGCTATATAATATAGCTTTAGATCAGGTACACTTAGACCACCTTCCTCTGACTTTTTTTTCATTAGTTCCCTTGCAATTCTCTACCTTTTATTCTTCCATATGAATTTTGTTGTTATTTTTTCTAGGTCATTAAAATAGTTTCTTGGGAGTCTGATTGGTATAGCACTAAATAAATGTATTAGTTAGGGAGTATTGTCATCTTGATTATATTCGCTCTGCCTATCCAAGAGCACTGAATGTCTTTCCAATTATTTAAATCTGACTTTATTTTTGTGGCAAGTGTTTAGTAATTTTGCTCATATAATTCCTGACTTTCCTTTGGTAGATATATTCCCAAATATTTTATACTATCTACCGTTATTTTGAATGGAATTTCTCTTTGTATTTCTTGCTGTTGGATTGTGTTGGTAATGTATAAAAATGCTGAGGATTTATGTGGATTTATTTTGTATCCTGCAACTTTGCTAAAATTCTGAATTATTTCTAATAGCTTTTTAGCAGAGTCTTTGGGGTTCTCTAAGTATACTATCATGTCATCTGCAAAGAGTGATAGTTTGATTTCCTCATTTCCTACTCTAATTCCTTGAATCTCTTTCTCGGCTCTTATTGCCGAGGCTAGCGTTTCTAGTACTATATTGAATAGTAATGGTGATAGTGGGCAACCTTGTTTCACTCCTGATCTTACTGGGAAAGGTTGCAGTTTATTTCTATTGCATATTATGCTTACTGATGGTCTTAAATATATGCTCCTGATTATTCTAAGGAATAATCCATTTATTCCTATACTCTCAAGAGCTTTTAGTAGGAATGGATGTTGGATTTTGTCAAATGCTTTTTCTGCATCTATTGAGATGATCATATGGTTTTTATTAATTTGGTTATTAATATGGTCAATTATACTAATAGTTTTCCTAATATTAAACCAGCCCTGCATTCCTGGTATGAATCCTACTTGATCATAGTGGATTCTCCTGGGGATGATTTTCTGAAGTTTTTTTGCTAATATCTTATTTAAGATTTTAGCATCAATATTCATTAAGGAAATTGGTCTATAATTTTCTTTCTCAGTTTTCAATCAACCTGGTTTAGGTATCAGTACAATGTCTGTGTCATAAAAGGAGTTTGGTAGGACTCCTTCATTCCCTATTTTTTCATATAGTTTATATAGCATTGGGGCTAATTGTTCTTTAAATGTTTAAATGTAAATCCATCTGGTCCTGGGGATTTTTTCCTGGGGAGTTGATTAATAGCTTGTACTATTTCTTTTTCTGAAATGGGACTATATAAGCAATTTATTTCCTCCTCTGTTAATCTAGGGAGCCTATATTTTTGGAGGAAGTCATCCATTTCACTTAAGTTATCAAATTTATTGGCATAAAGTTGGGCAAAGTAACTCCTTATTATTTCTCTAATTTCCTCTTCATTGGTGGAAAGATCCCCCTTTTCATTTGTAAGACTAACAATTTGATTTTCCTCTTTCTTTTTTCTGATCAGATTTACCAAAGGTTTATCTGTTTTATTGGCTTTTTCATAAAACCAACTCTTGGTTTTATTTATTAATTCAATAGTTTTTTTACTTTCAATATTATTGATTTCTCCTTTTAATTTTTGTATTTCAAGTTTAGTATTTGGTTGGGGGTTTTTAATTTGGTCTTTTTCTAGCCTTTTAAGTTGCAAGCCCAATTCGTTAATCTTCTCTTTCTCTATTTTCTTCAAATAAGCCTCTAAAGATATAAAATTTCCCCTTATTACTGCTTTAGCTGCATCCCACAGATTTTGGTATTATGTCTCATCATTGTTATTATCTTGGGTGAAATTATTAATTATTTCTATAATTTGCTCTTTCACCCAGTCATTCTTTAAGATGAGATTATTCAGTTTCCAATTACTTTTTGGTCTATTTATCCCTAACTTTTTACTGAATGTAGCTTTTATTGCTTTGTGGTCTGAGAAGAAGGCATTTATTATTTCTGCCTTCCTACATTTAATTTTGAGATCTTTATGTCCTAATATATGGTCAATTTTTGTATAGGATCCATGAATTGCTGAGAAGAAAGTATATTCCTTTTTATTGCCATTCAGTTTTCTCCAAAGGTCTATCATACCTAGTTTTTCTAATGTTCTATTTACTTTTTTAATTTCTTTCTTGTTTGTTTTGTGGTTTGATTTGTCTAAATCTGAGAGTGCAAGGTTGAGATCTCCCACTATTATAGTTTTACTGTCTATTTCTTCTTGCAACTCTCTTAACTTTTCCTTTAGAAAGTTAGATGCTATACCACTTGGTGCATATATGTTTAGTATTGATATGGCTTCATTATTTATGCTACCTTTCAGTAGGATATAGTTTCCTTCCTTATCTCTTTTAATTAGATCAACTTCTGCTTTTGCTTGATCTAAGAAAAGGATAGCTACCCCTGCTTTTTTGGCTTTACCTGAAGCATAATAGATTCTGCTCCAACCTTTTACCTTTACTCTATATGTATCTCCCTGCTTTAAGTGTGTTTCCTGTAAACAACATATTGTAGGGTTCTGATTTTTGATCCAGTCTGCTATCCGTCTCCGTTTGATGGGAGCATTCATCCCATTCACATTTACAGTTAAAATTACTAATTCTGTATTTCCTGCCATCATATTATCCCCAGATTATGCTTTTTCCCTTGACCCCCCTGAACCCCTTCCCCAATATTTAATTTATAGACCCCCCTTGTGACGCGCAGCCTTCCCTTCTTTTTTTTTTGTATCCCTCCCCCCTCCCTCCACATCCCTTCCCTTATTCTCCTTTTCCTTTTCCCTTTTCCTCTCCCCCCTTTTAATGAGGTGAGAGAGAATTCTCTAAAAAACAAATATGACAATTATTTACTCTTTGAGCCTCTTCTGATGAGAGTAAGATTTACACAATGATTCTCCCCCTCTCTAAATTCCCTCAGATATGGTATATTTTCTATGCCTCTTCCTGGGATGTAGTTTCCCTCTTTTTATCACTCCCTCCCCTTTTTCTGATACTACCTCCTTCCCTTTACTACACCCCCTCCTTTTTTTTTTCTTTTATATCAGTAAAATAAAATTATCCATGCGTACTTTCTATATACCCACAACAGAGATATAGTTCTCAAGGGTTCTGTGTACCTTTTTCTGTTTCTCTTCAGTCTTGTGGATGTAGATCAAATTTTTTGTTTAAGTCTGGTTTTTTTCTTAGAAACATATGAAATTCCTCTATTTCATTGAATGACCATCTTCTTCCATGGAAAAAGATGCTAAACTTAGCTGGGTAGTTTACTTTTGGTTGCAATCCTTGATCTTTTGCCTTTCGGAATATCAGGTTCCAGGCCCTTCTATCTTTTAATGTGGAGGCAGCCAGATCTTGTGTGACCCTTATTGTGGCACCTTGATATTTAAATTTTTTTTTTCTAGCTGCTTGCAGAATTTTCTCCTTTGTGTGGTAATTCTGCAGCTTAGCCACAATATTCCGTGGTGTTCTTTTTTTAGGGTCTATTTCAAAAGGAGTTTGATGAATTCTTTCAACATCTACTTTCCCCTCTGTTTCTATTATCTCTGGACAGTTCTCTTTGATAATTTCCTGTAAAATAGAATCTAGGCTCTTTTTTTGGTCATAGTTTTCGGGAAGTCCAATGATCCGCAGATTATCTCTCCTAGATCTATTTTCCAGGTCTATAGATTTTCCCAGTAAGTATTTGATGTTATTCTCCAGCTTTTCATTTTTTTTGTTTTGTTTGACTGATTCTTGGGTTCTCAATGAATCATTCATTTCTATTTGTTCCATCCTGAATTTTAAGGAGTTATTTTCTTCATTCACAGTTTTTAGTTCTTTTTGTAAATGCCCAATTTCGTTTTCAAATGAGTTATTTTGCTCTATTGAATTTTTCCCCATTTCCCTAATTTTTTTTTGAGAATTTTCTTTTTCCAATTCAGAAATACTATTTTCTTGAGACTTTTTTATCTTCTCCAATTGAGAAATCCTACTTTCCAGTGATTTTTTTACCTTTTCTAATTCACTAATTTTGTTTCCCTGCATCTCCGTGTGACTTCTTTATTTTTTCCAACTCCAATTTCATAGCTTCTCTTTCCTTTCCCCATTTTTCTTCAAACTCTCTTAACTTTTTAATAGTCTCTTCAAGGAGAGAGTTATGTGATGGGGGGCAGGAATCGTTCCCCTTTAGGTTGTTATCTGCTGACTCTCTGCTATTACCTTCCTTGGGGTTGGATACCTGCTCTTTCTCTGTGTAGAAGGAATCTATAGTTTTTTGGGGCTTTTTGCTCATACTTAAAAAAAATTTGGGGGTCTGTCCCTGGGGTAGGAAATTATTTATTTATTTCTTTACTAGCTTCCTCCCAGACCGGATGGATGCAGCGGCCCCTGCGCCTGAACTAAGAGAGAGCTCTGGGAGAGAGTTCCCCACCCCCTCCCTGGAAGTGCCTCAGAGGTTATCAGCACTGCTGTGCTTTGAGGGCACTGTGTTCTAGCGGCTTCCCTGAGGTTTGAGACTAAACAATAAAGGCGACTGAAAGCCTAGCCTATATGTCCCGGTGGGGCGTGGATGTCTGCAGCAGGTGACGTGAAAAGCCCCTGCACTCAAACTGGAAGTGTCTGCCAGAAACTGCGGTCTCTATTTCAAAGGTTCCTCTTCTCTGGGACTTACGTTCCACAGCCTCCAGCTGAGCCAGGCACTATGAGTTACCACCCCGCCCACTTTTCAATCTCTTAACTACCCCTAGGTGAAAGCCTGGATTGCCTATGTCGGCCACACCCACAGTGCCGAGATCTGCTGAGTCAACGCCGGGATCCGGGAAGATCCAATCTGGTTTTAAATTTTAAAGTGGCTTAGATTTCTCTTCTGAACTGCTGTATTATAAGCAGAGAAGAGCTAACAGCCTGTGCCAGATTCTTCTATCTCAGTGGCTTCTCTGATCCCAGAGCCCTCCCCAGTGCGACCAGTGCAGTGTGCCACTACCCCACCGTCTGCACTGGCCTCTCTTCTTCCTCCCCTGGGAGCTGACCTTTCCTGTTGAAACTCCAGATTCTCTTCAGCTGGTAAGTCATGCTTCCAGTCCTTGTGGATTCTATCAGTCCAGCGCTATTTCTGAGGCTGATTATATCTAGTTGGTTGTGAGGGAAGAAAGGAGCTTACACAGTCGCGTGTATCTTCTCTGCCATCTTGGCTCCGCCCATGATGATTCTTTTTAATTTAAATGTTGGTACAACTCAACATTTTCCTAGCTCCCAACTGAGGAAACTCTCTACTAATGCAAGCATCTTCTCTGCAACTTGTAGTATTGGAAAATTGCCCAGAATACTGAAAGTTTAAGTGATTTATCTAAAGTCACATGATAGGTATCAGAAATGGGATTTGAATCTAAGTCTCTTGGATTGGAACACATTTCTCTATCCACTGTTCTAAAATAGTATTTTTTGAGAAGGAAGAAGGGAGGAAGGACTGAATATCTTTGATATAATTAATTTCTTTCCTAACTCTAAAAATGTGTCAGTTTGAGAGAATTTAGTCTGGAAATTCCTAAAGCAAGTCATTTCTATTCCCACTGCTGCCTGTAACTGCTTTAGTGACAACTTATGTAATATACTCATTAATATTTAAGAAAAATGCCTGAAGAGTACCACTAAAGGTTGCCAAATGATCTAGATCTGAGCCAATCTTTTTGGACCAACACAAGTACATCAAGTCTTTATGAGCCTTGAGGTGGATGACATCAGCTTTTGTAACCAGAAACTCTAGCACCCTAGCTATATTTGGAGATGGGGGATGGGAGGGCAGATTGCTTAATTTACAATAATTCTTGGACATTGGTGAGGAAGACTAGAGAATGGAGCTATGGGAACTGAGAAAATGAGAGACTAACATGTTTGAAGTGGGTAGGATATGTGATAGAAAAGACTGTGAAGCACTGGGGAGAAGGAAGAATGCTTTGGAAGTCTATAGATGTTAATTACAAGAATCTACATGCAATTCCAAAAGTCTTGGGATGTACAATGCCAGAGAGATTGGATGTGAATTGAAGCATAGTATTTTCACCTTTATTTGTTTGTTTATTTGCATTTTCTTTCTCATGTTTTCCCCCTTTTGGTCTGATTTTTCTTGCATAACATTACAAATATGGAAATATGTATAGGAGGTTTGTAACATATTTAATCTATATTGGATTGTTTGCTGTCTTGGGGAGGGAGAAGGTGAGGAAGGGAAAGAGGGAGAAAAAGTTTGGAACTCAAAACCTAACAGAAAACTATTTTTTACATTTATTTGGAAAAATAAAATATTATTAAAAAACAAACAAAAAAAAAAACAGGAATCTGTATGTGAAAGAGTAAACTTCTAATAAGTAGATGCTAAATGGTGGGCATAGTGGGAAAATCTGCAGCTGAGTGGCTCAGTGGATATAGTACTAAATCTGGAATAAGAGATAATGAGTTCAAATATGGTTTCAAATCCTAGCTGTGTTCCTGAGCCAGTCACTAAATTTCTATTTTCCTCAATTTCCTCAACTGTAAAATGACGATAATAACAGCACCTACCCTAGAGGTGAGAATTATTACGAGGATCAAATGAGATAACATTTATAAAATGCTTAACACAATATCTGACACTTAGTAGATATTATATAAATGTTTTTACTCTCCCTTTCCTTTTTCTGCCCTGATTTGCAAAACAAAGATAATAATAACACCTACTCCTAAGGTTATTATGAGGACAAAATAAAGATAATACTTATAAAGATATTTTCAAACTTTAAAATTCTATGTAAATATTAGCTGTTATGATTGTTTATCATCATCTTTGTTGTGGTTGTCATAGTAGTTATGGGGAATAAGGACTGTGCCAACTCCTACTCCTATCCTTGAATGTCAAAATACAAGGGAGAAAGAGAATTTTTAGTTAGAGAGAGTGTGAAGAGAAATGTACTGTCTTTAGGAAAAAAAAATGAGGCTTTAGTGAGTATAAAAAGAAAGCACAACTATTCGAGAAAGGCATCTAGAATGAAGTGACTAATGTATACTTTCTTTGCTATTGATCCCTCACAGTATGGGTCCATAGACCAAGTAATATGTTGAGGGACCATGTTCTCTGAGCAGAAGCTGGGACTCAGGAGAAAATTATGATAGTCATAAGTCCTTAGTAGCTAAGAGTCTTGTTATTAGGATAGAAAGAGAGCCAATTAAATGGCTGGAGAACAAAGGGGAAGAGAAGAGGTGGAGAGAATGCAGGGCAGGAAGGTTCCCTGCTAAATGTTGATGCCTGGGATAAAGCTCTAGCCATCTCATACTAGTTCTGACTTTGGCTGAATTCTTATTTCAGCTTAGCCTTGCTGTGTGATCTCCCTTGTGTAACACAAAACTGTGTTCTTGCAGTTTCCAGTAGCATGAAAGCTGCTTGCCAACCCCAGAGGGAGAATTGTTATGTTGGCACAGATGGGGCCACTGACAGGTGAGAGAAAGTGTGTGGATTCCCTTTGAGTCTCAGAGAGCTCCTTCAATTTCAGCAATGGATCTGTGCCCCCTTTTTCTCACGCGTAATAGACTTTGACTGCTGGTGGGAATTATAGCGCCCATAGGAAAGGCACTCTGAGGATTTGGGAACAATTTTCTCACCAGCAGCATGGCAGCATTCATAGTCCTTTGCTCCAGGGAGATGTGTGAACCTGTTAACTGGGGAGGATGTTATCCCTTTTTCTGCCAGTGGGGCTTACTAACACTAGCCCTGGGACTCATATCCTGGTGATGTTATCTAACTATTCTGAATTGTCAGTCTCTGTAAGCAAAATCAAGATTATGTTATCCTGCTTCATGGCATTGAGAGATATAACCAAGCATAAAAATAGATTTTTCTTATTTTCATAAATGTTATTTTACAGGAATTTATGAGCATTCAATAATTCTGATACCCTTCCCTTTCTATCAGTTTTTATCTATGTTCTTCAGGTCTTGATTTTTTTTTTCTCTTCACTCTACCTCTCATCAATAACCTGTAGCTAAAGAGAAATAGAAGAAGTGGAAGAAGCAGATAATTAGGGCATAAGTGAGGCTCATCTCTCAGCTAGGGTGTATATTGTTTCCTCTATATTTAATTGCTTTCCCTCTTTCCTATTTGTTTACTCCCTTCTCCTATTCTGTCTCTTCCTCTGTCCCTCCCACGAGAGAGAGAGAGAGAGAGAAAGAGAGAGAGAGAGAGAGAGAGAGAGAGAGAGAGAGAGAGAGAGAGAGAGAGAGAGAGAGAGAGAAGGAAGGAGAGAAAAAGAGAGGAAGGAGAGAAAAGAGAAGGGAGAAGAAGGAGAGAATAGAGAGGAGAGAGAGGGGGGAAGGAGGAAGAAAGAGGAAGAGAGGGAGAAAAGGAAAGAGAGAGAAATAGAAGGAGAGACAGGGAGGGAGAGGGAGAGAGAGAGAGGGAGAGAGGAGGGAAAGAAAAGGAAAGAGAGAGGAAACAAAGGAGAGACTCTCTCCAACTTTCTCATAAATCCTTTTCAATGTGGTCCCATCAGACTAGTAGTGGTTCCACTCTTCTCTCTCCACCTGTATCATCTATTTAATGTAATGCTACTTATTGGCTTTGCTATATATCTTTTATACATTCTAAAATATATTTAAAAGATGATTTGGTGCATCCTTTCCACTGATGTATATTTTCATGACTCAACTTACTGAATACGTACTTGTGGAAAAATTGGCACTTACAGCTTACTTGGTACAAAGTCTCTAAGAATATAGACTTGTGATTAAACAACACTCATTTAGTTCATTATTCTGCTATTTGTCAAAGCCGCTGTACCTTAATGGGACCACAGCTTTGTATTCTATTGATAGTATTCATCAATCCAAGATTACTTCTATTCACAGTAAAAAAAAATAAGAGTAGGACTTTAGCAAGGATGTATCTATATATCAAGTGCTCAGATTATGTTCATGTGCTCATCTGAGATTTATTTGTATATTTTTTTGTTTTGGTTTCTCCAAAGTTGTAAGAATATAATGATTAGATCTTATGCTTTTCTTTATAATAAACTGTTATGCATAGCATTGAATGGGATTAGCCATCTATAATGTCAGGGTTAGCTTTCTGGAGGTCTTCTGGAAGGGCTCAGTCTCAGCAGGATAGATACCACGAGAATGGACAAGAATAGATTCTAAAGTCTTTATTGTCTCTTACAAAATCTGTATTTGTCTTAGTCTGAGCCAATCTCAGTCAGACCCAGTCTCCTCCAGCAGTCTGCCAGTCTCAACCAGTCTCCCTGGAAAATCTGACTTTGTCCCCAGTTTAAATCCCTATTACAATTACATCATTACAGTATACTGTATGTGTGAACTGGAGAACCATTACATCACCATGCTAAGAACTAAGTATATGTATATTAGAGAACCATTATCTCATTAATTCCACTGAGTTAACACCTTGTTTCAAGTATACTTCTCCAGAGTTACAGCTCTCTACATCTCCCACTTTCTTTTGTTTTAGAACACAGGTGGTCACAATCTCTCTGACTTTTCAGGAAGAGAATTGAAAACACCAAAAAAGGAGGTGATCATGTCCTCCCCTAAAAGGGAGGTGAGAACACCAAACCAAATATTCTTAGCAGGTTTCCTCTGGGATGAAGGGTCTTACTTGAAACAGGTATACATAAATCCATCAGCCTGGGAGGTATTACCCAAGCACATAGTAATATAACACAGGCTAATAGTGACATAACAAACAACATGAATATGAGGAATTATGCATGTCCATAAGTCCTAGAAATAATCCAAAAACAATATATTGTCATTACTTTATGTGTCAGGTAGTCCAATGTTTCCTGTAGATTTTGAAGTCCTGCAATAGTCTCATCATTCCTGAGTGAATCCAGTGATTCCTGCTGGTTTTAAAGTTCTGCAACAGTTTTATTAACAACTTTTAATGTTCATGAGTCAATTGCCATAGCTGCTATGTTCTTTCAGTAGTAGTCTGTAGAAGGCAGGAACTCTGAAAAGGTATACTTGAGGCTCAATATGATTTATTTAGTCCTACAATAAAGTGTTAACTCAATGAAATTGAGATAATGATTCTATAGTTTACATGTACTTAGTACTTAGTATAGATCTACAAGTTGAAACCTATTCTATAAGATTGACATCTATGATGATGTACTTATAATAGAGTATATAAGAGCTAAGAGATCTGGGAAGGAAGACCTACTAGGAGATAGTCAGAAAAGACAAAGGACTGGAGGATGGACACCAGACTCCAGCATCCAGACTCCAGACACCAGACTCAAAGATAAAGACCCTCATGGTGACTGTCCTGTCTCTTTCACTTCTCCACTAAGACCAAGGCCCATCTGAAGTTCCCCAGAAAGCTAGCCCAGCCCCAGGTGAAGGAGACAGACTGTGAAGGAGATAATAAAAATTTTGGACTTTATTCCTGACTATTCTTGTGGTGATTATTTTGCTGAAACCAAGGCCCATTCAGAGGACTTCCAGAGAGCTAACCAAAACATTACAGTGGACTCAGTCAGCAATGGAACCACTCGATGTTTCTTGGGTCATCGCCTTTGTTTCAAGGGTCTGCTCCATTTCTCTCCAATGGAC
This sequence comes from Sminthopsis crassicaudata, assembly GCF_048593235.1. Taxonomy (NCBI): domain Eukaryota; kingdom Metazoa; phylum Chordata; class Mammalia; order Dasyuromorphia; family Dasyuridae; genus Sminthopsis; species Sminthopsis crassicaudata. The sequence continues at coordinate 430,698,860 of NC_133619.1, read as the reverse complement.
AAGGCAAATACAACTTGGTGGCACCTATCTGATTCCTTCTCCATTTTAGAGATATAAGCAAACCCGCTCCACCAAGCAGTTAACCCAGCTGGTTTCTTCTATTCACCACTTTCTGGATCTATCCACATCACCTGGCAATTATCTAAAGATAGTGGAGCTGCTCATAGTGGACACTGCCCTTCTGGTAGTTATAAAATCCATCTGCCAGAGCCTGTGCATCTTTATCAAAAATGAAATAAAAAAATAGTATAAAAAGCTAAATTTAAAGTTCTCTAGGGTTACCTGTGGCTCCCCCTTTCTTTTATTTTTGGAGGAGCATCTTGATATCTCTGTTTCTCCTTTCAACCATTGCTTGACCTTGAAGATTAAAAGGTATGCCAGTGGTGTGTAAAATCTTATACTGTGCACAAAAGTGTTCAAAAAGTTTAGAAGTATATGCAGGTCCATTATATGTTTTTATTTTTTGTGCTATGCCCATAACTGCAAAAGCTTGTATAAGGAATTCAGTGACCACTCAGGCTGTTTCTTTTGCTGCTGATAGTTATTCAAAAGTAAATCCTGAAAAGGTGTCTACTACACCTGTGGATAAAAGACAGATGACCAAAAGATTTATAATGTGTGATGTTCTGTTCTCTAAAATGTAATTGTTCTCTTGGGGGCACGTTTCTTGGGGAGCTTCTAGAGGCAGCCTTAGTTTCAGTTCAGTTCAATAATCCCAAATCCACCCAGAAGTTAAAGTCCTTTACTGTCTCTTTCCAAATTTTATCTCATTCATTTGGGACTTGGCTAATTTTCTGGAGGACTTCCTCTCTCCTTAGTTCCTGAGAGCTCTTGTCAGAAATGTCTCCAGCCAGCACAAACATAGACTTGAGAATGAATCAGATTCTGTCTCCAAAAGTATGGAATTGTGGGTTTCTGCCTTGTGAAGCTCCCGGAAGTCAATCCTAGTTATGAATCTCCTAAAGTCCCAAGAGTTCTGAGAGCTTCCTGCTTATATGTTGTCCACTGAGTATACACCAAACATTTCATCACTAGGAAACCATTATTTGTTGTAGAATTAAATTAATGCTAAATTAGATTTAATCATTGTCTCCTCAATTCTACTTAGTACCTTGTTTCAAGTTCTGGCCCATAACATCTCCTTCTAGGGTCAGATAAATCATACTGAATTAGATAATTATTGTCTCTATTCATTCCAGTGACTTAGCACCTTGTAAGAATCCTAACAATAATGGGTCACATCCATGTGCCAAATTTCATTAGGGTTTTTCTCTGGAGGGAGTATAGGAGTGTGGAAAGGAAGGCAAGCTGTGCAGGCTCTTATTATGCTCCTAGCTTTCTCTTTTGTTATCCCAAATTGAAAACATAAAACTCAAGCAGCCTGATGATATTTAGAATGAGATTCTTGGGCTTCTTGAAATAAACAAGTATGGGTCAACATGGTTAGAAGGCTATCTGCCTTTGAATTGCCATCAAAAATAGGACCTGGAAGTTCACTATAAGTGTGGACATGCAAGATATAAATCTTACCTGGATACTTTCTTGCTTGCTCTTGAAGTTCCTTAAAGACCTGATATATATTAGAAGCTACAAATTTTATTTGGGCTGTGGCAATTCTTTGTACCACACCTACTGAATAGGCTGAATCAGATATTATAGTTACATCTCCTGAATAATAAGTAACAGCTAGGATAATTGTATACAATTTATTCTGCTGAGTGAATGAAAAGTTGTGCCCCCAAGAGAACAATTACATTTTAGAGAACAGAACATCACAAAGTTCTTTATAGTTAAGTCATAAGAGAATAGAGCACAAATGTTATCTTTGGAAGCATGTGTAAAGATAGTTGGTCTTTTAAGAGGAACCTTATAAACCTATTCTTCAAAAGTCCATTGCAGGTTATATAATAGCCAGATTATCTTTAATGGAGATTTGTGTGTAAAATTTGGAACTGTGGCCAATAAAATTTTCCACTCTGGGGTGGTTTCACAGCATACATTAATTTGTGCATTAGTATAAAATGTGTATATGTTGTCAGGTTTTATCACAGATGATTGTATTATTTGCTTAATGGCCTTTAATAAAATTCTAGCCACAAGCACTGGGTAAGGAGTAAGGCTTTGTTCTGGTTGTGCTGAGAGGTTCACCCAATCTATCACACTGTCTCTTTGATGAAGGACTGTTGTGGGTCCTGTTTTGTAGCAAAAGTTGATATTTCCAAGGACTTTTGAGTAACTCTTTCAACCACATTGCATAAAGCCAATTGAATTTTTCTCAAAGCCTCTTGAGCTTCTGATGTAAGCTGGCATGGTGAGTTTAAAGCAGTGTCTCCTCTTAAAATGTCATATAAAGGTTGTAATTGATAGGTAGTTAAGCCTAACACTGGATGCATCTATTGGATATCTCCTATAAATTTTTGAAAGTCATTAAAGGTGTTCAATTTCTCTGTTCTTAAAGAAAGTTTTTGTATTATAAATATCTTAGGAAATACTCCATATCCTAAATATTGAAAAGGAGCGTGTTCTTTGAATTTTTTTCTGGAGCTATGTGCAATTTCTAGTTCCTTAGTGTTTCTATGGTCTTTTGTAGACATGTTTCTAACATTTGCTCCTCAGCTGCACACTCCAAGATATCATCCATTCATATCTTTTATAAGCTAATATAATGCTAGACACTGAAAAGGCAAATCCTAGAAGGATAGAATACAAACAATCCTTAATATCTATAACCCAAAGACCATTCTCTAGAAAATTGAGTAGGAGATGGGAATCCAGGCTGAATAGTTCCCATAGTTTCCATCTGTTCATTTACTTTTCTTAAATTAGTCAACATCTTCCATTTTCCAGATTTCTTTTTTTATAACAAATATAAGGGAATGCCAAGGACTTAGCGGAAGTTGTAAGTGAATTTGATCAAGTTGTTCTTGTACTATATCTAATAAGACCTGAATTTTTTTACTTGTTAAAGTCCACTATTTTACCCACATTGATGTATCAGTTTTCCATTGAATGGGAACAGGTGAGAGTTCAGGTAGGCCTTCAACAGTAGCTGTTGTGACCCTGGATGTCTTAGAATCAGCCAGAGTCAGGATAAGCTAAAGTCTTTATTCTTGTTATTTTGGGGTCCTTCTCAGGGGATTAGATATAGGAATCTCTCCACCTTCTTCCTCTCTCTCTACCACCAAAGAATCAATCTTCCCCTCCTACTCTACCCACTGATCTCATTTCCCCTTCTTTGTCCACACTCATTGATCCAGCCAACACAGAATAAATAGTTAAGTAGGGTCATCCTCCAAACATGTTAATAGAGAATTGTCCAATTGGTAACTAGTCTCAAGTGCTAGGTTACCTTGCATCTGCTCAGTTCTAGCCCTTTATATCTCCCACTTTCTTTTGTTTTAGAACACAGATAAAAACGTCATTCCTGACTTTTCAGGGAGGTGAGAACCCCAAAAAGGAGGTGAGCACATTCCCCTGAATTCTCAGGAATGGAGGTGATCACACCCCCATGACTTCTCAGGAAGGGAGATGAAAGCACTAAAAAGGAGATAATTAACACTGGGAAATGAGTGTAAACTGTGATCAGTTTTTTGTTTTTTCTTCCCAGATTATTTTTACCTTCAGAATACTATTCTTCCTTTGCAACAACAACGACAACAAAATTTGGTTCTGCACATATATATTGTACCTAGGATATACTACAAGATATTTAATATGTATGGGAATGCCTGCCATCTAGGGGAGGGGGTGGAGGGAAGGAGGGGAAAAATTTGGAACAGAAGGGAGTACAAGGGATAATGTTGTAAAAAAAATTACCTATGCATATGTACTGTCAAAAAATGTTATAATTATAAAAATTAATAAATTAAAAAATTTTTTAAAAAAGGAGATAATCATACCCTCCCTGACATCTCAGGAAGGGAGATGAAAAGCACCAAAGGAAAGTGGGGATTGCTAGTGGGTTTCTGGGCTGAAGGATCTTATTAGAGACAGGTAGGCACAAACCCATCAGCATGGGAGGTATTACACAAGGACATAGCAATAACACACAGGCTATTAGTGATGACTCTCCCCACAGTCAGTGCAGGCTCAATGTGGTGTAACAAACATGAATTGTACATGCAAGTAGTGTTATAACAAACAATATAAATCAACATGGTCTTGTAAAAGATTTCTAGAAGTCAGAGAAGGAGGGTATGGCAGTCACACATATGCCTTCTTCAATAAGAGATAGTCCAAAACCAATCTATTGTCCATTGCTTCACATGTCAGGGAATTCAATGATCCCCATAAGTGTTTGAAGTCCTGCAACAGTCTTTTTATATGTTATGGAATCCAATGATTCCTACAGGTTTTGAAATGCTGCAACAGTCTTATGTCTCAGAGAATCAAATGATTCCTGAGGGCTTTCAAGTCCTACAATATTCTTATCATGTCTCAGAGAACCCAATGATTCCTGAGGGTTTTCAAGTCCAACAAATTTTGATGTCCATGAGTCAAATACCATAACTGCCAGGCTCTTTCAGTGGTGGGCACAGTCAGCAATGGAACCATCTGATGTTTCTTGGGTCTTCTCCTTCATTGGAAGGGTATGCTCCATCTCTCTCTGATGGACCAGGCAATTATGGCTCATTGGCACCCAACTGATTCCTTCTCCCTCTGTAGAAATACAAGCAAACCCTCTCCCCCAAGCAGTTAACCTATCTGGTCCCTTCCATTCACCACTTTCTAGGTCTCTCCACATGATCTGGCGATTATCCAAAGACAGTGGAGCTGCTCACACTGGACACTGATGGGTTATAAAACCTGTCTGCTGGAGCCAGTGCATCTTTGTCAAAAATTTTAAAAACATAATGGTATAGAGAACTAAATTTAGAAGTTCTCTAGGGTTATCTGTGGCTCCCTCTTTCTTTTGTTTTTGGAAGAGTGTCTTAATATCTCTGTTTCTTCTCTCTACTATTGCCTGACCTTGAGAACTAAAAGGTAAGCCAGTGATATGTAAAATCTTATACTGTGCACAACAGTGTGCAAAATGCTTAGAAGTATATACAGGTCCATTGGCTGTTTTTATTGCTTGTGGCACACCCATAATTGCAAATGCATGTATAAAGAATTCAGTGACCACTTGTGTTGTCTCTTTTGCGGCTGGCATTGCAAAAGTGAATCCTGAAAAGTTGTCTACCATAACTTGGATAAAAGATAGACGACCAAAAGATTTATAATGGGTCTCATCCATTTGCCAAATTTCATTAAATCTCAAACCATGAGGGTTCTTCCCTGGAGAGAGTGTAGGAGCATGGAAAGGAATGCAAGCTGTGCAGGCTTTTACTATGCTCCTAGCTTCTTCTCTTGTTATTCCAAATTGTAAATGGAAGTCCCGGGCAGCCTGATGATATTTAGAATGAGATTCTTGAGCTTCTTGAAATAAAGGAATATTGGCTAATATAGTTAGAAGGCTATCTGCCTTTGAATTACCATCAAAAATAGGTCCACTATGAGAGTGGACATGTAAGATATAAATCTTACCTGGATGCTTTCTCACTAGTTCTTGAAGTTCCTTAAACAGCTAATAGATATTGGAGGCTACAAATTTTATTTGGGCTGTGGCAATTCTTTGTACCACATCTATTAAATAGGCCTAATCAGATATTATATTTATGTCTCCCAGATAATAAGAGCTAGAAGGATTGCATACAATTAATTCTGCTGAGTCAACTGAAAAGGAGTTCTGACTACTCTCTTTATAGTTAAGTCATGAGAGTATACAGCACACATATTATGTTTGGATGCATCTGTAAAGACAGTTGGTCCTTTAAGAGGAACTTTATAAATCTTTTCTTCAAGAATCCATCGTCAATTATGTAACAGTCTGGTTATCTTTAATGGAGACCCATGTGTAAAATTGGAGCCATGGCTAATAAAATTTGCCACTCTGGGATAGTTTCACAGCACACATGAACTTGTGCATTATTATAAAAGTTTTTATCCCAGATAATTATACTGTTTGCTTAATGGCCTTTAATACAATTCTAGCCACAAGCACTGGGTAAAGAGTAAGGATTTCTTCTGGTTGTGCTGGGAGATTCACTCACTCTATCACACTGTCTCCTTGATGAAAGACTGCTGTGGATGCCTCTTGTGAAGCAAAAACTGATATTTCCAAGGGTTTTTGAGTGACTCTTGCAACCACATTGGATAAAGCCAGTTTAACTTCTCTCAAAGCCTCTTCAGCTTTTTTTGTAAGCTGGCATGATGAATTTAAAGCACTGTCTCCCCTTAAAAATGTCATATAATGGTTGCAATTGACAGGTAGTCAAGCCTAACATGGGATGCATCCATTAGATATGTCCTATGAATTTCTGGAAGTCATTTAAGGTGTTTAGCTTCTCTGTTCTTAAGGAGAATTTTTGTAATGTAAGCACTTAGGATATACTTCATATCCTAAATATTGAAAAGGAGCATGCCTTTGAATTTTTTTTTTGGAGCTGTGTGCAATTTATAATTCCTTAGTGTTTCTATGTTTTTTTGTAGACATGCTTCTAACATTTGTTCCTCAGGTGAACATCCCAATATATCATCCATGTAATGTAATAACATTACTTTTGGAAATGCTTTTCTTACTGGAGTAAGAGTAGCAGCAACATACATTTGGCACATAATAGGGCTGTTTTTCATTCCCTGTGGCAAAACTGTTCATTCATATATTTTATAGCTAAGTTAATGCTGGGCACTGAGAAGGCAAATCTTTTCATAGCCTCCTTATCTAGAAGGATAGAATAGAAACAATCCTTAATATATTTAACGCAAAGAGGCCATTCTCCAGGTAATTGAGTAGGAGATGGAAGTCCAGGTTTAAGAGTTCCCATAGTTTCCATCTGTTGATTTGCCTTTCTTAAATCAGTCAACATCCTCCATTTTCCAGATTTCTTTTTTACAACAAATACTAGGGAATTCCAAGGACTTAGAGAAAGTTGTAAGTGTCCTTGGTCAAGTTGCTCCTGTATTATGTCTAATAAGGCCTGAATTTTATTGCTACCTAAGGGCCACTGTTCTATCCACATTGGTGTATCAGTTTTCCATTGGATAGGAACAGGTGAAAGTGTTGGCAGACCTTCAACAGCAGCCCTGCCTAAAGAACCAAAAGTATTCATTTGTAATCCTGACTGTTGTAAAATGTCTCTTCCCCACAGATTGATGGGGATTTTTCAACTATAAAAGGAGTAAAAACTTTTGTTTTGCCTTCAAATATCCATCTCAAAGAGGTAGCACTAACTTCAGCTGCTATTGATCCTCCTACCCCAGACATGTAGGTATGTGCCTTAATCTTTGACCAGTGACTGGGCCAGTTGGCATCTCTAATAACTGTGCAATCTGCACTTGTGTCTATAAGTCCTTCTAATAGTATGCCATTTATATAGATGGTGAGCATAGGATAGTCAGCTGTCACAGCTGCTGTCCAGTGTATTCCTGGATTTTGCTGTTTGGAGTCAGAATGTGGGTGACTATCACCAGGTTGCTTATTAGGAGTTTGTATCAATAAACCTGATGCCACTACTTCTTCTGGTTGATAAGTCACACATTGAAAGCATTGATGAGTCTCTCTGGAAGTCCCTTGCCAAAAGGGACCCTGTCTTCCCATGTTGCGATTTTGAGGTCTGCATTGTAGCCTGGCTATAAAAGGTATTTGTGCCCACTGTGGTACAGCATTTTATGATCTCCTCTAAAGGAGCATCCTTGTGTAGTCCTAGTATAATCCTTCTGCCAACCTCATTAGCATTTTCTTTAGAAAGTTGCCTTACCAAATTACAAATATTACTGTATTTTCACCATTAGTCTGTATGATAGTTGTCTGCAAACATCCCACAAAATTAGCAAAGGGTTCATTTAATCCTTGTACAATTTTGGTGAAGGTCTCGCCCTTGGCATTTTTATTGGAGAGAGAAGCCCATGCTTTGATAGCAGCAGCAGCAATTTGCTTATATGCTGCTATGGAGTAATTTATCTGTACTGAATCTTCTGCATAAGAACCTACACCTGTCAGTTGGTCACAGGTGATTGAAGTATTAACTGCACTTTGACTATTTTGTTGGGCTTGTATCCTACAGAGCTCACTTTAGTCAGAAAGCCACAACAAGTTTTGTCCAGGTTCTAAGCATACCCTTGCTTTAGATTTCCAGTCACTAGGGGTCAACACTTCATAAGCCAAATTCTGTAGTAACATCTTAACATAAGCTGATGTAGCCTCATAAAGAGTTCAAGCCTTTCTCAGGTCTTTGAGGATGTCTATATCAAAAGGAGTGTATCTTCTACTTTCTTGACCCAAAGAGTTAAACTGTTGAATCATGGGAAAAATTTGAAGTCTCAGATCACTACCTATTTCCTTCCCTTCTTCTGCTGCTTTAAGAACTGCTTTCTGAAATCTAGGCATAGGAGGCAGTGATTGCTGGGGGGGAGGTGCTGGTGATATCACCACCCCTCCCATTATTCCTCCTCCCTCCATCCTGGAAGATGGAGTTGATGGGAGCCTATAAATAATCTGCTCCCTAGGGGGGGGGGGGGTTGAAGCTTCCTCAAGAGAGCCAGAATCACTAAGACCTTGAACCTCATTTAAGTCTCATTGCCCTCGGGCAAGGTCTTGAGACTGTTTATTGTCTTTCTTTTTTTCCCTCACACTGCCTCATCTGGGTGTTTCTAAAACTTTTCCTTTTTCTACAATTTGCAAGATTGTGTAAGGCCAATTGAATTATGTTGTATGTATAAAATGCTTGTGTGGAAATTGAATGAGGGCCTGTACTATTGTAGAATTCTTTAAGTTGCTCTCCCATGAGTTTCCAATTATCTACACTTTTTTCTTCTTCCTCTAAGAACCAAGGGAACATGCATTTTAATGTATCCAAGAGTTTAGCAATCTGTTCCCAGGTTATAATTAAAGTTTGCTGCTCAATTAAGTTAAGCATGCTTTTTATAGAGTTACTTTGGGGTGGAGGTGGGGGGTGGGGCTGGGGCTGAGGGTGGGGGAGAATCTTTTCCTAACATCTGCCCCATTTCAGCTATAAAAGGTTAGGCCTTAACAAAGTAAGTTCCTTGTTTGTCTATTAAAATACTCACATAATTTCCTGGTCACTGAAGGACTTCTGTGGAAGTAGGGTGCTTGGCCCACACATTGATAAGCCAAAATGTTGTGATATCTTAGAATCAGCCAGAGTCAGGATGAGCTAAAGTCTTTATTCTTGTTCTTTTGGGGGTAGTTCTCAGGGGATTAGGTATAGGAATATCTCCACCTCCTTCCTCTCTCTCTCTATCACCAAAGAATCAATCTCCCCCTCCTACTCCACCCACTGATCTCACTTCCCCTTCTTTGTCCACATCCATTGATCCAGCCAGCACAGAATAGTTAAGTAGGATCATCCACCTAACATGTTAACAGAGAATTGTCCAATTGGTAATTAGCCTCAAGTGCTAGGTTACCTTGCATCTGCTCAGTTGTAGCCCTTTATAAGCAGCCCCGCCTCAAAGGCCAAAGTACTCAATTATAATTCTAACTGTTGTAAGATATCTCTTCCCCATAGATTGATGGGGATTTTTTCTACTACAAATGGAGTAAAACTTCCTGTTTCACCTTCTTGAAAGGATAGCACTAAATTCACTGCTATTGATCCTCTCATGCCAGACATATAGGTGTCTGCTTTAATCTTTGGCTAATGACTGGGCCAGTTGGCACCTCTAATAACTGTACAATCTGCACCTATGTCTACCAACCCTTCTAATTGTTATTTCATTTACATAGATAGTGAACATAAGAAGGTCAGCTGTAACAGTTGCAGTCCAGAATATTCCTGATTCTGTTGTTAGGAGTCAAAATCTGAGCAAATATCATCAAATTGCCTGTTAAGAGTATGTATCAATAAACCTAATACTACATCTTCTCCTGGTTGATAAGTCACACATTGTCTACCTGTATTAGTGACCGGGATATTAGTTACATATTCCCCAGTTTTCCACATCAATGTATGTTTTGTAAGTACTCTCAGGAGGTGAAATGGTCAAGCCTACTGTGCCTGGAGGCAAAGGATCCATAGGCTGGATAGGGACAGATTTCACCTCTCCAGGGAATATTTCAGTAGTTCCAGCTCTATACAACTCTATTCTCCCCAATTGTAACCCCTTTCTCCCACTGGATTGTTTCTTGGCTGATTGGTCATGTCGGAGTATTGAACTTCTAAAGACTCTCTGGGTGTAACTTTGGCTGCTATCATGCCTAAAGTGTTTTTTTTTTTGTTTTTTTTTTTGTTTTTTTTGTCTGGAGCCCTGGAGCCAAGCCCTGCTTCCCATTTACCTGAATCAAACTACATTCTGATACACAATGGAAGCCTCTGTTGCATTTTAAACATGGGGGTTTTGGTCTTGTTCTCTCCCTCTCTTTTTTCACTCTTTTTGCCAACACTGAGCTTTCAAATGCCCTACTTTACCACAGTGAAAGCATTGGCAAGTCTCTTTGGAAGTCCTTTGCTGAAAGGGACCCTGCTTTCCTATGTTCAGATCTTGAGAAGTCAACATCATAGCCTGGGTCTAAAAGAAATTTGTGCCCTCATGTCACAGTGTCTTATGATCTCATCTAAAGGAACATCCTTGAGTAGTCCTAGTATAATTCTTCTACAAACCCCATTATCATTTTCCTTAGCAAGTTGTCTTATCATAATTTCTGTTGTTGAATATTCACTAATAGTTCATATGACAGCTCTCTATAGATGTCCCTTGAAATCAACAAAGAGTTCATTTGGACCTTGTGCTATTTTTGTGATGGCTTTCCCTCTATCTTGTCTTCCTGGGAGGGTGCCCTATGCTTTGATAGCAGTAGCAGCAACTCTTCCATATGCTGTTATAGGGTAATTAATCTGTGCTAAAGTGTCTGCATAAAGACCTAAAACTGCTAGTTGATCAGAGATGAACGGTATATTAACTCCAGGTTGCCTATTTCATTGGCAGAGTTCTACAGAGTTCACTATATTCGGAAAGCCACAACAAGTTTTGTCCAGGTTATAAGCATGTCCTTGCTTTAGATTTCCAATAATTAGGGGTTAAAACTTCAAAAGCCAAATTGTCTAATATCATCTTAACAGATCGTGAGTTCAGTAGAGAAGTCCCCGTGACCTGGCAATATATAAAAATAGACAATATGGAAATTTTGATAAGGGCTAAACTAGTCACTTCTGTTTAGACCCATAAAGATGTAGACCCATAAAGAGTGCAAGCATTTTTCAGATCTTTGATAATTTCCAAATCAAATGGAGTATATTTTCTTTTTTCTTTACCTGAAGAGTCAAACTCTTCAATCACAGGGTACATACTTCTATTTTTAAATCAGGGCAATTAAATTGCCATTCCTTTTTAGCTTTTAGTGCCCATTGTAACATGTCATAAGGGGTGGCCAAAACTGCTGCATGACTCGTGCTGATGGTTTCACTGCCCTTCCCCTTATCATCTTCCTCCCTCTACTCATGAAGGCAAAATTGAGGGAAGATGGTCAAGAGATGGGAAATGCCCTAATGGTGCTTGCTCAGGCATAACTGAGCTGTGAAAATGAGAAGCACCACACCCCTTAAGTTCATCAGTGTTGTTCTTGTCCAATTCTCCATGCATTTCAGCTGCTTTGTTAGAACTTATGGTATTCTTTAAAGCTAATTATATTATATTGTACTTAAGGTATATTTCTTCAGGAATTGAATCAGGACCCATAGTTTCATAATGTTCAATTAGTTGCTCTCCCACTAGTTCTTAATTATCTGGCTCTGATTTTTCTTCCTTAGATAGCTAAGGTGATGTGCACTCTAATATATTTAAGAGCCCAGTGATCTGCTTCCAAGTTACCAACAAACCTTGCTTCTTTAGTAACCTAACTATGCATTCTGCATATTTCCCTTGGGGTGGGGGCAACTCTTTTCTTAGTATTTGCCCCATTTCAGCTAAAAACCAAAAGTGACTAGTTTAGCTCTTACCAAAGTTTCCTGCTTGTCTATTTTTATACTCACCCTATTTCCAGGTCATGGGGACTTCATTGAACTCATGATCTTGTCAGTCGAACTGCTAAGTGTAAATCCTACATCCATGTTTGAGTGCTAAAATGTAATGTTTGGGCTAACTTTCTGGAGTTCTTCCAGAAGAGCCTTTGTCTCAGCAGGATAGACACCATGAGAATGGACAAGAATAGAGTCCAAAGTTTTTATTGTCTCTTACATAGTATGTGTCTGTCATAGTCTTACCCAGTCTCAGTCTGACCCACTCTCTTCCAGCAGTCTGACAGTCTGAGAGTCTGAGAGTCTGACAGTCTCAACCAGCCTCCTCCCCCAGTCTGACTTTATCACCAGTTTAAATACCCTATTACAATTATATCATTACTATGAACTAGAGTATGTGTGAACTAGAGAACCATTATATCATCATGCTAAGTATTAAGTGTATGTATACTAGAGAACTATTATCTCATAAAGTCCACTGAGTTAACATGTTTCAAGTATACTTCTCCAGAGTTCCAGTTCTCTACAGCCATCCTGTTGGGTTTTTAATGATACCATTAAGGCAGAGAAGAAGAAATAAGAAAGAGTGTTGTGTAGTACAAATGAACTAATAGTTGTAATACACTTAGAATATCTTCAAGTGCTGTATAATTTTAGTTGATTTTTCCTTTTGTATTTTTATTATTGCCTATTTGGGGAGGGGGCAAGGTAATTGAGGTTAAGTGACTTGCCCAGGGTCACATAGCTGGATGTTAAGTGACTGAGACCAAATTTGAATTCAGATCCTCCTGACTCTAGGGCTGGCATTATATCTACTGCACCTGTCTATCTGCCCAGTTTTTATTATTTGCTATTATTAGCCTAAAATCATGAGTTTTCCAATCTGGTGCATTCCTCTTGAATACATATACATATACATATACATATACATATACATATACATATACATATACATATGTATATATATATACACATATGTATATATATATACATATACATATGTATATATATATACATATACATATGTATATATATATACACATATATATATATATGTACTTAAAAGTTTTTAGAGCAATTCAAAGGTATGCTGTTGAATGTTTTACAATAAGTCTCTCTCAAAAAATGTAGACACACCTTTAAGTTTATTCTCTATTATTAGTACTTCTTAAAATCTAGGTGACCCACAAAATAATACAGCAAGACTTTATTTTTAGTGATTACCAATTTCTGAAATATAGAACTCAAATATCTGCTGAAGTAAGGAGATTAAAGCTGGCTCCAACATACCTCTATAATAAGGGAAGCTAAAAGGCATAAATGTAAAACAAAGTGATGACATGATGGTAAGGAAGGGACAAGAAGGAATAAAAGAGAGATAGAGGAAGGAAGAGAAATAAAGAAGGAAAAAGGGAGAACATAGTAAAATGCCATGAATTTCATGTTCAATTCATAGAATTCCTTTAGTGTGAAAGGTCTTATACCTTTGTAACTGGCATGACACAGGGAGATTTTGATGAAAGGAGTTTCTAAAAACTGGTGTTAAAAACAAAACAAATTTGAGACTCATATGAATCTAGTAAGTCAAAGCAAATAGGATTCAGATTAGCAACCAAAACTTCTGTCATCGTGCTCTATTCATATGTCAGGTTGCATATTGCATTTTTTTTATGACATTCAAGTATATTCTTTATACATCTCCCTCATCTTAATTCTTGACCAGATTTCTCTATAATGAGGAGAAAGAAGACAATGTTACATCTTCCTCTTGCCCCATCTCCAGACTAAAGAGCCTTCTAGGGATAATTTGTGGTGTTTTAGAACATACTTTGTATACTTTTGTACACAGTAGATAATTGAAAAAAAATATTATTGTCATTAGATATGACTTCATCCTAAACTAGTATCAGTCTAATAAATATTAGAAACACATGTTGCATCTGTCAGGAACCAGTCTTTCAAATTTATTTGAGCTAATAATTTTCATTAGGAAAGAGAAAAAACTTTTAAGCTGTATTTCATTTGTTTTGCTTTCAGTTTCAACTTTAGTCTTCACGAAGGTATGGCACTTCTTTCAACTGGCAATTTACTAATAAGAAATCTTTTTATTTATCACAATACGTAAATTATTATTTCATGCCAAAGCAGTAAAATAAAATTTTCATTTTAAGATTACTATTTTTGTGAAACCAGCCCTGGACCACCTAAAGCACTAGTGTCAAACTAAAACAGAAATGGGATCACTAAACTCCACATAAGGATCGCTAGGTGCTGCATATTGACTGTTTTAAAATAAAGTGTTAAATACAAATTTTATTAAAGCTAGGTTGCTCAATGGGTAGAGCACTGGATTTAGAATCCAAAAGACTTATCTTCTTGAGTTCAAATTTTATCTCACTCAGCTATTTGCCAGCTGTGTGACCCTGTCCAAGTAACTTAACCCAATTTACCTCAGTTTTCTCATCTGAAAAATGAGTTAAAGAAGGAAATGACAAATCACTCCTGTATCTTTGCTTAAAAAATCATGGGTATTGAAGAGTCAGGCAAGAATGAAATCACACAACAGCAGCAAAAAAAAAAAAAAAAAAAAAAATAAGCATCAGCAACAACCATATTTTTATTTGTTTTCTAAAGCATTTCCTAATCAGATTTTTAACCTGCTTCTGGCAGCACTCGGGAGTGTTATGGGTACTCAGTGTTTGGCTCCTCTGAGCTACAGAATACCTATTGATCATGCTTTGGGTCTGGAAGGAAAGGTTGAAAGCTAAAAGAAGAAGGAATGCAACTGGAGGCAGAATAGAAATCTCAACATGGAGAAGAAATGTTAAGCTCTTTGAGAATAGGGAATCTGTGATTTTTCATTATTTATCACAGGGTCTTGTGCCTTTTTTTCTCCCACCAGCTATAAATCAGTTATTGTAGAGTGCTCCTGTCAAAGTGGCAGGCTGGGTGCCAAGGTGTCACAGAAGATAGGGCAAACGGAATGAAACTGGGAAGAACTGACTCCTGATCCCACCTCTAATACTTATTAGCTATGTGACAGTGGGCAAGTCATTTAATCCCTCAAAAGCTTCAGTTTCTTAATCTGCAAAATGTGGGAATTGGACTAGGTATCCTCAGAGATCCCCATTGGCTTAAAATGTAAAGTTCTATCAACTTCTACCAAGATCTGGTCTAGCTCTCCAATTTTAAGTCTGGAAAAATTCATCAGAGATACAGAGAAATGAATTTATTTGCCCATGGTAGCATAGCTAGTACCAGACTAGAAGTGATATTTGAATTGAGGTCTTCCTGATTTAGAGGCTCTCTCTTTTCTCTAAGCCTCACTAACTCAACTTTCACTTAAGAGACATTTAATGTTTGTTGTATTGAATTGATTTTTTTCAGTTAATGCCATTGAGTTAGTGCTCTGAAAAAGGCAAAAGATTTGACCTGAGTATACATAATTACTTTTCAGAGTAAGTATTTTAGTCACCAGGCTCATTGTAAGAGATATGGTCTCACAGGATGAAATTTCCATATTGTTTCTTTATGCAAAATAAAGCAAATAACAATTCAGGCTAAGACCTTAGGGTGCAAATAAAACAGTAGTAAGATCATTATTAGCATTGCTAATCCTCAGTGAAAGATTTCATTAGAACTGCAGCCAGTAGATGGCTTAATGTGTCTGTGGAAATCCCCAACAATGCAATTAAAGAATATTAGCATGTTTATAACTCATCAGTTAAAACTGAGGCTGTATTTTACAAATGAAAAATAATCAACCTACACCTCTTTAAGTACAAACTATAGTTTCAAGTCAAACTGAATGCAACAAAATCTTTTTAAAAAGGACAGCTAGACAAGTCTGTATAGTAGACTAGTAAAGACAAGAACCACCTGAGCATCTGTTAATTTTTTCTGCTATCATGCACTTCAAAAGAACTATTTATAGTTCTCATGCCTCCTTTAAATTCTTACCTAGTAGACATCCTGCTAATTTGGGAGGGACATTTTTTGTTTAGGATTGCAAAGACTGCTAGCTGAACATATTTTTGAATTAAGTGGAGATCTTATTCTAGCCTAGTCAGGATTTTCACATTCAGTCTAGTAAAGATTTTCCCATCAGCATTTAGTTAAACTTGCCATTGACTTGAATTTTCCATTTATTTATTTTGGGTTAGCCTTGATCATCAGTTTAGATACTAACTAGATTTTTATTTCAGCCATATTGGATGGTTGGAAGAAAGAATTAGAATTGAATGCAACTTAGAACTTGTTTTTTTCTTGTGTTTAAGGATGTGAGTATTATTTGTGTAGAAATCACATTTTAGTCTGAATACAGGTGTGTTTTACAGGTGTGAGTAGAGGTGTGTTTTATATATATATTTGTATTATTTCCATGATAAGAAAATTTTGGCAAAATCTTACATCATGGATTTTTAACTGGAAGCAACCTTAAATGTCACTGAGTTCAACCCCGTCTTTTTACAAAGGAAAGAACCAAAATATCAAGTAATTTCTACATGATCTAGTAAGTATCTGAGGTATATTTTGATCTCAGATCTTCCTGATCTCAGGTCAAAAACTCCATCTACTAACCTGGGCAACCTCTACACTGTAGCTGAAAATTATTTTTATGTGGACATAGCTCTGAGTTTTTCAAAGGTTTTGCAGAAGAGGGAGTTCTGGAAGTGGGAAAGACTGACTCCAGTACCAGATACTGATTTTTTCCACTGTGTAGGCCTCAGCCTAACATAGGAGTAGAGATCTCATCAGCAGAAAATTAAGTGCTTAGGTGATAAATTTGAAAGTTCAGTAATGAACAAAATTGCAGATCCAATTTGTATAATAGCTTTCATTTCAGTGTGGTCCTTTCTACTTTCACAGAAAGGAAAGGGAAGATGGGGGGAAGGGGGAGGAAATGTGATCCAAAGCAGCCAGAAACATTGAACATTTAGTAATTCGGCTATATGATCAAGATCAGCTAAAGAATAAAGAAGATTCCTCTATTAGAGTCAACATTTTCTTTGTTGTTTAATTGCTTTCATGTAAAGATAGCCAAAGAGGGGAGATGGTAAATACAATGTTGAAAAATAAAATCAAGGTTAACTCAAGAAAAAGCTAAAGACTTAGAGGTTTCCGAGTGCTTGTGTGCCTGAGAATCATAAAAACTGTCTTTAAAATTTAAAATGAATGCTGCTAGATTAGAAATGATAAATGGATTACTTTTAGTTGGGGAAATGGAAAGACTTGCATGAAATAATTGTAAACAAAATGAGCAGAACCAAGAAAATGTTGCATAGAGCAATATTGTTTGAAGAAAAACTGTGAATGACATTCTAAATATTATAAATACTCAAATAACCTACAAAAGTGGAATGGAGGAAATTCTATACACCTCCAGAAAAAGAAATGATAGCTAGAAGTATGCACAGTATGGTTTTACATATAAACACAGAGAGAGCTATATTTATTTCAAATGGTGGTCTCTTCTAGTACAGAGTTAAGAATGCCGGGAGAGAGACAGTTTAGAACTTTAAATGTAACAAAAAATTAATTCAACTTAAAAAAAAAGAAATCTGGAGCTTTACATATAGTAAAGATTGAATGATATCATAAACAAATGAAATTAATTATATTTTTACACATAGGAAATAACCAGGGAATATGGGAATCATTTCACAACATCCATCTCCATTAACTAATTAGATCAAAAATCAATTTCAATACCAACTTATTTTTTTTAAAGAAATAGATAAGAATTTAAGACTGGAATAATTCCTACCTTATCTGTTGAAACAATCTATTGACTCATAAAAAGGAAAAATAATAAATATAATAATGACTATACTGATTCTAATAATTTATTAGAAAATTTTGACCACTGTTAGATCTAGATTCAAATATGTTAGTTTGTTTTGATTTTTAAATGTCTTGACAACATTGTCCCTTACTACTTTTCTCTAATTCCATTGATCAATTTGCTCTTCTTCAGTGAGGATGTTCCATCTCCCTTTTTCTATGCTTTTGAACTAGCTATTTCCCAAGCCTAGAATGTTCTACCTTTCTCATTTCTGTCTCTTAGAACACATACATCATTTAAGATTTGACTTAAATAGTGCTTTCTGTAGAAAATACCTTGTTCTCCAGCTGCTAGACTCTTTCCTTTTAGCATTACCTTCATCCATTTAATTTGCATCTTTAATATGAATATACACATACATATTGTCTCCTCCATTAAAATGTAAGCTCTTAGAGGGCAGGGGCTATTTCTTCTTTTACTCATATCTATAGTGATTAATACAAGTGCCAAATACTAAGTATTTAATAAATGCTTGATTACAAACAAATAATTTTGACATCCTTGTTAAGCAGAGGGATATGGCAGCCAGATGCAATATTCTTTTAGATCAATAATCAATTGTGTATGTGTGTATTATAAAAGAGAAGGGTAGAAGATTATAAATGCTAGTAGTAATAGCTAGATTTGTATAATGCTTTTTACATTGTATCATTCTATGTAAAATTCATAAAAAAGATCAAGATAAGAATTGCAAAGGGCAAGAGGCAGCAGATGGATTGGTTTTGCACAAATAGAAGTGGTACCTATATTCATGAGATCATGGGTAATATTATTGACAATGTAATAAATATTTTAAGGTTTTAAATTTTAAGATTCTAGGTGCAGCTAGGTGGAGCAGTGGATAGAGCACTAGCCTTGAATTCAGGAGGATCCGAGTTCAAATCTGGTCTCAGACACTGAACACTTTCTAGCTGTGTGACCCTGGGCAAGTCACTTAACCTCAGCCTCAGAAAAGAGGAAAAAAAATTAAGATTCTAGATTCTAATCTAAATCTAGATTAACCTAGATTCTAAATATTGTAAGTTTTTGGAGAAAAGAACAAGACATTTGTATGGCCTATAAAATTCTATAAAATGTCTTTTATTTTGGGAATTTTAGCAGTAATTGACATAAAATGCCTATACACATACACACACACACAAACACACAAACACACACACACACACACACATATATAGTCAGGAATGGAACAGTGAAGTTGTTGGGATGAAACTTTATGAAAGGAATTACTTTTAATTTTTTTATTAAATTATTAATTTCCTAATTAACAATTATAATCATAAGGATATAATAATTTCCTTATTAATAATAATGATATTATTTTATTATTGTTGTTATTTATAACAATATAAATAATATATATATATTATATATATGTATATATATACTGACATATGTGTATATATATATATATATATATATATATATATGATATTACTTGATCCTTACAATAAGATACATGATATTGTCATTCTCATTTTAAAGATGAGGAAACTGAAATAAACAGATTTGTCCAAAGTACCATAACTAACAAGTGTCTGAGAAAGGATTTGAACTCAGATCTATTTGACTTCACATCTAATTTAAGATCCAAAGCTATAGTCACATTCTGGTAAATATATGGATAAAAGTAATATCATTTTCAGCCTTTTAGATGGTTTCTAGTAATTAGATACTTTGTATGAGGCAGTCAAATCTAATAGATAGTTGTTTGAGAAGTTGATTATATTTAACCATTTGCATTGATATTTTGATATTCCACTGAATTCTGAATTGTTTATCAGTATAAGGATCCAGACTGAGGACTTTAGGAAGGAAATGAGAAGTCCTAAGATTTAAATCTACCTTTTCTAACACATTTAAATTTTGAAAACTGTGTAGTAAAATTTAAAAATATATATACACATATCTATGTAGATGTGTATAAATATATTTATATAAAAATAAATATGTCAAAACATTTTTAAATTTAGTGATATGATAATTACAAAGTCTAATAGATTTATTACAGAAAAAGGAATTTAGACAAACAAAAAATAGATCATCTACAGACAATAATACATTAGAAAAAGATGAAGGAAGAAGGACTTCTGGATGCATGAAAATACTATGATTAAAAAGGAACTTCATCTCCTAAAATTCTCACATTGCAATTTTTAGACCCTGGTGGTCTAGATGATTAATTCCTACCCTTGAATTTTAGATGTATGGAATGTTTTAAAGATTTTGTTAATGCTCAACTTTTGGGCTACTATTGATTAGCATGCCAACCAAAGGACTAGACCATTTCATTGGAAAATGGTATTTCTACTTAAGCCATCATTTAAAAAGGATGCTTAGGATTGATACCCACAGGTTAGCAGAAAAACTAGAAATGTACTGAATTTTCACAAATAACTACCATTTACAACATCATATTATTAGAGGGATAAACATAACTATAGGCACTTATTTAATCTCTAGTGGAAAATTTAGTATTATTGAATTTTTTCTTTTTGTTCCAAGTCATGCCCTGAATAATTCCACTACAATAATAAATTCTCTTTATGGATATCATTCTGCGTTTCCACCAGCTTAACGTGAATTGTAGAGATGTCAGAAAAAAAAATTACAGTTTGGAAAATGTACATTGGTGTGCCTTTATGTCAGATAAGGAAAAAGTCACAATAATAATAGCTTTTCAGAAAGGAGGCATCATGGTGATAGAAATCAATAGCCAGTTAGATACAGGGGGGGGGGTCTAAATTATTTAGTTCTAGTCCTTTTGAGTACTAGCCTGGTGACTTCTGATTTGAGATTTTTTCCTCAAATGTAAAATGAGGCTAATAAATAAATAAATAATAATTAATAATAACTCCCTTGCCCTACTTACTTCATAGTAATAGTGTATGTATATATTTAAAACATTTTAGAAATGTTACAACATACATATTTTTGTGGCCAAAATAGATAACACATAAAAGCATGTTGAAAACAAAAAGAAATTATTCTATAAAAGTTAATTTTAATAGTTATTAATATCAAATGATAAGTTATGATTTTATTATATGCACTTCCTTTTTTTTTTCTTGACATATATATGTATTCCTGCTTCCTAGGTTTATCCTATTAAATCTGAAGAAGACATTTTTGCTCTTTGAGGAAAAATGTGGTAAGTAGCTATATAGTTGTTTCAGATACTGCACATTAGAGAAAGGTTAGAAGAGGTGGGAGGAAAGAGAAGGATGTGCTTTTGTCTGTGATTGAAAATAAAACTTGTACACAAATGAATGTGTTTCAGTTGTCATAGTTATGAAACTCCATTGTGTTAACAAATGGGAAATAACACCTCATGGCAGCCAATCTAAAATAATCCCAATGTGATGAATACCATGGGCAGACCTGCCAAGATGCAAAGATTTTCAGTGTGATCACATAGATTTCATTGGTCACAAACAGAGAAAAGCATAGTATCAACTGGAAAATGATGGCAGTGTTTCCAGTCTGGAAATCAGAGATCAGACCTCATAACTGCCTACGATCACACCTGCCACTTGACAGGTGTGCAGGAAAATTTATGAAAAGCTGCTCCAAACTATCAGACAGTTGAAAAGAATGGTGGATGTTTTGAGCCTTGACATTTATTACAGCTTTGCCAGTATATCTGTCTTGTAGTGTATGATTTGAAGAATGATATGTCGGGGCAGCTAGGTGGTGCAGTGGATAGAGCACCAGCCCTGAATTCAGGAGGACCTGAGTTCAAATCTGATCTCAGACACTTAGCACTTCCTAGCTGGGTGACTCTGGGCAAATCACTTAACCCTGGCCTCAGGGGGGGAAAAAATGATATGTCTGCCCATGATCTTAATAAGATCATTTGTCCCAGGATCTCATTGTCCTTGGGCTTGCTGACTGAAGAGAGTCAAGAAAATAAATAACAGAACTCAAATGATAGGTCTCTAGAGCAAGATGGCGTTGCTTGTTTCCATATTTAGATAATCTTGATGTTTAATGTTGCCTATTAGACAACATAGATTAAAAGAGGTTATGGGCAAGGCAGAATTGTGTAACTGAAAGATTGTTGGACCAGTTTGTAGATTCATAGGTTGCTAAAGCTGAAAGGGAATTGAGGGATCATGAATTTAGTCCTCATGTTAAATAAGTAAGAAACTGAAGACTAGAGAAGTGATTTTCTTCAACATATGTAACTACTTTGAGGAAAAGCCAAATTTCAGATCCAGGATTCCAAACTCTAACTCCAATACTTCTTATAACTTTCTTTTGATTTGAAGATTAATTTCATGGCTTTGCCATTCAGATTCCTATGTGTTTTTAGAATTAGTCTATCTATCTTTTGGTCTCTGAATCTATAAATGAAGAAGATTGGTTTGAGATTTCATCTAAAAACTCTACAATTCTGAGTCTAATAGTCCTTCATAAGAGAAGTCTTCCACAAGGGAGAATTCTGTTCTTAAATAGGACTGACTTTAAGATTCTCATTGGAACAATAGACTTCTGTCTTATTACTATTATATCCAACATGTTCCATGTTTCAAAAGAGACAAACTATCATTTTATGGAATAATTGATCAAAAAGGTATCTCAAGATTTATTCACAAGTATTTCTTGAATTTATATAGACTTTTACAGGGTTTTATTTTTCCTATTAAGTGATACAATATTCTATACCCCACTTTATCCTATTCTCTTTATTTCTTTATAGATTTTGGAAGGTTTTATATCCTTCTTGAAATATATGTATGTATGTATGTATGTATGTATCTATGTATCTATGGTTACCTATTTAATTCATTCCCAATATGAGTAGGTTTTCAAAACTACCAGCTCTCCTCATCCATTGAATTCCTCTCAGTTCTTCCTTTGTACCTCATTCATACCCATTAATTTACACATCTTATCTGACTGCCATTGATTTACACACCCTTCTATTCCTCACTTTATCTTATTTCTCCTCCCCTTCTTTATAGATTCTGGAGGGTGCCATATTCTTCTTAGCATATCTGTGTATAATTGTCTTTTTTGAACCATTCCCAATGTGAGTAGGTTTTCAGAACTACTAACCCTCACTGTGATCATCTAATTCCATTGTGCTAGTCCTTGATCTCGCTCCTCCTTTGTTATAGCATAATTATTTTTGTCTTTTCCTTAACAATTTTACTTTTTGGAGTGATTTCATACTCTACTCTACCCTGATCTTTCTTTTTGGGCTACCCAATTACTAATGTCTATTTCAGACATATGGTTTATATTTCCACATATGAAACAAAAACAATTAATCCTTTTTGGATCCCTTGAAATTAGTCTTTGATTATGGCTTTTAAATGTTAATTTCCTATTGAATGCAGGTTTCTTTAAGATAAAACCTGAAAATCTGACTGTTTGGTGGGTATCCATTTTTTCATTCAAAATTAAACTTACTTTTTCTGAATATAATATTTTAACACAACCATTTGATGATCAATATATCATATCCTAAGGCCTTTTTGTAGCCTTTTATTGTAGCCAATAAAAAATCCTGTGTAATTCTTCTTGTAGATCCAACATAGTTGAATTGTTTTTGTTATTGTTTATAAAAGTTTCTCTTTGGGGGTTTTGAAATTTAGCAATGCTATTTCTATATGTTTTCCTTGTAGGATTTCTTTGAGGTAGTGGTCAATGGAATTTTTTCCAGGAATTTATATTTAAGGGATTAAAAAAGACATTTTTGATGACCTTAATATATTTGGATTAATGGCAAAATCTATATTGCTCCAAGAAAGATCAAAACACTTGATTGATATCAGCTTTAGCTAGTTTGGGTATCACTCAATTTTCCTAATTCTTAGTTAACTCTTCAATGAGCCATAGACTTAAAAAAAATGCAAGGAACATCAGAGATCATCTAGTCCACCTCTCTCATTTTACAAATTAGAAAAACTGAGACTCAGACAGCATATATGATTGGCCAACTTCATACAGGTGGCAGAGGCAAGATTTGTAGCTAACTCTTCTTACCTAGAGCTAATGTGCTTTCCAAAATTCTTCACCAAAATCAAGATGTGATATTCTTTGTCTTTTTGAAAATTTTAGGATGTAGATTTTGGTTCTTCAAAAAAATTAAGATTCTTGGAAAGAATCATTATATGCTGATTTAATTTTTTGTAAACTATGCCTTGCATATAAAGAGTGCTTGGCAAATGTGTATTGAATTGAGTGAGGTACAATGAGTTTGATGATGATGATTGTGGTGATGATGAAGAAGGTATATGAAGAGACAGGACTTTTACATTTTATGGTTGTAAAGCCTTTTCACATAGTTTATCTCATTTTATTCTGACAGAATTCTGAGATAGATAGGAAACCAGAGATTTCAGTTTTATAGATTGATACCTGGAGAAGGTAAATTACTAAGGCTATATCATAGGGTACTACCAGAATCACACACACATATCTCCCAAATCCATGTCTAATGCTTT
The DNA here is from genome assembly GCF_048593235.1 of Sminthopsis crassicaudata. Taxonomy (NCBI): domain Eukaryota; kingdom Metazoa; phylum Chordata; class Mammalia; order Dasyuromorphia; family Dasyuridae; genus Sminthopsis; species Sminthopsis crassicaudata. Next base: position 430,674,546 of record NC_133619.1, on the reverse strand, counting down.
TAGATTTCACCTTACTGCCTTTTCTGATTTTTTTTTTGTCCAAATGGAATCATTTTGAAAAAAACATCATTGCTTAAATTTAAATGTATTCTATTACCCATTTACCTTCTTCAGAGATCTTAGCAATTTCTTTCATAAATGGAGATAGTTTTGAAATCCACTAAATACTCACATATGAAATTAACAAAATGAATAGTCAAAAATAATGATTTATATTGACTAGAGGTAATTCTATATTTAGGCCTATGGAACTTCAACAGACCTGAATTCAACATGACCTCCAGTCTTCCTGCTAGGGCCAGATCAGAAAATAAAGTCAATTTACCCTTGACTACTGTCCAAGAAGGCAGAAGCAGAAAATAGGTATTTTAGCAAAATACTGGACTGACCCCAGCTCTAAGATGATCTTCCAATCTAAGGTTACGACTGCAAAATAAGGACCCAGTCATCTTACCCATAATTATGGTAACTATACTGTCTATATTGCAATATGAATAAGATATAAAGAGAAGGAATAGATATAAAATCTAAGGATGAGTAGAACCTGACCTTGACACAAAATACTACCAAAGGAAAAATAAACAAAAGAAAACTTTGAATATAATGAAGAAATACTCTGGATTAAGAAAACCCCAAAAGGTAAGCCCAAAAAATCAGACTAACTCCATCATAAATGCATGTAGAGCTCTAGATAAAAAAGATATAATGAAATGCCCACAAGAATGTCAAGTGGTTAGAAGAAATAAGAAAATGAAATTAAAATTCTTGAGGAAAAAAAAGAAAGAATAAACAACTTAGAACACACAATAGAAAAAATTTACCTAATTGTAAATGCTAAAAAAAGAGAGAGAGAATGGATCAAATAGAACTCAATGATTTAATTAGATAATAAATATTAGAACAAAATAATAAAGAACAAAATAAATAGAAGAATTAATCATGTCTACTTTGAAAAACAACAGATCTGGAAAACTGGTGAGGAAAGCAAAATTTAGAATTATTGGACTCCCTGAAAAACAGGTCAAACTCCCCCACCCCTGAAAATAATGCAAGAAAAATACCCAGATTAGAACCATGAGACAAATTAAAAATAAATAAAATACATAAATCTTTTTCTCAAATTACAAAATGAAAATAATCATAAATGTTTTAATAAAGACCCAAAGTTCCTAAGTTAAAGAAAAAATACTGCAAGCAACGTGAAAAAGAGAGTTCAGATACCAAAGAACCAGAATCATTAAATATCATGCTGTAGCTAAGATAAAGGAAAGAAAATTTGGAAGATGATATATCAAAATGTAAAAGGAGAAGACTTAAAACTAAGAATATTTTTTTTCTGAAAAAACTAAGTATAATCCTACAGGGAAGAAAGTGAACCCTTATGATAATTGAGTGCTATCAAAACATTGGTGATGAAAAGACTAGGATTACTTGGAATGTTTGAAATTTTATAGAAGGAAATCTATAAACTTAGGTAAAAATATTGAGTAATTATAAAGTTATGTCATGATTAATATCTTGTTTTCTAAAAGGATGAAAACAGAATCTATCTTCCAGAGCCAGAGAAATAATAAAGATAAAGATGGGACCTGGGCTTAGGCATATCTCTGTTATTTATGTCTATATATATTTAATTGTATCTGTGCATATACAGGCATTCATACATATGCTTATATATAAACATACATACATGCATATATATATATGTGTGTATATATATATACATATATATATATATATACATATAAGTATACATGCACATATATTTGTCAGAGCCCTACTTGAAGCTTTTTCAGATTCTAATTGTTTGTTAATATGTGCATGTTTGTATATGTATCTGTATTGTCCTAGGGTTGGAGTAGTTAAATTTAAAGGGATTCAGCACAAGAGATTTGGAAATAAAGTAATCACTTCTTTTTCCATACCAATTCATCAAGCTTATCTATTAAATTGTGAAGAATATGTAATCTGTATCAGTGAAAGGAATATCCACAGTGATGGAGTTGTATATACTTGAATGATTGAAGTAATTATGTTTCAGCTTGGGTTACTATTAAAACATATTTGCATTCCTTAAGTATGCCACCTGATGGTGATAGAAGATGATTCATACTCAAGACTGACAGGGCCAAGTTGCTCTGGGGTGAAAATACCACCATCAATAATCTGCAAAATGAATATTGAATATCATATGTTCCTTGCATGATTTAATTATATAAGTCTGGAAATGTTCCATAAAATGAAGCATTTTTAAACGTTAAAGTTATATAACCAGTGTTAGATATGTATATTACTTTAAAGAAGTAATATATCAAAAATGTTTGACCAGCCAAATCTTATTAAAGAAAGGTGATAATCTGATAACCCCCCAAAAGTCCCAGAATTGTTTTTCCCCATTGTTCTCTAACACCCATTTTCAGTTCAGGGGCACCCTTCTTGACACTCAATTTCTAAATTTGTGAAATCTATTAGTGTGAAAATTCTAGTTTCTAATGTTGTTCCCAAGAGCATGAACCAGTAAGACCCTTCCCTTATCACACACATTTTTCTACACATTTTCTATCACTTCTTTAAGTGCAAATCAGTGCCTCCCCAAGTTTTCCCAATATTTTCACCCTCTAGAGAAAGAAGTATACCAAGGATATCACTCCATTTGTTTTATTATATTTTTTATTATACCTTTTTATTGACAAAACATGCGTGTGTACTTTTTCAACATTGACCCTTGCAAAAACTTCTACTCCAACTTTTCCTTTCCTTCCCTCTTCCTCCTATCCTAGATGGTAGATAGTCCCATACATGTTAAATATGTTAAAATATATGTTAAATACAATATATGTATACATATTTATACAGTTGTCTTGCTATACAAAAAAAAATTAGATTTAGAAAGAAAATAAAAATAACCTGGGAAGAAAAAAAAAAGATATAAACAAACAATACAGAAAGAGTATAAATTTTCTGTTGTGGTCCACACACATTTCCCAGGGTTCTTTCATTGGGTGTAGCAGGTTCTGTTCATTAATGATCAATTGGAACTGATTTGGATCCTCTAATTATTGAAGAGAGCCACTTCCATCAAAATTGATCTTGATATAGTATTGTTATTGAAGTGTATAATGATCTCCTGATTCTGCTCATTTCACGTAGCATAAGTTCATATATGTCTCTCCAAGCCTCTGTATTCATCCTGCTGGTCATTTCTTACAGAACAATAATATTCCATAATACTCACATACCACAATTTACTCAGCCATTCTCCAGTTGATGGGCATCCATTTAATTTCCAGTTTTTAGCCACTAAAAAAGGGCTGCCACGAATATATATTTTTTTACACATACAGGTCCCTTTCTCTTCTTTAATATCTCTTTGGGATATAAACCCAGTAGAAAGACTGCTGGATCAAAGGTAACTTTGAGATAATAGTTCCAAATTGCTCTCCAGAATGGTTGGATTTGTTGCCAACTCCACCAACAATGCATCAGTGTCCCAGTTTTGCTGCATCCCCTCCAACACTCATCATTTTTTCCTGTCATCTTAGATAATCTGAGAGATGTGTAGTGCTATCTCAGAGTTATCTTAGGTTGCATTTCTCTGATAAATAATGATTTGGAATACCTTTTGATAAGTGTAAAAATAGTATCTGTATTGTCCTGGAATAGTTAATTTAGAAGGATTTAGCACAAGAGATTTGTTTCATCTCCAAATGATGATTTTCATCATCTGAAAATTGTCTGTTCATATCCTTTGACCATTTATCAATTGGGAATGGTTTGATTTCTTACAAATTAGAGTCAATTCTCTATATATTTTGCAAATGAGGCCTTTATCAAAACCTTTAACTGTAAAAATGTTTTCCCAATTTATTGCTTCCTTTCTAATCTTGTCTACATTTGTAGACCACATTTGTACAAAAGCTTTTTAACTTGATATAATCAAAATTTTCTACTTTGTGATCAATAATGATTTCTAGTTCTTCTTTGGTCACAAATTTCTTCATCCTCCACAAGTTTGAGAGGTGACTGATGCTTTATAATATAATTCTAAATCAGGTATAACTAGGCCACCTTCATTTATTTTTTTTTCATTAGTTCCCTTGAAATTCTTGAACTTTTGTTCTTCCAAGTGAATCTTGTTATTTTTTTCTAGATCATTAAAGTAGTTTCTTGGGAGTCTGATTGGTATAGCACTAAATAAATAGATTAGTTTAGGTATTATTGTCATCTTTATTATATTTGATTGATCTATCCAAGAGCACTTCAATATTTTTGTAATTGTTTAGATCAGACTTTATTTGTGTGGAAAGTGTTTTGTAATTTTGCTCATATAATTCCTGAATTTCCCTTGGCAGATAGATTTTCAAATATTTTATACTATTGACAGTTATTATAAATGGAATTTCTTACTGTTGGTTTTGTTAGTAAATACTGATGATTTATGAGTATTTATTTTGTATTCTGCTATTTTGCTGAAGTTGTGGACTATTTCTAATAGCTTTTTAGTAGAATCTCTGGGGTTTTTTAAGTATACCATCATATCATCTGCAAAGAGTGATAATTTGTTTTCTTCATTACCTACTCTAATTCCTTTAATATCTTTTTAATCTCTTATTGCCAAAGGTAGTATTTTTAATACAACATTGAACGATAAGGGTGATAGTGGGCAAACTTGTTTCACTCCTGATTTTATTGGGAATGGTTCCCATTTATCCCCATTACATATGATGCTTACTGATGGATTTAAATAGATGCTACTGACTATTTTAAGGAAAAATCTATTTATTCCTATACTCTCTAGTGTTTTTTTTTAAATAAAAATGGGTGTTAGGTTTTATCAAATGCTTCTTCTGCATCTATTCAGATGATCATATTTTTTTTAATTAGGTCATGGATATAGTCAATTTAATAATGTTCCTAATATTGAATCAGGCTTGAATTCCTGGAATAAATCTTACTTGGTCATGGTGTATTATCATGGGTATTGGAATACAAAGTAGAACTGTTGGAATACACAGGAGCCAACTGACAATGGCTGCTGGAAATCCAATCCAGAATGGATCTCCTCTTGTGAGAGGATGACACAAGGAGACTGAAAGGCAGTTGCTGTTCTCTGACCTCTCTGACTGAGGGGCTATTGCATTGTATGACCTCTCTCCTTCTTTCCTCTGCCTCCAATTTATCTTCCAGTCTGCAATACCTGTGTCAGGAAAGGCTGCCTTGCAACTCCTACAGATGTAGGAGTCCCTTAACACTGGGGATGATATTCTGTGATATTTTTGCTAATATTTTATTTATTTTTGCATCAATGTTCATTAGGGAGATTGGTCTATAATTTTCTTTCTCTGTTTTCATCTTACTGAGTTTAGGTATCAGTACCTTGTCCAAATCATAAAAAGAATTTGGTAGGACTCCTTCAATCTCTACTTTTTCAAAGAGTTTATATACCATTGGAGTTTATTGTTCTTTAAACATTTGGTAGAATTTGTTAGGATTACAAGGTGATAACTCAGGTTGTCTAAATAATTCTCTAGATCAGAATTCACACCTTTGGTTCAGGCCTTTGAAAGGAGTTTGCACCTTTGGACTTCTGGGGAGGAGTTTACATGTTTAAAGGAGTTTGCACCTTTAAGAGGAACAAGTTCGTTGGTTGAAGTATTTTCCCACAAGCCCCTGAGTTCTCACATGCCAATTCTCTGTGAGAATAAAAGAGGCAACATTGAGCCTGGAGAGTAGTCTGACTGGGAGATTGAATTGAGACGGCTGACCTTTACAAGAATTCACATGTAAATCCATCTGGTCCTGGGGATTTTTTCTTAGGGAGTTGATTAATAGCTTGTTCTATTTCTTTTTCTAAATTGGGACTATTTAACCAATTTACTTCCTTTGTTAATCTGAGCAACCTATATTTTTGAAGGTATCCATCCATTTCATTTAAGTTATCAAATTTATTGGCATAGAGTTGGGCAAAGTAACCCCTAATTATTGCTCTAAGTTCCTGTTCATTATTGGAAAGTTCTCCCTTTCCATTTTTAAGACTAACAATTAGATTTTCTTCTTTAATTTTTCTAATCAAATTTACCAAGGGTTTATCTATTTTGTTGGGTTTGTTTTCATAGAACCAACTCTTAGTTTTATTTATTAATTCTATAATTTTTTTTTAACTTTCAATTTTAATAATCTCTCCTAGGAAGGTCAGGCAAGTGCAATTGAGATGTAAGTGGACCAATGGTCTTTAGGATCCCTGGATGTGCTTAAGAGTTAAGTACACAGTGATTTCCTTTGTGGGTGTGACCTCCATCCATGGGGGGAACCCACATCTCGTTCTGAAGTTTGGGATGTAACCTTCATTGTTGATTGGCTTGTGTCTGTGACCTCATTGACTCTATATAAGCTCTGCACAGGAAGAACTTGCTCTATTTTTTCTCCCTTTCCCCCTTTTCTCTTCTCTCTCTTTTACTACCTGGAGACTGTTCTGGGAGGTGTCTACCAAGGTAGGTACAGGAGGTCTTAGAGCAGATGTGATTTACAGGAATAAAGTCTAAGCTTGTTCATTTAAACTCTTAGGTGCTTTGTTGTGCTTTAAACTACTTCCATATGACACATTCTAAGGCCTCAAAACAGAGGTAAGATTGATAGTATATTTACTAGATTTTCTCTGATAGGCCTAGGAATAAGGACTGATTAGCATTAGTTAGGAGAGTATAAACCCTAACAATTTTTAGAATTTCAAGTTTAGTGTTTGATTGGGAGGTGTTATTTTGCTTTATTTCTAGCTTTTTTAGTTGCAAGCTTAATTCGTTGATTTTCCCTTTCTCTATTTTATGCAAGCAAAGGCCTCTAGAGATATAAAATTTCCCTTTGTTATCACTTTGCTGCATCGCACACATTTTGGTATGTCATCTTATTATTGTCATTCTCTTGGGTGAAATTATTAATTCTGTCTCTTATTTGGTGTTTTACCCATTCTATTTTTTAGGATGAGATTATTTATTTTCCAATTACTTTTTGGTCTATTTTCCCCTGGCTTTTTATTGAATGTAATTTTTATTGCACTGTGATCTGAAAAGGATGCATTTACTATTTTTGCCTTACCACATTTGAATTTGAAGTCTTTATGTCCTAATATATGGTCAGTTTTTGTATAGGTTCCATGAACTGCCAAGAAGAATGTGTACTCCTTTCTGTCTCCATTTAGTTTTGTCCAAAGATCCATCCTACCTAACTTTTCTAGCATACTATTTACCTCTTTGACTTCTGTAAAGTCTGGACTAGCTCCCTGGAAGCCTTAGAATTAGCCAGAGTCAGGATAAGCAAAAGTCCTTAGTTTTTAGAAAGAGAAGTGAAGGACAAAACTGCCAGGAGTTTTTGGCAAGGATCACTCCTTGATTCTAGAGTCCATAGACTCCACACTTTTCTCCTCTCTTTCCTGTGGTCAAGTGAAATCTGGCTCTTTTTTTCCCCACCATCTACTCCTTGCATATTATCTGTATACAACAAACATTGAGTAACCATTGAACAGTGAGAAGGGCTATTGTTCAAAACATATGTTAATAGAGTCATTGTCTCATATGGAATAGGTAATTAACCTTAAGTGCTTGGTTGTCTGATTCAAGCACAACTTTTAAGAGTTTCAGAGCTTTAAATCTCCAGCTTTCTTTTGTTTTAGAACACAGAGGGTCATGCCATCTCTGACTTCTCAGGAATGTGAGAACTTCAAAAAGGAGGTGATCATGCCCTCATTGACTTCCCAGGAAAGGAAATGAAAACACTGAGAAGGAAGTAATCATGCCCCCCCCTGACTTCTCAGGAAGGGAGGTGAAAGCACTACAAAGGAGATGTTCATGCCATCCCTGACTTCTCAGGATGAGAGATGAAAAACACCAAAGGGAAGTGATGAATCAAGCCAGATATTGTTAGAAGGTTTCTCGATTGACCAGTCTTACTAGAAATAGGTATGAACAAACCCATCAGCATCACAGGTCTTTGAGGACATCTATATCAAAAGGAGTGTACTTTCTACTCTCTTGACTTGATGGGTTAAACTGTTGAATCACCAGGTATATTTGGAGCCTCAGATCACCTATTTCACAAGCAAATAGGAATAAAACACAGGCTTGCAGTGATGACTGGCCCCACAGCCAGTGCAGGCCCAATGTGGTGTAACAAACATGAATTATACATGCAAGTAGTGATATAACAAACAATATAAATCAGCATGGTGCTATAAAAGATTTCCAGAAGACCTAGAAGGAGGGTATATAAATAACAATCACACATACACCTCTTTCAGCAGCCAAGAGATAATCCAAAACCAATCTATTGTGTAAAGGGCTAGAACTGAGCAGATGCACTTAACCAAGATAACCCAGCACTATTAAGGCTAATTACCAATTGGACAATTCTCTATTAACATATGCTTGGAGAATGACCCTCCCCAATTATTCTCTGCTGGCTTAATCAGTGGGTGTGGTCAAAGAAGGAAAAGAGAGAGATTATTCTTGGACAGTGTAGAGAGAGGAAGGACTTGTGTAGATTCCTAGAGCTAATCCCCTGACTATCACCACAAAAGACAAAGAATAAAGACTTTTGCTTATCCTGACTCTTGCTTGAGTCTAAGATATCCAGGGTACTACTGTGGGCACAACACTTGGTGTCCAACGTGTGGGCCAAGCACCCTACTTTCACTGAAGTCCTCCAGTGACCAGGAAATTAGATGAGTATTTTAATAGACAAACAGGGAACTTACTTTGTTAAGGGTTAAAGTAGTAACCTGTTATAGCTGAAATGGGGCAAATGTTAGGAAAAGATTCCCCCCCATCCTCTTCTTCACAACCATACCCAACCCCACACTGAAAGGTTGCTATAGAAAGCATGCTTAAATTAATTGAGGGGCAAGGTTTAATTATAACCTGGGAACAGATTGCTAGACTCTTGGGTACATTAGGATGCTCATCCCCTTGGTTCTTAGAGGAAGAAGAAATAAGTATAGATAATTGGAAACTTGTGGGACAACAACTTTGCAAATACTACAACAATAAAGATGCTCATTCAATTTCCACAGAAGCAGTTTATATGTATAAAATATATATAACAGTCTCAAGACATTCCCCGAGGGCATGAGAACTTAAATGAGTTTCAATGGCATGGTGATTCTAGCTCTCTTGAGGCAGCTTCAACCCCACCTAAGGAGCAGATTATTGACAAGACACCATCAACTCCACCTTCTGGGATGGAGGGAGGAAGAGTAGCAGGAGGGGCCATGATATCACCAGCACCTCCCCCCAGCAATCACCACTTCCTATGCCTAGATTGCAAAAAGGCAGTATTTAAAGCTACAGAAGAAGGGAAGGAAATAGGTGATCTGAGGCTCCAAATATACCCGGTGATTCAACAGTTTAACTCATCAAGTCAAGAGAGTAGAAAGTACACTCCTTTTGATATAGACATCCTCAAAGACCTGAAAAAGGCTTGCACTCTTTATGGGGCTACATCAGCTTATGCTAAGATGTTATTAAAGAATTTGGCTTATGAAGTCTTAACCCCTAGTGACTGGAAATCTATAGCAAGGGTATACTTAGAATCTGGACAAAACTTGTTCTGGCTTTCTGAATAAAGTGAACTCTGTAGGATACAAGCCCAACAAAATAGTCAAAATGGAGTTAATACTTCAATCACCTATGACCAACTAACAGGTGTAGGTTCTTATGCAGACATTTCAGTACAGATTAATTACTCCAATGAGCAAATTGCTGCTGCTGCTATCAAAGCATGGGCTTCTCTCCCCAATAAAAACAACAAGGGCGAGACCTTCACCAAAAGCGTACAAGGATCAAATGAACCCTTTGCTGATTTTGTGGGACATTTGCAGAAAGCTATCATACAGACCAATGGTGAAAATACAGTAACAGACATTTTGATAAGGCAACTTGCTAAAGAAAATGCTAATGAGGTTTGCAGAAGAATTATACTAGGACTAGGCAAGGATGCTCCTTTAGAGGAGATCATAAGATGCTGTGCCACAGTGGGCACAAATGCCTTTTATAACCAGGCTATGATACAGACTTCCCAGGATCCCAATATGGGAAGACAGGGTCCCTTGTGGCAAGGGACTTCCCTTTAATGCTTTTAATGTGGTAAACTAGGGCATCTGAAAGTTCAATGTTGGCACAGAGACAAATTGAGAAAACAGGGTAGGAGAACAAGACCCAATAACCCATGTCCAAAATGGAATAGAGGGTTCCATTGGGCATCAGAATGTAGACTGATTCAGGGAAATGGGATGAAGGGCCCAGCTCCAGGGCCCCAGGCAAAAAGAAAAAAAAAAGAAAAAAAAAACACTTGGGGCATGATGTCAGCCCATGACACACCCAGAGAGTGCCTAGAAGTCCAGTACCAAGACATGGCCAATCAGCCAGGAAGCCATCTGATGGGAGAAAGGGATTACACAATCAATCAGCCAGGAAGCAACCTGATGGGAGAAACGGATTACAATTAGGGAGGATAGAGTTGTATGCAGCTGGTACAAATGAAATGCCTCCTGGAGAGGTGAAATCTGTTCCTCTCCAGCCTATGCATCCCTTGCCTCCAGGCATAGTAGGCTTGACCATTTCACCTCCTTAGAGTACTTACAAAACAGTATCCATCCATACACTGGTGTGGGTAACTGGGGAATGTGTAGATAATATCCCAGTCACCAATAAAGGTAGACAATGTGTGACTTATCAACCAGGAGAAGTAGTGGCATCAGGCTTATTGATAAAGACTCCTAATAAGCAATCTGGTGATAGTCACCTACATTCTGACTCTAAGCAGCAAAACCCAAGAATATACTGGACAGCAGTTGTGACAGCTGACCAACCTATGCTCACCATTTATATAAATGGCATACCATTAGAAGGATTGGTAGACACTGGTGCAGATCGCACAATCATTAGAGATGCCAACTGGCCCAGTCACTAGCCAAAGATTAAGGCAGACACCTACATTTCTGCTGTAGGAGGATCAGTAGCAGCTGAAGTTAGTGCTTCCCCTTTGAGATAGACTTTTGAATGCGAAACAGGAGTTTGTACTCCTTTTATAGTTGAAAAAATCCCCATCAATCTGTGGGGAAGAGACATTTTACAACAATTAGGGTTAAAAATTAATACGTTGATTTTTTAGGCATGGCTGCTGTTGAAGGTCTGCCAACATTTTCACCTGTTCCTATTCAATGGAAAACTGATAGACTAGCATAGATAGAACAGTGACCCTTTGGTAGCAATAAAATTCAGGCCTTATTAGACATAATACAGGAGCAGCTTGACTAAGGAAATTTACAACCTTCTCTAAGTCCTTGGAATTCCCCAGTATTTATTGTAAGAAAGAAATCTGCAAAATGGAGGATGTTGATTGATTTAAGAAAGGTAAATGAACAGATGGAAATTGTGGGAACTCTTCAATCTGGACTTCCATCTCCTACTCAATTGCCTAGAGAATGGCCTCTTTGGGTATAGACATTAAGGATTGTTCCTATTCTATCCCTCTAGATAAGGAGGACATGAAAAGATTTGCCTTTTCAGTGCCCAGCGTTAACTTAGTTGAGCCTTATAAAATATATGAATGGACAGTTTTGCCACAGGGAATGAAAAACAGCCCTACCATGTGTCAAATGTATCTTGCTGCTGCTCTTACTCCAGTAAGAAAAGCATTTCCAAAAGTAATGTTATTACATGACATGGATAATATATTGGGATGTACACCTGAGGAACAATTGTTAGAAGCATGTCTACAGAAAACCATAGAAACACTAAGAAACTACAAATTGAACATAGCTCCAGAAAAATTCAAAGACAAGCCCCTTTTTAATATTTAGGATAAGAAATATATCTTAAGGTGCTTCCAGTAAAAAAAAAAAAAGAGAGAACCTAAACACCTTACATGACTTCCAGAAATAAATAGGAGATATCCAATGGATGCATCCAGTGTTAGGCTTGACTACCTATCCATTCCAACCATTATATCACATTTTAAGGGGATACAGTGCTTTAAATTCATGATGCCAGCTTACAAAAGAAGCTCAAGAGGTTTTGAGAGAAGTTGCACTGGATTTATCCAATGTGGTTGAAAGAGTCACTCAAAAACCCTTGGAAATATCAGTTTTTGCTACACAAGAGGTACCCACAGCAGTCCTTCATAAAGGAGACAGTGTGATAGAGTGGGTGAACCTCCCAGCACAACCAGAACAAATCCTTACTCCTTACCCAGTGCTTTTGGCTAGAATTTTATTTTATTTTAATTTTTTTTATTATATATATATATATATTTTTTATAATATTATCCCTTGTATTCATTTTTCCAAATTACCCCCCCTCCCTCTATTCCCTCCCCCCGATGACAGGCAATCCCATACATTTTACATGTGTTACAATATAGTCTAGGTACAATACATGTGTGTGAATATCATTTTCTTGTTGCACAATAAACATTAGAATCCGAAGGTACATGCAACCTGGGCAGACAGATATTAGTGCTAACAATTTACATTCACTTCCCAGTGTTTCTTCTCTGGGTGTAGCTACCTCTGTCCATCATTGATCAACTGGAAGTGAGTTGGATCTTCTTTATGTTGAAGATTTCCACTTCCATCAGAATACATCCTCATACAGTATTGTTGTTGAAGTGTACAGTGATCTTCTGGTTCTGCTCATTTCACTCAGCATCAGTTGATTTAAGTCTCTCCAGGCCTCTCTGTATTCCTCCTGCTGGTCATTTCTTACAGAGCAATAATATTCCATAACCTTCATATACCACAATTTACCCAACCATTCTCCAACTGATGGACATCCATTCATCTTCCAGTTTCTAGCTACTACAAAAAGAGCTGCCACAAACATTTTAGCACATATATGTCTCTTTCCGCTCTTTAGTATTTCTTTGGGATATAATCCCAGTAGTAGCACTGCTGGGTCAAAGGGTATGCACAGTTTGATAACTTTTTGGGCATAATTCCAGATTTGACTAGAATTTTATTAAAGGCTATCAAGCAAGCAGTACAATTATCTGGGATAAGACCTGACAAGATATACACCTTTTATACTAATGCACAAGTTCATGTATGCTGTGAAACCATCCCAGAGTGGCAAATTTTATTAGCCATGGCTCCAAATTTTACACATGGGTCTCCATTAAAGATAACCAGACTGTTACATAATTGGCGATGGATTCTAGAAGAAAAGGTTTCTAAAGTTCCTCTTAAAGGACCAACTATCTTTTTTTAAAATTTATTTTAATAGTTTTTATTTACCAGATATATGCATGGGTAATTTTACAACATTGACAATTACCAAAACTTTTGTTATAATTTTTCCCGTCCTCCCCCGCCAAGAGGCAGGTTGACTAATATATGTTAAATATGTTAAAGTATAAATTAAATACAATATATGTATATATAGGACCAACTATCTTTACAGATGCATCCAAACATAATATTTGTGCTGTATACTCTTGTGACTTAACTATAAAGAAAGTAGTCAGAATTTCTTTTCAGTCCACTCAGCAGAATGAATTGAATGCAATCATTCTAGCTCTTACTTATGATCTTGGAGACATAAATACAATATTTGATTTAGCCTATCCAGTAGGTATGGTGCAAAGAATTGCCACAGCCCAAATAAAATTTGTAGCCTCATATATATATATATCAGCTCTTTAAGGAACTTCAAGAGCAAGTGAGAAAGCACCCAGGTAAGATTTATATCTTGCATGTCCACTCTCATAGTGGACTTCCAGGTCCTATTTTTGATGGTAATTCAAAGGTAGATAGCCTTCTAACTATGTTGGCCAATACTCCTTTATTTCAAGAAGCCCAAGAATCTCATTCTAAATATCATCAGACTGCCCAGGCCTTACATTTACAATTTGGAATAATAAGAGAAGAAGCTGGGAGCATAGTAAAAGCCTGTACAGCTTGCCTTCCTTTCCATGCTCCTACACTCCCTCCAGGGAAGAACCCTTGTGGTTTGAGTCCTAATGAAAGTTGGCAAATGGATGTGACCCATTATAAATATTTTGGTTGTCTATCTTTTATCTATGTTGTGGTAGACACCTTTTCAGGATTCACTTTTGCAATACCAGCAGCAAAAGAGACAGCCCAAGTGGTCACTGAATTCCTTATACAAGCATTTGCAATTATAGGCATGCCACAAGCAATAAAAACAGCCAATGGACTTGCATATACTTCTAAACACACTTTTGTGTACAGGATAAGATTTCACATACCACTGGCATACCTTTTAATCCTCAAGGTCAGGCTATAGCAGAGAGAAGAAACAGAGACATTAAGACACTCTTCCAAAAACAAAAGAAATAGGGAGCCACAGGTAACCCTAGAGAACTTCTAAAACTAGTCCTTTATATTATTAACTTCTTAATTTTTGACAAAGAGGCACTGACTCCGCTAACAGGTTTTATGTCACTGGAAGGGTAGTGTCCAGTGTGAGCAGCTCCAGTGTCTTTAGATCAATGCCACATCATGTGGAGAGACCCAGAAAGTGGTGAATGGAAGGGACCAGATAGGTTAACTGATTAGGGGAGAGGGTTTGCTTGTATCTCTACAGATGGAGAAAGAATCAGATGGGTGCCAACGAGCCGTATTCATCGGGTGGTTCTGTTGCTGACTGTGCCCACCACTAAAAAACCCTCAGGAATCATTGAAATCCCTGAGACATGAAAATATTGTTGTAGGACTTGAAAACCCTCAGAAATCATTGGATTCTCTGAGACATAAGACTATTGCAGGACTTAAAAATCTGTAGGAATCATTGGATTCCTTAATATATAAAAATAGTGTTGCAGGACTTCAAAAACTTGTAAGGATAATTGGATTCCCTGACACATGAAGCAATGGACAATAGATTGGTTTTGGACTATCTCGGCTGCTGAAGAAGGTGTATGTGTGACTGATGTTTACATAGCCTCCTTCTAGGACTTTTGGAAATCTTTTACAAGACCATGTTGATTTATATTGTTTGTTATATCATTACTTGCATGTACAATTCATGTTTGTTACACCTCATCTAGCCTGCACTGACTATGGGGAGAGTCATCATTAATAGCCTGTGCATTATTGCTATGTGCTTATGTAATACCTCCCATGCTGATAGTTTGTGCATCCCTGTCTCTAATAAGACCCTTCAGTCCAGAAATCCTCTAGCAATTCCTACTTACCTTTGGTGCTTTTTATCTCCCTTCCTGAGATGTCAGGGAGGGTGTAATTATCTCTTTTTAAGTGCTTTCATCTCCCTTCCTGAGAAGTCGGGGAGGGGGTGATCACCTCCTTTTTGGGGTTCTCACCTCCCTGAGAAGTCAGGGATGGCGTGACCACCTGTGTTCTAAAACAAAATAAAGCTGAAGATGTAAAGGGCTAGAACTGAGCAGATGCACTTAACCAAGATAACCTATCACTTAGGGCTAATTACCAATTGGACAATTCTCTATTAGCATATGCTTGGAGAATGACCCTACCCAACTATTCTGTGCTGGCTCGATTGATGAGTGTGTACAAAGAAGGAAAAGAGAGAGATGAGAAGGTAAAATAGGTCAGGCAGGATCATTCTTGGGCAGTGGAGAGAGAGGAAGGAGTTGTGTAGATTCCTACATCTAATCCCATGACTGCTATTCCAAAAGGCTGAGAATAAAGACTTTTTCTTATCCTGACTTCAGATGATTCTAAGATATCGGTTACTTATGTGGGCACAACACTACTGTCCATTACTTCACGTATCAGGATATCCAATGATACCTGCAAGTTTTTGAAGTCCTGCAACAGTCTTTTCATTTCTCAGAGAATCCTATGATTCCTGAAGATTTTCAAGTCCAATAACAGTCTTATCATGGCTCATTGAATCCAATAATTCCTGAAGGTTTTCACTACAACAGTCTTATCATGTCTCAGAGAATCCAATGATTCCTGAGGTTTTTCAAGTCCAACAGTTTTTGATGTCCATGAGTCAAATGTCATAACTGCCATGCTCTTTCAGTGGTGTGTAGTCAGCAACTGAACCACCTGATTTTTCTTTGGTCTTCTCCTTCATTTCAAGTGTCTGCTCCATCTCTCTCTGATGGACAAGGTGAATATGGCTCATTGGCACCCATCTGATTCCTGCGCCATCTGTAGAGATACAAGCAACCCTGTTCCCCAAGTTAACCTATCTGCTCCCTTCCATTTACCATTTTATGTATTGCTCCACATCACCTGGCAATTATCTAAATATTGTTGAGCTGCTCCAAGTGGACTCTGCCCTTCCTGTGGTATAAAACCTGTCTGCCAGAGCCAGTGCCTCTTTGTCAAAAATCAAGAAGTTAATAGTATAAAGAGCTAAATTTGGAAGTTATCTAGGATTACCTGTGGTTCCCCCTTTCTTTTGTTTTTGGAGGAGTGTCTGAATGTCTCTATTTTTCCTCTCTATCATTGCTTGTCCTTGAGAATTAAAGGGGATGCCAATGATAGGTAAAATCTTATACTGTGCACAAAAGTGTGCAAAATTTTAGAAGTATATGCAAGTGCATTATCTATTTTTATTGCTTGTGGCACACCCATAATTGCAAATGCTTGTACAAGAAATTAGTGACCACTCAGGTTGTCTCTTTTGTTGCTGGTATTCCAAAAGTGAATCCTGAAAAGGTGTCTATCACAACATGGATAAAACACAGATGACCAAAAGATAACATCTATTTGCCAAATTTCATTGGGTCTCAAAGCACACGGGTTCTTCCCTGAAGAGAGTGTAGGAGTGTGGAAAGGAAGGCAAGCTATACATGCTTTTACTATGCTCCTAGCTTCCTCTCTTGTTATTACAAATTGTAAACATAAAGCTCAAGCAACCTGATGATATTTAGAATGAGATTCTTGGGCTTCTTGAAATAAACGAGTATTGGCCAACATGGTTAGAAGGTTATTTGCATTTGAATTACCATCAAAAATAGGACCTTGAAGTCCACTATGAGAGTGGACATGCAAGATATAACTCTCACCTGGATACTTTCTCACTTGCTCTTGAAATTCTTTAAAGAGCTGATATATATATATATATATATATATATATATATATATATATATATATATATATATATATATATATATATATGAAGCTACAAATTTTATTTATGCTGTGGCAATTCTTTGTACCACACCTACTGAATAGGCTGAATCAGATGTCATATTTATATCTCTTTAATAATAACTAAGAGATAGAATGATTTCATACAATTCATTCTGCTGAATGGACTGAAAATGAGTTCTTACTATTTTTATAATTACGTCTTGAGAGTATACAGCACAAATATTATTTTTGGATGTATCTGTATAAATAGATGGTCCTTTAAGAGGAGCTTTAGAAACTTTTTCTTCAAGCATTCATTGCCAATTATGTAATAGTCTGGTTATCTTTAATGGAGACCCATGTGTAAGATTTGGAGCTGTCGCCAATGCAATTTGCCACTCTGGGATGGTTTCACAGCATACATTAATTTGTGCATTACATCTTGTCATATCTGATCCCAGATAATTGTACTGCTTGCTTAATGACCTTTAATAAAATTTTAGCCACAGGCACTGGGTAAGGAATAAGGCTTTGTTCTGGTTGTGCTGAGAGATTCACCCACTCTATTAGACTGTCTCCTTGATAAAGGACAGCTATGAGTGCCCCTTTTGTAGCAAAAATTTTCCAAAGGTTTTTGAGTGACTCTTTCAACCACATTGGATAAAGCCAGTTCAACTTCTCTCAAAGCCTCTTGAGCTTCTTTTGTAAGCTGGCATGGTGAGTTTAAAGCACTGTCTCCCTTTAAAATGTCATATAATGGTTGCAATTGATAGGTAGTCAAGCCTAACACTGGACACATCCATTGGATATCTGCTGTCAATTTCTTAAAGTTATTTAAGATGTTCAACTTCTCTGCTTTTAAAATAAACCAAAAAAACAAAACACAAAAATAAAAAACAAAATAAATCTTTTGTACTATAAGCAACTTAGGGTATATTTCATATGTTAAATATTGAAAAGGAGCATGTCTTTGAATTTTTTGTGGAACTATGTGCAATTTGTAGATCCTTAGTAATTCTGTCTTTTGTAGACATGCTTCTAACATTTGTTCCTCAGGTGTACATCCCAATATATCATCCATGTCATGTAATAACATTACTTTTGGAAATGCTTTTCTTACTGGAGTAAGAGCAGCAGCAACATACATTTGGCCTGTAATAGGGCTGTTTTTCATTCCCTGTGGCAAAACTGTCCATTCATATCTTTTATAAGGCTCAGCTAAGTTAATGCTGGGCACTGAAAAGGCAAATCCTCCTTATCTAGAGGGATAGAAAACAAAAAAATCCTTAATGTCTATAGCCCAAAAAGGCCATTTTTTAGGCAATTGAGTAGGAGATGGAAGTCCAGGCTGAAGAGCTCCCATAGCTTCTATCTGTTCATTTACCTTTCTTAAATCAGTCAACATCCTCCATTTTCCAGATTTTTCTTAAAACAAATACAGGGAAATTCCAAGCACTTAGAGAAGATTGTAAATGTCCTTGGTGAAATTGCTCCTATACTATATCTAATAAGACCTGAATTTTATTGCTAGCTAAGGACCACTGTTCTATCCGCACTGGTGTATCAGTTTTCCACTGAATAGGAACAGGTGAAAGTGTTGGCAGGTCTTCAGTAGCAGCCCTGCCTAAAAAAATAAAGTACTCATTTGTAATCCTAATTGTTGTAAAATGTCTATTCCCCACAGATTGATGGGGATTTTTTCAATGATGAAAGGAGTAAAAACTCCTGTTTCACCTTCAAAAGTGCTTCTCAAAGGGGTAGCACTATTTTCAATTGTTATTGATTCTCCTATGCCAGACATGTAGGTGTCTGCCTTAATCTTTGGCTAGTGACTGAGCTAGTTGGCACCCCTAATGACTATACATTCTGCACCTGTGACTACCAATCCTTCTAATGGTATGCCATTTATATAGATAGTGAGCATAGGATGCTCAGTTGTCACAGCTGCTGTCTAGAATATTCCTGGATTTTGTTGTTGGAATCTTAATCTGGGTAACTATCACCAGATTGCTTATTAGGAGTCTGTATCAGTAAATCTGATGCTACCATTTCTCCTGATTGATATGTCACACATTGTCTACCTGTTTTAGTGACTGGGATATTATCTACACATTCCCCAGTTTCCCACATCAATGTATGGATGAACACAGTTTTCTAAGTACTCTCAGGAGGTAAAATGGTCAAGCCTACTGTGCCTGGAGGCAAGGGATCCATAGGCTGGAGAGGAACAGATTTCACCTCTCCAGGGGTTATCTCAGTTGCCCCAGCTGTATATAACTCTATTCTCTCAAATTGTAATCCCTTTCTCCCATCAGGTTGCTTCTTGGCTGATTGGTCATATCTGAGTACTGTACTTCTAAATGCTCTCTGGGTGTAGCATTGGCTGCCTTGATGCCCCAATTACTTTTTGTTTTGGGCCTTAGGGCTGGGCCCACCCCATCCCATTTTCCCTGAATCAGTCTACATTCTGATGCCCAATGGAACCCTCTGTTGCATTTTGGATATGGGGTATTGGTTCTTGTTCTCCCACCCTGTTTTCTCACTCTGTTTCTATGCCAACATTGAGCTTTCAGATACCCTACTTGACTACATTGAAAGGATTGATGAGTCTCTCTGGAAGTCCCTTGCCAAAAGGGATCCTGTCTTCCCATGTTGTGATCTTGGGAAGTCTGCATCATTGTGTGGCTATAAAAGGCATTTGTGCCCCCTGTGGCACAGAATCTTATGACTGCCTCTAAACCGCATCCTTTGTATTCTGATGGAAGTGGATATCTTCAACATAGAGAAGATCTAATCAAGTTCCAATTGATCAATGATGGACAGAGTCAGAAGGAACACTGGGGAATGAGTGTAAACTGTTTGCAATTTTTGTTTTTCTTCCCAGGTTATTTTTACCTCCTGAATCCAATTCTTCTTTGCAACAATAACAACAACAACAAAATCGATTCTACACATGTATATTGTATCTAGCATATACTATAACATACTTAATATATATGGGAATGCCTGCCATCTACGGGAGGGGGTGGAGGGAAGGAGGGAAAAATTCAGAACAGAAGGGAGTACAAGGGATAATGTTGCAAAAAAATTACCTATGCATATGTACTGTCAAAAAATGTTATAATTATAAATTTAATTTTAAAAATTGAAAAAAATCACTAAGAGGAATAAATAAATAAATAAATAAATAAATAAATAAATAAATAAATAAAAGAGCATCCTTGCCTAATCCTAGTATAATCCTTCTGCAAACCCCATTAGCATTTTCTTTAGCAAGTTGCCTTATCAAAATTTCTGTTACTGTATTTTCTCCATTGGTCTGTATGATAGCTGTCTGCAAATGTCCCACAAAATCACAAAATCATCAAAGGGTTCATTTGATCCTTGTTCAATTTTTGTGAAGATCTCGCCCTTGTTGTTTTTATTGGGGAGAGAAGCCCATGCTTTGATAGCAGCAGCAGCAATTTGTTCATATTCTTCTATGGAGTAATTAATCTATACTGAAACTTCTGCATAAGAACCTACATCTGTTAGTTGGTCATAGGTGATTGAAGTATTAACTCCACTTTGACTATTTTGTTGGGTTTGTATCCTACAGAGCTCACTATATTCAGAAAGCCAGAACAAGTTTTGTCCAGATTCTAAGCATACCCTTGCTATAGATTTCCAGTCACTAGGGGTTAAGACTTCATAAGCCAAATTCTGTAATAACATCTTAGCATAAGCTGATTTAGCCCCATAAAGAATGCAAGCCTTTTTCAGGTCTTTGAGGATGTCTATATCAAAAGGAACATATCTTCTACTTTCTTGACCTGAATGGTTAAACTGTTGAATCACGGGGTAAATTTAGAGTCTCAGATCACTTATTTCCTTCCCTTCTTCTGTAGCTTTAAGTATTGCTTTTTGCAATCTAGTCATAAGACATGGTGATTGCTGTGGGGGGAGAGGTGCAGGTGATATCATGGCCCCTCCCACTACTCTTCCTCCCTCCATCCCAGAAGGTGGAGTTGATGGTGGCTTGTCAATAATATGCTCCCTAGGTGGGGTTGAAGCAGCCTCCAGAGAGCTAGAATCACCAAGCTCTTGAAAGTCATTTAAATTCCCATGCCCTCGGGCAATGTCCTGAGACTGTTCATTGTCTTCCTCTTTTTCCTCACACTTCCTCATCTGACTGTTTCTAAAACTTTTCCTTTTTCTACAATTTGCACAACTGTTTAAGGCCAATTGAATTATGTTATATATATAAAATGCTTCTGTGGAAATTGAATGAGGACCTCTAGTGTTGTAGAATTCACAGAGTTGTTCTCCCACAAGTTTGTAATTATCTACATTCATTTCTTCTTCTTCTAAGAACCAATTGGACCTGAGATTTAATGTACCCAAAAATCTAGCAATCTGTACCCAGGTTATAATTAAACCTTGCCCCTCAATTAACTTAAGCATGCTTTCTATAGTGCCACTTTTGGGTGGGGGTGGGGGGTAGGGATGGGGACCAAGTTGGAGGAGAATCTTTTCCAAACATCTTCCCCATAGAAAAGGTTACTATTTTAGCCCTTAACAAAGTAAGTTCCCTGTTTGTCTATTAAAATACTCACCCTATTTCCTGGTCCCCCAGGGCTTCTTCAGTGAAAGTAGGGTGCTTGGCCCACAGGTTGGACACCAAATGTTATCCTGCATATCTCAGAATCAGCAGGAGTCAGGATAATCAAAAGTCTTTATTCTTGGTCTTTTGGGTTACAGTCAGGGGTAAAAGATTTAGGAATCTTTACACCTCCTTCCTCTCTCTCCACCACCTAAGAATGATCCTGCCTGTCCTACTCCATCCTCTCATCTCTCTCTTTTCCTTCTTTATCTACCTACTGATTGAGCCAGCACAGAATAGTTGGGGAGGGTCATTCTCCAAGCTTATGTTAATAGAGAATTGTCCAATTTGTAATTAGCCCTACGTGCTAGTTTCCCTTGTATCTAAGTTAAATACATCTGCTCAGTTCTAGCCCTTTACATTTACCCAAGAAAATGAAAATAAGGAGACATCATACCAAAATGTTGAGATGCAGCCAAAGTGATAATAAGGGGAAATTTTATATCTGTAGAGGCCTACTTTCATGAAATAGAGAAAGAATAGGTCAATGAATTGGGCTTGCAATTAAAAATACTACAAAAGGAACAAAATAACCCCCCCAGTCAAACACTAAATGTGAAATTCTAAAAATAAAAGGAGAGATTAATAAAATTGAAAGTAAAAAAAAAAAAAAAAGCAAAAACAATAACAAAAACAAAAAAACTTTGAATTAATAAAACTAAGAGTTGATTCTATGAAAAAACCAACAAAATAGATAAACCCTTAATAAATCTGATTAAAAAAAGGAAAGAGGAAAATAAAATTGTTAGTCTTAAAAATGAAAAGGGAGAACTCAGCACTAATGAAGAGGAAATTAGAGAAATAATTAGGAGTTACTTTGCCCAACTTTATGCCGATAAATCCGATAAATTAAAATGAAATGGAAGAATATTGTCAAAAATATAGCTTGTCCAGATTAACAGAGGAAGAAGTAAATTGTTTAAACAGTCCCATCTTACCACTACACATCTGTCAGATTGGCTAAGATGACAGGAACAAATAAGGATGAATGTTGGAGGGGCTGTGGGAAAAGTGGGACACTGATGCATTGTTTGTGGAGTTGTGAAAAAATACAACCATTCTGAAGAGCAATCTGAAATTATGCCCAAAACGTTAGTAAACTGTGCATACCCTTTGGCCCAACAGTGCTACTACTAGGCTTATATCCCAAGGAAATACTAAAGAAGGGAAAGGGATCTGTATGTGCCAAAATGTTTGTGGCAACCCTTTTCATAGTGGCTAGAAACTGGAAAATGAATGGATGCCCATCAATTGGAGAAGGGTTTGGTAAATTATGGTATATGAATGTTATGGAATATTATTGTTCTGTAAGAAATGACAAACAGGATGAATACAGAGAGGCTTAGAGAGACGTCAACTGATGCTGAATGAAACGAGCAGAACTAGGGGATCATTATACACTTCAACAATGATACTGTATGGGGATGTATTCTGATGGAAGTGGATATCTTCAACATAGAGAAGAGCTAATCCAATTCCAATTGATCAATGATGGACAGAATCAGCTAAATCCAGAAAAGCAACACTGGGAAATGAGTGTAAACTGTGAGTATTTTTTGTTGTTGTTGTTGTTTTTTGTTTTTCTTCCCAGATTATTTTTACCTTCTGAAAACAATTCTTCCTTTGCAAACAACCGCAAAATTCAGTTCTGCACATATATATTGTACCTAGGATATACTATAAGATATTTAATATGTATGGGAATGCTTGCCATCTAGGGGAGGGAGTAGAGGGAAGGAGGAGAAAAATTCAGAACAGAAGGGAGTACAAGGGATAATGTTGTAAAAAAAATTACCTATGCATATGTATTGTCAAAAATAATGTTATAATTATAAAATTAATTAAAAAAATAAAAACAAAAATAAATAAATAAATAAACGGCCCCATCTTGGAAAAAGAAATAGAAAAAATTATTAATCAACTCCCTAAGAAAAAATCCCCAGATCCAGATGGATTTACATGACAATAAATTTGATAACTTAAGTGAAATGGATGACTAACTCCAAAAATATAGGCGTCCTAGATTAACAGAGGAGGAAGTAAATTGCTTAAATAGTCCCATTTCAGGAAAAGAAATAGAACAAGCTATTAATCAACTCCCCAAGAAAAAAATCCCCGGATTTACATGTGAATTCTACCAAATAGTTAAAGAACAATTAACTCCAATGCTATATAAACTATTTGAAAAAATAGAGATTGAAGGAGTCCTACCAAATTCCCTTTATGACACAGACATGGTACAGATACCTACATTAGGTAAGTTGAAAACAGAGAAAGACAATTATAGACCAATTTACATAATGAATATTGGTGCTAAAATATTAAATAAAATATTAGCAAAAAGATTACAGAAAACCATCCCCAGGATAATACACTATGACCAAGTAGGATTTACACTAGGAATGCAGGGCTTGTTCAATATTAGGAAAACTGTTAGCATAAATGACTGTATCAATAACCAAATTAACAAAAAACATATTATTATTTTAATAGATGCAGAAAAAGCATTTGATAAAATCCAACATCCATTCCTAATAAAAAACACTTGAGAGTATAGGAATAAATCAACTTTTCTTTAAAATAGTCAAGAGTACATATTTAAAACCATCAGTAAGCATCATATGTAATGGGGTAAACTGGAACCTTTTCCACTAAGATCAGAAGTGAAGCAAGATTGCCCATTATTATTATTCAATATTGTTTTAGAAATGTTAGCTTTGGCAATGAGTTAAGAAAAAGATTAAAGGAATTAGAGTAGGTAATGAGGAAATCAAATTATCGCTCTTTGAAGATGATATGAAAGAACCCCAGAGATTCTACTAAAAACTATTAGAAATAATTCACAACTTTAGCAAAGTTGCAGGATACAACACAAATCCACATAAATCATCAACATTATTATACATCACCAACAAAACCCAAAAGCAAAAGATATAAAGACAAATTCCATTCAAAATAACTGTTGATAGCATAAAATATTTGGGAATCTATCAAAGGAAAGTCAGGAATTATATGAGCAAAATTACAAAACACTTTGCACACAAATAAAGTCAGATTTAAATTATTGGAAAAATGTTAAGTGTTCTTGGATAAGGCAAACAAATATAATAAAGATGACAATACTCCCTAAACTAATCTATTTATTCAGTGCTATACCAATCAGGCTCTCATGAAACAATTTTAATGACCTAGAAAAAATAACAAAATTCATATGGAAGAACAAAAGGTCAAGACTTAAAAGGGAACTAATGGGGGAAAAAATGAAGGTGGCCTAGCTATATCTGATCTAAAACTATAATACAAAGCAGCAGTCACCAAAATCATTAGTAATTGGCTAAAAAATAGATTATTTGATCAGTGGAATAGGTTAGATTCACATAGTCAATAGTCAATAACTATAGCAATCTAGTGTTTGACAAATCCAAAGACCCTGACTTTGGGGATAAGAATTCATTATTAGAAAAAAAAAAAAACTGCTGGGAAAACTGGAAATTAGTATGGCAGAAATTAGGCATGGATCCACACTTAATAGTACACCAAGATAAGATCAAAATGGGTCCATGATTTAGGCATAAGAACGAGATTATAAATAAATTAGAGGAACATAGGATAGTTTGCCTCTCAGACTTGTGGAGGAGGAAGCAATTTGTGACCAAAGGAGAACTAGCGATCATTATTAATCACAAAATAGAAAATTTTGAATATATCAAATTAAAAAGTCTTTGTACAAACAAAACTAATGCAAACAAGATTAGAAGGGAAGTAAAACTGGGAAAACATTTTTATATTTAAAGATTCTGATAAAGGCCTCATCTCCAAAATACATAGAGAATTGACTCTAATTTATAAGAAATCAAGCCATTCTCCAATTGATAAATGATCAAAGGATATGAACAGCTAATTTTCAGATGATGAAATTGAAACTACTTCCACTCATATGAAAGTGTGTTCCAAATCACTAATGATCAGAGAATTACAAATTAAGACAACTCTAGATACCACTACACACTTGTCAGATTGGCTACAATGACAGGAAAAAGTAATGATAAATGTTGGAGGGGATGTAGGAAAACTGGGACACTGATGCATTGTTGGTGGAGTTGTGAAGGAACAATCTGGAACTATGCCCAAAAAGTTATCAAACTGTGCATATCCTATGATCCAACAGTGTTACTAATAGACTTATATCCCATAGAGATACTAAAGAAGGGAAAGGGACCTATATGTGCCAAAATGTTTGTGGCAGCCCTTTTTCTAGTGGCTAGAAACTTGAAAATGAATGGATGCCCATCAATTGGAGAATAGTTAGGTAAATTGTGGTATACAAATGTTATAGAATTTTATTGTTCTATAAGAAATGACCAGCAGGATGAATACAGTGAGGCTTGGAGAGCCTTACATAAACTGATGGTGAATAAAATGAGTAGAACCAGGAGATCATTATACACTTCAACAACCATACTGTATGAGGATGTATTCTGATGGAAGTGGATATCTTCAAAAAAGAAAAGATCTAATTCAGTTCCAATTGATCAATGATGGACAGAATCAGCTACACCCAGACAACACACTGGGAAATGAGTGAGAAATGTTTGCATTTTTTTTTCTTCCCTGGTTATTTTTACCTTCTGAATCCAATCTTTCTTTTGCAACAAGAGAACTGTGCAGTTCTGCACACATATATTGTATCTAGGATATACTATAATATATTTAACATGTATAAGCCTGCCTGTCATCTAGGGGAGGGAGTGGAGGGATGGAAGGGAAAAGTTGGAACAGAAGTGAGTGCAAGGGATAATGTTGTAAGAAATTAAATGTAAAAATGTAAAAAAAAATGTTGTAAAAATTACCCATGCATATATTCTGTCAATAAAAAGTTTTTTAAAAAGCATTTCAGCCTTTTACACACTTCTTTCTTATTTATTTTGTGGTTTGATTTATCTAATTCTGAGAGTGCAAGGTTGAGATCCCCCACTATTATACTTTTGCTGTCTATTTCTTCTTGTAGCTCTCTTAACTTCTCCTTTAGGAATTTAGATGCTATACCACTTGCTGCATTTATGTTTAGTACTGATATTGCTTCATTATCTGTGCTACCCTTTAATGAGATATAATTCTCTTCCCTGTGTCTTTTAATTAGATCAAATTTTTCTTTTGCTTGATCTGAGATCAGGATGGCTACTTTTGCTTTGTTGACTTCACCTGAAGCATTGTATATCCTGCTCCAGCCTTTTACCTTTACTCTGTATGTAACACCCTGCTTCAAGTGTTTCCTGTAAACAACATATTGCAGGATTCTGGCTTTTAATCCAGTCTTCTATCCGCCTCAGCTTTATGGGGGAGTTTTCCCCATACACATTTATAGTTAAAATTACTAATTCTGTATTTCCTGCCATCTTGTTAACCCTAGATTACACTTTTCTATTTCCTTTCTCCCTTACCCCCTTCCCAGTATTAAACTTATTTCCACCACTTGCCTTATGCAGCCCTCCCTCTTTAGGATCCCTCCCCCCCTTAGAGTCCCTCCCCTTTTCTTAAACAGGTCCCTTACAATTATTGTATCTGTAATCCCTTCTATTTAGCCTACACTTCCCTTTTTGCTTTTCCCCTCCCACATTTCAATGAGGTGAGAAAAGTTTCTCTGTAAATCAAATATGTCTAATATTTTCTCTTTTGAGCCAATTGTGATAAGAGTAATATTCACACTGTGTTCCTCCCTCCCTTCTTTCTCTCAGATATAGTAAGTTTCCTTTGCCTCTTTGTGAGATATACTATCTCCACTTTTCCCTTTTTCCACCTCTAGATTCTTTTTTCTATTATAACAATAAAACCAAATTATACATGTACTCTTTATATATACCCCTAACAGAAATACAGTTCTCAAAAGTTCTTTGTATCTTTTTATGCTTCTCTTGAGTTCTATATTTGGAAGTCAAACTTTTTGTTTAGCTCTGTTTTTTCCTCAGAAATAAATTGAATTCAATTATTTCATTGACTATCCATCTTATTTCCTAGAAGAAAATGCTCAGTTTGGCTGGCTAAGTTATTCTTGGCTCCATACCAAATTCCTTTGCCTTTCAAAATATCAGATTCCAGGCTCTTTGATCCTTTAATGTAAACACTGTTAAATCTTGTATAATCCTTATTGTAGCTCCTTGGTATTCGAATTTTTTTTTCTGGTTGCATGTAATATTTTTTCCTTGGTCTGATAGTTATGGAATTTAGCCACAATATTTCTTGGAGTTTTAATTTTGGGATCTCTTTCAGTAGGTGATTGATTAATTCTTTCAATGTCTATTTTACTTTCTGAATTCTATGACATCTGGGCAGTTCTCTTTGATGATTTCCTGAAAAATAGTGTCTAGGCTCTTTTTTTCATCATGATTTTCTGGGAGTCCAATAATCCTTGGATTGTATCTCCTAGATCTATTTTACAGGTCTGTTGTTTTCCCAAGTGGGTATTTAACATTTTTTTTCCTTTCTTTTTTTTTTGGGGGGGGGGGTTTGGTAGCGTGATTTTTGGTGTCTCCTTGAGTCATTCATTTCCATTTGTTCAATTCTGATTTTAATGATTATTTTCTTCACTTATTTTTTTAATTTCTTTTTGTAATTGTCCACTTGAGTTTTTAAATGAGTTGTTTTGTTCCAGGGAATTTTTTTCCATTTCACCAATTATATTTTTTAAGGAGTTATTTTCTTTTTCCATTTCACATATTCTGTTTTGCAGAGAGTTGTTTTCATTTTCTACTCTATCTTTTAACGAGTTACATGCCTTATCCAGACCCTCTTGCAAAGCTTCCCTTTCCTTTCCCAATTTCTCTTCTAGCTCTTTCGAGAGTCTTAAATTTCTTCTGTGAGAGCCTTATGTGGTAGAGACAAGATCATATCCATCTTTGGGTTTTTATTTGGAGGCAAACTGTTTTTAGTCTCCTCATGGTTTGAAATCTGATCTGTTTTAGTATAGAAGCTATCTATAGCTAGAGCTTGTTTTGCCTTTTTTACTCATTTTAACCCACACACAAAATGGTGCAGTCTGCTTTGGGAGCAATGAGGGGTTACTCACACTTTCTCAACAGACAACAAGAAGTGGCAGCAAAGCAGCAGTGGAAGACAGTGGATGCATTGGGATCACTATCTATGCTGGGATTAGCGGTTGCATGCTGAGATTGTGCTTAATCCCTCCTGGTGCTGTTTGGATGTAGCCAGGTCCTAAGAGACGCTAGCATTTTGGAGTTATAGTTTTTACCCTTTGTGTTTATAGCTTCTCTGCTGATCTACTGGCTTTCTGCTAGGGTAGAGTAGTCAACCCTGTCGTATAGTTCTCCCCACAGATTTTCAGCTGGAAAAGACCATACCCTGCCCCCCTCCAGTCTATTCATCTTGAGCTGTTTTCTGTGCTCTCACTGCCTATCTGCCTGGGTCTGTGCCTGACCTAGCCCATTCCGAACCCATGCACAAGCAAAAACAGGCCCTTTCTGGTGAATTTCAAGATTATCTTCTGTTGGTAATGTGTTTTACTCCAAATATTCATGGATTCTGACAATGAAGCACTAATTCAGAGGCTGAGTTTCATAAAAATAGTGTGAAGATATAAGAGAGTTCAGAAAAAACATGTGTGTCCTCTCCACCATATTGGCTCCGCCCTCCTGTTTTATTATACTTTAACCAAAAATTGGAAGACCTTCCAATTAGTGAGGTTTTTTGTTTTTAGTCATTGTTGCCAAAATTGAAATTATGGATTTTAGATAAGAAATCAGATTAGAAACGTGAAGAGACACTTAACAGGATCCCATTTGACAAAAGTATTTAAATGTTTGGATCACAGCTTGAGGTAATGACCAACCCCTATTTAGGGAAAGGGCATATATAACAAGGACTAATAAATATATTAAGTCCCAGATGGCGGAGAAGAAACACACGACTCAGTGAACGTCCTCACTCCCTCACAACCAATTAGATAAATTAAGTCTCAAAATTAGCTCAGGACTGATAGATACCACAAGGACTAGAAGCACGACTTACCAGCTGAAGAGAATCTGGAGTTTCAACAGGAAAGGTCAGTTCTCAGGGGAGGAATAAGAAAGACCAGCACAGACGGTGGGGTAGGGGCACACTGCGCCCATTGCGCTGGGAAGGGCTCTGGGATCAGAGAAGCCACTGAGGTAAAGGAATCTGGCACAGGCTGTTAGCTCTTCTCTGCTAATTATTTAGCAGTTTAGAAGAGAAAGCCAAAATATTTTAAAACTCAAATTAGATTTTCCCCGATCCGGGGGGTGACTCAGCGGATCTCTTGGCACCAGGGGGTGTGGCCTCAGCTACCTCCTGAGAATAGTTAAGAGACTGACAAGTGGGTGGATACGGCCCAAGGCAACACACACTGCCTAGCTTAGCTGGAGGGAGTGGAACTCAGCTCCAGGAAGTCCCAGAGAAGCGGAACCTTTGAACTAGGGACCGCGGTTTCTGGCAGACACTTCCAGTTTGAGCACAGGGGCTTCTCACGTCACCTGCTGCAGACATCCACTCCCCACCCGGACACATAGGCTGGGTTTCCTGCAGTCTTCACTATTCTACGCCCTCGAAGCACAGTAGTGCTAATCACCTCTGAGGCACTTCCAGGGAGGGGGTAGGGAACTCTCTCCCAGAGCTCTATCTTAGCTCAGGCTCAGGAGCCGCTGCATCCATCCAGTCTGGGAGGAAGCTGGTAAAGAAGTAAATAATTTCCTACCCCAGGGACAGACCCCAAAACATTTTTTAAGTATGAGCAAAAAAGCTAGAAAAACTATAGATTCCTTCTATACAGAGAAAGAGCGGGTATCCAACCCCGAGGAAGTTAACAGCAAAGATTCAGAAGATAACAACCTAAAGGGGAACGATTCCTGCCCCCCATCACATAACTCTCTCCTAGAAGAAGCTTTTAAAAAATTGAGGGAGATCGAAGAAAAATGGGGAAAAGAAAGGGAAGTTATGATAGAGAATAACAACGTCCTGAAATTGGAGTTGGAAAAAATAAAGAATTCACAGGAGATGCAGGGAAACAAAATTAGTGAATTAGAAAAGGTTAAAAAAACACAGGAAAGTAGGATTTCTGAATTGGAAAAGATAAAAAAGTCTCAAGAAAATAGAATTTCTGAATTGGAAAAAGAAAATAATTCTCAAAAAAAAAAAATTAGGGAAATGGAAAAAAATTCAATAGAGCAAAATAATTCATTTAAAAACGAAATTGGGCATTTACAAAAAGAACTAAAAACTGTGAAAGAAGAAAATAACTCCTTAAAAGTCAGGATGGAACAAATAGAAATGAATGATTCACAGAGAACCCAAGAATCAGTCAAACAAAAAAAAAAAAATGAGAAGCTGGAGAACAACGTCAAATACTTACTGGGAAAATCTATAGACCTGGAAAATAGATCTAGGAGAGATAATCTGAGGATTATTGGACTTCCAGAAAACTATGACCAAAAAAAGAGCCTAGATTCTATTTTACAGGAAATTATCAAAGAGAACTGTCCAGAGATAATAGAAACAGAAGGGAAAGTAGATGTGGAAAGAATTCATCGAACTCCTTCTGAAATAGACCCTAAAAAAAGAACACCACGGAATATTGTGGCTAAGCTGCAGAATTACCACACAAAGGAGAAAATCCTGCAAGCAGCTAGAAAAAAACAATTTAAATACCAAGGTGCCACAATAAGGGTCACCCAAGATCTGGCTGCCTCCACATTAAAAGATAGAAGGGCCTGGAACCTGATATTCCGTAAGGCAAAAGATCAAGGACTGCAACCAAGAATGAACTACCCAGCTAAGTTTAGCATCTTTTTCCATGGAAGAAGATGGTCATTCAATGAAACAGAGGAATTCTATATGTTTCTAAGAAAAAAACCAGACTTAAACAAAAAATTTGATCTACATCCACAAGACTGAAGAGAAACAGAAAAAGGTACACAGAACCCTTGAGAACTGTAACTCTGTGGTGGGTATATAAAAAATACTCAAGGATAATTTGATTTTACTGATATAAAAGAAAAAAAGGGGGGTGTAGTAAAGGGAAGGAGGTCGGTTCAGAAAAAGGGGAAGGAGTGATAAAAAGAGGGAAACTACATCCCAGGAAGAGACATAGAAAATACACCATATCTGAGGGAACTTAGTGAGGGGGAGAATCATTGTGTGAATCTTACTCTCATCAGAAGAGGCTCAAAGAGTAAATAATTAACATATTTGTTTTTCAGAGAATTTTCTCTCACCTCATTAAAAGGGGGGAGAGGAAAAGGGAAAAGGAAAAGGAGAATAAGTGAAGGGACTTGGAGGGAGGGGGGAGGGATCCTAAAAAAAAAAAAAAAAGAGGGAGGGTTGCGCGTCACAAGGGGGGTCTGTAAATTAAATATCGGGGAGGGGGATAAGGGGGGTCAAGGGAAAAAAGCATAATCTGGGGATAATACGATGGCAGGAAATACAGAATTAGTAATTTTAACTGTAAATGTAAATGGGATGAACGATCCCATCAAACGGAGACGGATAGTAGATTGGATCAAAAAGCAGAACCCTACAATATGTTGCCTACAGGAAACACACTTAAAGCAGGGAGATACATACAGAGTAAAGGTAAAAGGTTGGAACAGAGCCTATTATGCTTCAGGTAAAGCCAAAAAAGCAGGGGTAGCTATCCTTATCTCAGATCAAGCAAAAGCAGAAGTAGATCTCGTTAAAAAAGATAAGGAAGGAAACTATATCCTGCTGAAAGGTAGCATAAATAATGAAGCCATATCAATACTAAACATATATGCACCAAGTGGTATAGCATCTAACTTTCTAAAGGAAAAGTTAAGAGAACTGCAAGAAGAAATAGACAGTAAAACTATAATAGTGGGAGATCTCAACCTTGCACTCTCAGATTTAGACAAATCAAACCACAAAACAAACAAGAAAGAAATTAAAAAAGTAAATAGAACATTAGAAAAACTAGGTATGATAGACCTTTGGAGAAAACTGAATGGCAATAGGAAGGAATATACTTTCTTCTCAGCAGTTCATGGATCCTATACAAAAATTGACCATATATTAGGACATAAAGATCTCAAAATTAAATGTAGGAAGGCAGAAATAATAAATGCCTTCTTCTCAGATCACAATGCAATAAAAGCTACATTCAGTAAAAAGTTAGGGGTAAATAGACCAAAAAGTAATTGGAAACTGAATAATCTCATCTTAAAGAATGACTGGGTGAAAGAGCAAATTATAGAAACAATTAACAATTTCACCCAAGATAATGATAATGATGAGACATCATATCAAAATCTTTGGGATGCAGCTAAAGCGGTAATAAGGGGAAATTTTATATCTTTAGAGGCTTATTTGAAGAAAATTGAGAAAGAGAAGATTAACGAATTGGGCTTGCAACTTAAAAGGCTAGAAAAAGACCAAATTATAAACCCCCAACCAAAAATTAAACTCGAAATACAAAAATTAAAAGGAGAAATCAATAAAATTGAAAGTAAAAAAACTATTGAATTAATAAATAAAACCAAGAGTTGGTTTTATGAAAAAGCCAATAAAATAGATAAACCTTTGGTAAATTTGATCAAAAAAAAGAAAGAGGAAAATCAAATTGATAGTCTTACAAATGAAAAGGGGGATCTTTCCACCAATGAAGAGGAAATTAGAGAAATAATAAGGAGTTACTTTGCCCAACTTTATGCCAATAAATTTGATAACTTAAGTGAAATGGATGACTTCCTCCAAAAATATAGGCTCCCTAGATTAACAGAGGAGGAGATAAATTGCTTAAATAGTCCCATTTCAGAAAAAGAAATAGAACAAGCTATTAATCAACTCCCCAGGAAAAAATCCCCAGGGCCAGATGGATTCACATGTGAATTCTACCAAACATTTAAAGAACAATTAGCCCCAATGTTATATAAATTATTTGAAAAAATAGGGGATGAAGGAGTCCTACCAAATTCCTTTTATGAAACAGACATGGTACTGATACCTAAACCTGGTAGATCGAAAACTGAGAAAGAAAATTATAGACCAATCTCCTTAATGAATATTGATGCTAAAATCTTAAATAAGATATTAGCAAAAAGACTTCAGAAAATCATCTCCAAGATAATACACTATGATCAAGTAGGATTTATTCCAGGAATGCAGGGCTGGTTTAATATTAGGAAAACTATTAATATAATTGACCATATTAATAATCAAATTAATAAGAACCATATGATCATCTCAATAGATGCAGAAAAAGCATTTGACAAAATCCAACATCCATTCCTACTAAAAACTCTTGAGAGTATAGGAATAAATGGATTATTCCTTAGAATAATCAGGAGTATATATTTAAGACCGTCAGTAAGCATAATATGCAATAGAAATAAACTGCAACCTTTCCCAGTAAGATCAGGAGTGAAACAAGGTTGCCCACTATCACCATTACTATTCAATATAGTACTAGAAACGCTAGCCTCGGCAATAAGAGCCGAGAAAGAGATTCAAGGAATTAGAGTAGGAAATGAGGAAATTAAACTATCACTTTTTGCAGATGACATGATGGTATACTTAGAGAACCCCAAAGACTCTGCTAAAAAGCTACTAGAAATAATTCAAAATTTCAGCAAAGTGGCAGGATACAAAATAAATCCACATAAATCCTCGGCATTTTTATATATCACTAACAAAATGCAACAGCAAGAGATACAAAGAGAAATTCCATTCCAAACAAATGTTGAGAGTATAAAATATTTGGGAATCCATCTACCAAAGAAAAGTCAGGAATTATATGAGAAAAATTACAAAACACTTGCCACAAAAATAAAATCAGATTTAAATAATTGGAAAGACATTCAGTGCTCTTGGATAGGCCGAGCGAATATAATAAAGATGACAATACTCCCCAAACTAATCTATTTATTTAGTGCTATACCAATCAGACTCCCAAGAAACTATTTTAATGACCTAGAAAAAATAACAACAAAATTCATATGGAAGAATAAAAGGTCAAGAATTGCAAGGGAACTAATAAAAAAAAAACTCAGAGGAAGGTGGTCTAAGTGTACCTGATCTAAAGCTATATTATATAGCAGCAGTCACCAAAACCATTTGGTATTGGCTAAGAAATAGACCGGTAGATCAGTGGAACAGATTAGATACAAAGGTTAAAAAAGGGTACATCTATAGCAATCTAATCTTTGACAAACCCAAAGATTCCAACATTAGGGATAAAAATTCATTATTCGGAAAAAACTGTTGGGAAAACTGGAAATTAGTATGGCAGAAATTAGATATGGATCCACACTTAACACCATATACCAAGATAAGATCAAAATGGGTCCATGATTTAGGCATAAAGAGGGAGATAATAAATAGATTAGAGGAACAGAGGATAATCTACCTCTCAGACTTGTGGAGGAGGAAGGAATTTATGACCAGAGGAGAACTAGAGATCATTATTGATCACAAAATAGAAGATTTTGATTACATCAAACTAAAAAGTTTCTGTACAAATAATACTAATGCAAACAAGATTAGAAGGGAAGTAACAAATTGGGAAAATATTTTTAAAAACAAAGGTTCTGACAAAGGTCTCATTTCCAAAATATATAGAGAACTGACCATAATTTATAAGAAACCGAACCATTCTCCAATTGATAAATGGTCAAAGGATATGAACAGACAATTCTCAGAGGAAGAAATTGAAACTATATCCACTCACATGAAAGAGTGTTCCAAATCACTACTGATCAGAGAAATGCAAATTAAGACCACTCTGAGATACCACTACACACCTGTCAGATTGGCTAAGATGATAGGAACAAATAATGACAAATGTTGGAGGGGATGTGGGGAAACTGGGACACTAATACATTGCTGGTGGAGTTGTGAAAGAATCCAACCATTCTGGAGAGCAATCTGGAATTATGCCCAAAAAGTTATCAAACTGTGCATACCCTTTGACCCAGCAGGGCTACTACTGGGATTATATCCCAAAGAAATACTAAAGAACGGAAAGAGACATATATGTGCCAAAATGTTTGTGGCAGCTCTTTTTGTTGTAGCTAGAAACTGGAAGATGAATGGATGTCCATCAGTTGGAGAATGGTTGGGTAAATTGTGGTATATGAAAGTTATGGAATATTATTGCTCGGTAAGAAATGACCAGCAGGAGGAATACAGAGAGGGTTGGAGAGACTTAAATCAACTGATGCTGAGTGAAATGAGCAGAACCAGAAGATCACTGTATACTTCAACAACAATACTGTATGAGGATGTATTCTGATGGAAGTGGAAATCTTCAACATAAAGAAGATCCAACTCACTTCCAGTTGATCAATGATGGACAGAGGTAGATACACCCAGAGAAGAAACACTGGGAGGGGAATGTAAATTGTTAGCACTAATATCTGTCTGCCCAGGTTGCATGTACCTTCGGATTCTAATGTTTATTGTGCAACAAGAAAATGATATTCACACACATGTATTGTACTTAGACTATATTGTAACACATGTAAAATGTATGGTATTGCCTGTCGTCGGGGGGAGGGAATAGAGGGAGGGGGGGTAATTTGGAAAAATGAATACAAGGGATAATATTATAAAATATATATATATATATATATATATATATATATATATATATATATAATAAAAAAAAATCTGGGTAGCATAAAAAAGTAAAATAAAATAAAAATAAATAAATAAATAAAATATATTAAGTCTCAAAAGTATATTTAAAATTTGGATTTAAAATGACAAGGAAAAGTGATCCCAATGTATATCCACCTAATTACATATCACAGAATGTGTCTACAATGTAGGAAGAATAGCACTGAAGATACGCTAAAATTCTCAAATAGTATTATCTAATAAAAGGGTCAACAATAAAACCTTGGTATCATTTATAATTATGTATAGGCAGAATATAGAGGAAATAAGCAAAATGAACTAGATATCTATTCCAAGGATGAATTCTAAAACCAAGAGCAATGGGACCATTGACTAATGGATCTGGAAATACATAACTTAAAAAAAAGAAGAAGAAAGAAGACATTCTGTAAAAGGAAAGATGGTACAACAGTGATGGAAAGATGGAACAACAACTTTCTTAAGGATCCCTAATTAAATCAAATGCCTTCCCTTTCAATCCTTTTCTTTAAAATGCATCAAATAAAAGAGCTACTTTCTATCAGCAGTGACAAGTTTGTCTAGCCCTTCCACTAACACTTTTTAGATTCAGAAAAGAATATGACAAAGATTTGTTGAATCTTTTTATATTAAATATTGCTAAACTGGGGATTATAAAGGTTCTATCAATATTTTGTTATCTTCTGCTATTCAACTCTATTATATCTGGGATGATGATGATAATAATTGCCATTTTTGCAATGCTTTAATATTTCCAAAATGCTTTACATATATTACTTTATGTAATGTTCATAAGAAGTCTATAAATTAGATAGTGTAGTAAGCAAAATTATTCTCATTTTATGAATGAGGTAACAAATTTGGTCAAGTGATTTGCCCATTCTCAGTCCACTCATATTTTGGCATAGTTTTCTGAGTCCCAAAACTAATGATTAATTCTCTATGTCACAATTTCAAAAGTAAATATGTGTGGCTTGATCTCTAGAAGCTGCCATTGTCACTGCTGCAGAATGTGGCAGCTGCTACCTCAGGGCTGCTGCTGCTGTTACTGATTTAAGGACTCCCAAAACCTAATCCTGAGCTGGAGCTCCCTTTACCCCTTAGTGTACCAAACCTTTCCTTCTGAAAATCCGTGGCCTTAGTGGACTGAGATATCTGAAGATCATTACTCCTACATCCAATTTAGTAGCCTCACAGCTGGGTCTGTCCTGCCAGCACTATGATTGAGCTCCATTCCCACCCTGATGCAATAGACCAATCCTGCTGACTTTCTTAGCCACATTCTGCTGGAAAATTGTAAAACTGTTCCATTCTGTCTTTTTATGGGTTCTGATGTTCTAAAATTGTGTAGAGTCATTATCTGAAGGTATTTGAAAGTATCTTGGGAAGAATTTGAATAACTTCCTACAGTCACTCCTTTACTAGCTTGGCTCCTCTTTGTTTTGATTTTTTATTGATTCTCTAAATTATAAACCAATATGCTTAAGTTCTATTCCTTAAAAATTCACAAATATAT
The DNA here is from genome assembly GCF_048593235.1 of Sminthopsis crassicaudata. Lineage (NCBI taxonomy): Eukaryota > Metazoa > Chordata > Mammalia > Dasyuromorphia > Dasyuridae > Sminthopsis > Sminthopsis crassicaudata. The sequence continues at coordinate 430,636,673 of NC_133619.1, read as the reverse complement.
TATTTAAAAGATGGTTTGTGAGCATTTAGATAGGGAAATGTTATGATCAGTGAGAGTGAACATAATGACTTCATTAAGGAAATATCTTACCATTTCTTTCTCTCTTATTTTTAAACAGGGTTACTAGATTGCTTGATCAAGGTAATACCATAGATAAAATATATTTTTATATCATCAAAGAAATTAATGCAATATTTCATGCTGTCCTTATAACCTTTATGAATAGATATAAGCTAGTTAACAATAACATTAGATAGATTTATGATTGGTTAGATAATTGAATTTAAGATTTGTTATCAATGGGTTAATATCATCTTGACCAGAGATGGTCAACTGGACTATGCTGGTGTTGACTTATGCTATGGAATATTTTTGCTAATGAGGTATATGAAGATTTCATAGTTGTTAAATTTTCAGATAACACAAATCTGAAAATATAGACAACACATTGAATGACAGGAACAGGATTCAAAGCACAAAAAAGTCTTGACAATCAAAATTGATTCTAATTAGGCAAAATTCAATAGGTATCAACATAGGCTCCTATACTTAAGTTAAAACACATAAATACACAAATACTAAATGGGAAATGTTGTATAAACAATATTCCATATAAAAAAAAATCTGGGCTTATCAATAGACTGAGAATTCATCATGAATTAGTAGTATAACATGGCAGCCAAAAATGGATCTTTGGGTCTTTCAGTGCAGCCAAAGTACCCAGAGAAAGGGCATGATGAGCACAATAGGTATCGTCAGTTCAAACCAAGTTTAAAGTATTATGTTTAATTGTGGAAACCATATTTTAGAAAGGACATTGACAAATTCTATACATATAGAGGAAGGTGACAAGAATGGGAAAGAATGTACAAGGATTTGGTTGAAGAAACTGAGATTAATTTTAAGAAAAGAAAGGATAGACATAGCAACTGTTTTTTAACTATCTTTGGAGCTATCATATGAAAAATGAATTATTCTGCTTAATAATGGATGCTTAAAATAAAAATAATAAAATTGCAGAAAGGTACATTTAGGCTCAGTATAAGAAAACAAATCTCTAAAGACTTAGAACTGTGGGAAACTAGAATGTCGTCCCTTAATAGTTGATGGATCCCCTATTCCTAGAAGTCTTCAGCCAGAGATTTCTGATCTTTAAGGTCCTTTTCAATGTTTGATTTTATGATTCCATCAGGTTTCTTTATTCTGTTTGCAAGTACGAACTTCTTATATTTTGAAAAGCAAAGCACCTGACTGGGAAATTAATGGATCTGAATTCTATTTTTGGATCAATCATTAACTATGGGAATATTTTTGAACAATTATATATGTTCTTCAAGAATAATTTTCTTCATAGCTTATTAGAACAATAATACATGTTCTGTGTATTTGGCAAGGCTATTTTTTGATAATCAAATAAAATAATGTATATAATAGACCTTTGGAAATTGTATAATATTATATTGATGATGGAAAAATCATTATGTGCTAAATTCTGAAAAATTACTTTTTATTTATTCCTAGAACTGAGAAATAATTATTCTCAAATAAAACCCATATTTATGAGCCTATATTTTCTTTTCATTAATTTCCCAGGAGTAATATACATATATGTGTATATATATATATATATATATATATATATATATATATATATATATATATACATATATATATATACATATATAGATACTACAAAACATTTTATGAAATCCAATTGTAATTTCTAATAAACAATTTATGGAAATCAAAATACAGCTGAGTTTTGATATTATTTGTTATTCTGCCCCACCCCCAATAAATGTGTATATAGAGAATTTTAATGAGTCAACCTCATTAAGGACAATTATTTTAATAATCTAATCTATGAGTTAATTGTATTTTTATGTTGAGCTTGTAAATTGTAGCCCTTTTTGCTAATATTTTTAATCTGAAAAACATTGGGAGAATTTCCTACCAACATTCACCTTATTGAAATTCATGGATAGTTGTACTGTATTGTTTTTCAAATTACAAAGGCCAAAGTGTGAAAAGAATGAATCAATTTTCTTGTTTTCTTTTATGTTTAAACCATTCTAGTAATATTTTAAACATTGTTGTTCGCAAAAGTTATATTTGATTTGCAAAATTTGCATAGGCTTCTTGATCATTTTAGTAATTTTTAAAAATTATTGTTTGTAAAAATTGATCTTATTTACAGAATTTGCATAGACTTCTAAAATATTATTTTTAAACTTTCTATATATTCTTTCTACAATTCCACAAAACAGGTTAAATTTAGTAAAATGGCATTTTATAATAATGAATTAAACAAATTAAAAAACTCAACTAAACAATACAGAATAACCAAAACAAACCTTTCAGAGATTTAATGGATTGAAAGCACAGTATGTAACATTAAAGATGGCATCTTAGTATCTGAAATTGGTATTCTACTCTTGGCAGCTTACAAAGACATTAGCAAGTTGCAGTAGTTTCAGAAGAAGATAAAGGGAGTAGGTCTGTGAAGGGACAATAAGCCTGTTGAGGCTTGGTTCAAGGATGTAGGGAAGTTTAACTGAGATCAGAAAATAATTCAGGTCAACATGATAGCTGTGTTCAGTTATTTGAAAGATGATTACATGGAAGATTATTAGAATTGTTTTGCTTGGCCTTAGAAGGCAGACCAAGGAGCAATGAATAGAAGCTAAAAACAAATTTATGCTTGACTTAAGGAACTTCCTTATAATTAGAATTGTTAATAAAGGGAATGTGCTGATTCAGGAGATAATGGGTAATTGATTGCCAAAGGTCTTCATCAACTGTACTATATATTTTTGTGAAAATAATAAAACTAATGCAATCTCTGGAAGTAGTGGAGTTCCCCTCTCATCCACCAAAGACTAGATAGCTCCTTATTAGGTATGGAAAGAGGCATGAACTGGACTGGCTGACTAGAAGGTTCTTCTCAATAATGAAATTTGTTGCTTTTATGATTGTCAGGCCTACTTCCTTTTTCATTGTCAGAATAATATTGTCTTTGTATATGGATAGAAATATTTTTGGTGTACAAAGAACAGAAGTAAAAGAAAAATACTAAAGGAAAATTCAAGGATGTTGATTTTGTCTCTTTGGCACTTCACCATAGTTGTTGGGAGAGTGGGACTCTCAGATGAAGAGCAGAATGAGATCTGTGGAAAAAACATAGATAAGGGTATCAATTAAGGGGAACATAGAGGAAAGAAAGGGACAGTTGGTAGACACAGGAAGGGACTCCGTGTAGTGATAGAGAACATGACTGAGTAATTTATTTTGCTAAGGCAACATACTTGTACATATGTAAAACAGATAAATAAGGAAACTGACCAATTTAAAAGTGCGTTTAGCCTAGTAAATAAGAGGACAGATGAAAGATGATGGTATCAACCAGTGAAGGAAACAATAATACTATTCCTTAAACCCTCCTCAAAACCTCCCTTTACCCCTCCAAACCCCAACAAAAAATAATGTGATCCATATCTAGGATATGGACATATATATGGACATATATATGGACATATATAGACATACTGAATACCAAATTGTGTGTGATTTGTAAATGTTCTACATAAAAAATGGTATCATCCACACACATTCTGAATGAACAGTTACTAAATAGCCATTAGATAGCTTTTAAAAATATTTATCCTATGGGATAGACATTGTATTAATTTTTTCTTTATCATAATTGTCTTATATTTAATAAAAACCTATTTAGCCCCCCTCAATCTTGAGCTACAAATGTAATACTTGTAAAATATGGCATAATGTGACTAGTAGCAGCAGAGTGAGGCTCCACAGAAGCTATAAATAATGCACAGCTGTAAAATGCTGTAATTAGATTGCCTGCTGAATATGGGCCACTGCAAACCAGTCAGACAACAGCTGCTAGCTATTTGAACTCAGTGGTTCAGAGTATTGGTAATTGGATGCAGAGATTTTTCTTGTATAAATCAACAGGTCAAATCCAGGATCAGTGGCTAAAAGCCATTGTTTATGATGGATATTTAATGTCCAATAAGAGAATGGAATGGCATCAAAATGATCACACATCCTTGTCTAATTCCTTGAAAACTTTTAACATTCTCATAAATCACTATCAAAATTAATATCATTCATCTTAATAATCCAAATCTAGACCTAAATTTAGTAATCTTTTCACCAAGTAAGATGCAATATAAAAAATAGTCCAATGGTGGGGAAGGGAGGAAATAGTCTGATAATGGATGGAGTCAAAATTAAGTAGGGGGCAACATCTCTCATGATCAAAATATCCTAGTGTGGACATAGGCTGGGAAATGGAGGACTATTTTAAAAAATTTGAAAGACCTGGGGTCCAATTCATGGTGATCTCCTAAATCACTCTGAATTTCCAAGAAAGGAAAAAGTTTCTTGGAACAAAACTTCAATTCCCCATACTTACAGCTCTGTACAAAGCCCCAAGAGGAATTATCATTTTCATTCAAAGCAGATTTGAACACTCAAATTCAAGGCTACCAAGTTAAAATATTTTTGTAAATTTAGCTCAAATTTTACACTAAAATCCTCATTTTTCCTACCTGTCTTAATCATAAAACTTGATGCTTTGTCCTTATTTGTTTCTGGTTAGAAAAAGGGGAAAAACACGATTTGCTTCTTAACTTTTGAAAGAAATTCTTTGGGGTCATTCAACAAGCAATTATTAAGCACTTATTTTTGCCATACATTGGGAATATAAATACAATACAAGCAAAAAGAAAGAAAATCCTTGTGCAGATAATACACAAAAGGAAGCTTAAAAATAGTAGGAGGAAGGTAAAGCAAAACACAATGGCACTCAGCAGAGAAAGGTATAGTTAGATAAAATCACCCTGCAGCTGTGGAGCCAAAGTATGGAGTTCCTGAAAAGGAATGAAATGTGGTTGGCCAGGACACCTCCCTTTAATGTTAGGATATTGCTATCCAGTCAGAGGGAGAGATCAAAGAAGTACTTCTATTATATGAATCCCAAGACTAAAATAAACTTCCAGAATGAAGCAATTTCTGGGGAATGGTAAAGAAAGTGCAGAGTTCAGCTAGGAGATAAAATTATTTATGTTCATATAATTGCAACATTGATAATTTCATATATCAGGTGATTCGGGTTGTGTTCCCTTTAAGATTCCTTTCTGATCCCCAACCCCTTACAGCTGGAGAAGCTAGGACCTTTGATTCACAAAACCTGGTGGAAAGCACCCTTTTGAATTCCAATGGGAGATATACAGTTTCTCCCAGACCCCATCATATATGAGCCAACTTGGGCTGTCCCAGCCCCCATTCCAATGATCTGCTCAGGTTTCCCAACCCCCACCTAGCAAATTCTAGCCCGAGTTCATCTATCACCCATTGAGGAACCAATCTGGGAAACCATCCATAGGCTCCTTCAGCCAAATCTCTCCTTATAAAAGAGCCAAGATGGAATCATCTCTTTGCAGAGGGTCAAAACATGCTAGCACCATGCTTTGCATCACAAACTCTCTGTCCACTGGAACTTCTGGTATACTTCTCTCTTTACCTAACACCTTTTACTAACCAAACTTTAACCTTACCTCCAAACCCTACAATAAACTACTTTTATCAATCTAGGTTTTCAGGACTGTAAATTCCTTTACAGAAACTGTTAGGTTCTTACTAGGTGCTAAGTCAGTACTTTAACAATTCTCTAGCTCAGGGTTCACACCTTTAGTTCACACTTTTAAAGGAGTTTACACCTCTAGACTTCTGAAAAGGACTTTATATCTTTAAAAGTAACTAATCCATTGGCTATAGGAGTTCCCACAAGCCCATTCTCTGGGAGGATAAAAAGAAGAACATTGAATCTAGAAGTACTCTGGAAGAAGGCAGTCTGGAAGGAAGCAGTTTGGATTGAGTTAAGGATAAGACTTCCCAGGAGAACTTCAGGGAGTTCTTCAGGGAAGCTGGAGGGGATTCTGAGCCAGGATTCAGGAAGAAGAGGATTTGAGATTCTACCTTTGCTCTGACTTGAGGCTCCAGAAGCTTCCCAAGAAACCTGCTCACAGAGAAAAGGATTTACAGAAAAGAAACCTTCTCCCATACTTATATCAACTGATGCTGAGTGAAATGAGCAGAACACACTTCAACAACAATACTATATGAGGATGTATTCTGATGGAAGTGGATATCTTCAACACAGAGAAGAGCTAATCCAATTCCAAATGATCAATGATGGACAGAATCAGCTACACCTAGAGAAGAAACACTGGGAAATGAGTATAAACTGTTAGTTTTTTTTTTCTCCCCAGGTTATTTTACCTACTGAATCCAATTTTTCCTTTGCAACAACAACAACAACAACAAAATTCGGTTCTGCACATGTAAATTGTACCTAGGATATACTATAACATATTTAATATGTATGGGAATGCCTGTCATCTAGAGGAGGGGGTGGAGGGAAGGAGGGGAAAATTCGGAACAGAAGGGAATACAAGGGATAATGTTGTAAAAAAAAAATTACCTATGTATATGTACTGTCAAAAAATATTATAATTATAAAATTAATTTAAAATAAATAAGTAAATAAAAAGGAAAAAAAAAAAAAAAGAATCCTCCCAGAGAAGGATTACAATTGAGAGACAACAGGACATTACAGGGAATTCTGTGCCACCACTAGAACTCATTTAATTCTGTATCCTTAGAACAAATCAAAATGGGTTGCAGGGGAGCTCCATTTCACTTCCTGTATCCCGAACCTGCCACTAGAACTCAATTAAACCTAATTTCATTTAAGTACCCCTTATCTAGATGTCATCACAGGGACTAAACTCAATTCAATATGTTTAGTTCCAAAATCATAATACCAATAGTTCTATTGACAAATATCCAGAATTTGGATCTGTGACTTGGAGAAATGAATTAGTTTTTAGATAAATAAGCTTTGTTTCAATTAATTCAATTGATGTGAAGTAACATCAGAAGAGACTTATCATAAGGGTTCTTTTCCCCCTTCCAATTAATCATTAAGTACTTAGATAATACATTCTTGAATTGTTTTGGCAATTACTCAGTCTGGCTAAAATTCTAAAATTTGAGGTGTGTGAATAATCCATCAGAAACTCATATTATCTAGGTTTTTAGACAGAAGAATCCAGATAACTGTTTCTTCCTATCTATTAATGTTTCAATCCCATTCACTCAGATTTCATGTCATACTACTAAACTTTATTTCTGTTTCTGGCTTCAATCTTCTGACTTGGACTTTAGCTGTAAGCCAACCTTCACTTCTATTCTTAGACTGAGTCCAGTGAAGAAATGTCATGCAGTGAAAAAAAAAAACAAACAAAAAAAACTGTATATATATATGGGTGTGTGTGTGTGTGTGTGTGTGTGTGTGTGTGTGTGTATGTATATACATACACACACATATAAGTTTTGTAATATTCTTTTTGGTTTTCTAGGGGTCTCTGGAGCAGCCTTCATTTCACTTCAGTAATCACCATAAGAATATGCAGGTGTTAAAGTACAAAAGTCTTTATTGTCTCCTTTGCCTGGTGCTCAGCTAACTTTCTTGTGGCCTTCAGACGGGACTTGGTTTCAGTGGAGAAAATGCAGGACAGGCCTGTCACCATAGGATGTGAAATGGGATGAATGAATCTCATCCAGCCCTTACTGTCTGTTTTTACTCCATTATCATAGGTATGAATCTTGTGGAACTATATTAAGTACATATACTGGCCCATAACAATTCTGAACTTAGAAAATAGCAAACAAAAAGGACATTTCCTTATATGTGGTAGAACAGAAAGAAAATTGTACATTAAACTAGGGAGCTTCATTTTTGGCAGCTTGCTTTTTAAGTATTATAATTAATTTTAAGTGTAATTATTTTAAGTATTCTAAAAAGTATTTCAAGTATTATAATAAATTCAACAAATTATAATAAATTCAATTTTAAGATTATTCCATATCTGTGATTCTTCATGATCTTCTTTTTGTTCTCTTATATGATTATATATATTTCAATGATTTTCTTTTCTTTCCTTCTTTTTTCTCTTTTTTCTTATCCTTTCCTCTCTATCCCCTCATCCCTAGAATAAATCTTCACATTTAGCCTTGCCAAAATAATCTATGTAGTGTTCCATCCTTGGGTCCTTTAATTTTTTGTCTGTGGGTAAGTAGCATGCTTCATTATTAGTCTTCTTACATTGTAAGTGGTCATTGTTTTGATCAAAGTTATTACTCTTCTTTATAATATTCTTGTAAATAACTTGTTCTCTTGTTTTTGCTCTCCTCACTCTGGATCAGTGTTTACAAATTTCCCTAAATTTCCTTGAAGCTGTCCTTCTGCTATTTCTTATCATATATAATGTTCATATAACATAAATTGTTTAACCATTCCCCAATTGGTTATCTCATCTTTTTAAGTTTCAAGAGTATTTTTTTTTGGTTGTTTGTTTTAATTTCGGCATTAACAAATTAGGCTGATATAAATACTTTTGTACATATAGATACTTTCCCTCTTTTATTTCTTCAGATTATGGAATATATGGCACATATTTTGGTACATATTTATTGTTTTTTGTCTTTTTTTTCTTGAAAACCAGTGACATCATGGAGGTGATATCTTGACTTTTGAGTGAAATGGATTTAAGTGAGGCAGAATTAAACAAAGTCATCAACCTCACTATCTCCTTTAGAGTTATCAGAGTACAGTGGCAAGACATAAGGCAAGATGACTGATGATGGCTCAACAATGGTATATGTATTACTAGGTTAAAGTAAATATACAATGTAATGGCTTTCAGTAATTGATTAGTTTCCAGAATGATTTGACAAATTCACAGTTTTACTAATAATGCTTTAATGCACCTATTTTAGAAGAAGATACAGATTTTATAATAAAAGATAACTTACAAATCATCTTATGCAACCCCTTAATTAAAAATAAAATTCTTTTCATTTTATCATCTTCATTTCCAAGATATATTTCTCTTGCTACCCTACTCAGAGAGCCATCACATAGCAAATGTAAAAAAGAAAGAGAAAAAACTTCTACAAGTGAAATTCAGTGTCTTATACAACTATTTAAAATTATAGATAAGAAAAGGCCATCTCAGAAAATTTAAGCAACTTGCCTCATATCATGCTATGTTATGGTTCTGTTTGAAGATGGTAAACATTTCTCAGTCTCTCTTGCTGTGTGTTAATGCACTGCTTTATTGTGCACCAATTGGGGAAAATTTGTTTAAAATATACCTCCAGAAAAACACTTTTCTTCTGAAAGAAGTTGATGCAAATTAAAAAGGTTTTTTTTCCTATAGTACATAAAGCCATATTTCCCTGAATAGTGATGAAAGGAGAATCCTTGCTAACAGTTCTATAACTTTATGATATTTTAGAGGTATTAAGATTCTCAATAAGATATTTATGTAGGCATTAGACAATATTGGGAACTTCATCTATCCAAACAAATTACAAGTAGTCTATGACTTAATAGAAAACTCCCAGGGAGTTTCCTTTAGTGCAGAGATTTTACATAACTCCTAGGATCATAGTTCATTTATAATTCAGTTTAGTTCTATGGTTCACAGAGTTAAAGTTAAAGAAGAGAAGCAATGCATTGTTAACATAGATTTAGGGATAGATCTCAAAATTCATCTAGGCTATCACTCACATAGTGTAGGTTAAAACAAACAAATATCATAGTAAGATTCAGATAGAATTGTTGTAATTGATGGTTCTACATATGGATAGTGTGATGCTATTTGGTGGAATATCTGTTTTCTTGGTGTCATCAAACCAAAATTCACATAAACATCAGTTGGATTTCAGTTGTAGAGGATGCAAGTAATACACAATCATTTACAAACAAGGCAAACAAAGTTATCATGCACCAACTCTCCTTCCACTTGAGTTTGGTCCTGTAGCCTTTTCTGGTTAAATAGTTTACTATCAGAACATTAGCTGGCCTTCATGTTGTGTTCATCCTCACTGAAAGTTTGTGATAACATTGCTGAAAACATTACACTAAAAATGATTGGAGCAAGCACACAATCTTGCTTCACTCAACTGGTGATTAGGAAAGCATTAGAGTATTACCCATTATCCAGAACATGTGCAAGCATGCCATCATGAAACTGATATACAATGGGAATGAATTTCTTTAGACAACCAAATTTTGACATCATTTTGCATAATCTCTTACCACTGACAGTATCAAAGACTTTGGTCAGATCAATGAATATTGTATATTGAGCTCTGTCATCATCCTGACATTTCTTCTGGAGCTGTCAGTTGCCAAACACCATTTTAACCATTTCTTTCCCCTTTCTGAAGCCCCACTGGCTCTCAGGTAGATAACATAATTGTTTAACCATTCCCCAATTGGTTATCTCATCTTTTTAAGTTTCAAGAGTATTTTTTTTTGGTTGTTTGTTTTAATTTCGGCATTAACAAATTAGGCTGATATAAATACTTTTGTACATATAGATACTTTCCCTCTTTTATTTCTTCAGATTATGGAATATATGGCAGATAAAGGATCAGCCTATTAAGAAGGACTCTGACAAGAATCTTGCCAGTAATGACTAAGAGATAGAGAAAGACTCTCTCTCTTGCTCCCATAATTGTCACAGGTAAACCTATTTCCTTTACCTTACAGAAAGGGAAGAAGGATGCATCCTTGAACTGCTGGGGGATAACCTCCTCTTGCCATATATAACATGAAAATTTTCAGTCAGCTTATATATGAACAATGGATCCCCTCCACCCTGTAAACCTCATATCCCCATTATCCTTCATGCATTGTCAGCTTCATTTCCTTTGCTAGGACATGAAAGAAAGTTATTAACTTAAACAAAGACAACATTTTAGTGGTATAGTAAAGTACTGAATTCATAGAAGAAAACTTTTCTGATAAAAGATGTGGTTTGGGATCTAAAAATTGTTTTGCTGCAAGATTGATAGCCTTATTTATTGTGAATGTGGAGAATATAATGTGAATGAAGTGAAATAGCACCAAGAATGTAAGCTAACCTTTTAGAATATATATTACTTTATTCCTAATCTTAATGTCACAACAGTTGATCACTTAACCCAGTGGCATTTCATTAACAATATAAAGCCATTGTTTATTTAAAAACCCAGGATTTTAAAAGTAATGAAGTAAAGCTTCTTATTTGCTCTTATTTCTTCCCTTTAAAACAAACCCTGAAAGGGAGCTGGCTAACAACATGACTAGTGATAAACCAAAGCTGACTCACCATGCCATAGTTTGTAACTAGTTTTAGACTAATTTGCCTTGACTCACTCACCATGGTGCTACTTTCATTTTCAAATCCTGCCCTAGATTTAGCTAAGATAGTCTTGAACTTAGGGTCACTAACCATATTGGTGGAAGATAAATGTTGTCCTCCAAAATCAGAAATTAACATAAAGTATACTAACTTTGTCAATTAACAGCCTGTTCAGAATCTGTTAGCTGTAGTTCGTAGCTATGTAAGACACTCTAACAAAGGATTAATTTCTCCCCCCCCCATACTACCACAAGAAAAAGGTCAGATTTGCATATGATAAAGAAGCTGCAAGGCTGTTTATATTCACGTGATTTCCCAGAGTGTCTGGATCCTAAAAGCAAACCAGTGCTGGCTGTTACTTAAAAATCTAGTGATTGAACCATTATAGAAAAATCATATTTTACATATAAATATACATGACATCCTCTCATCATACTCAGTGTCTAACATATATTTGTATATATGTATATATACATATATTATATAAACCGCACAGTTAAATTCATTAATATCAATACCTAAGCAATATATTTATGTGTATACATACACATGTATATCTATATCACATCTTCTGGCTAAATGAATTCATTAATATCAAGACCAAAGCAAAGAAGAAAGAAGGAGTAAATAGATAAGTATAAACATTGTGAATGTCTTCACTATTATCACTTTTCAAGATGTTATTATAGATAGATTTGTTATTTAAGCTCAGGAACTTCAGGTTCTCTGTCCCTAATTTTAAAATAGATGAATACCAAAGAGCTATTAATAGCTCCTTTAAGTACTAGGAAAGGAGGAAAAATTATCAATAGTTATTACACATTTCTAACCATGACATACAGAAGGATCCATGCAAAATCCAGCTCATACAAAAAGCTAGTTATTATGGAAACTATAGTGATCATTATCCTTTTGTCAGGTCTGAGAAGAGAATAACTCCTTACAAGGTCTCATGTGAAAGGAGATTAGTGATACTATTGAATGTTATCCTTCTAATACTTGTGATTTATGTAGAACCTATGATTATAATGTTCTTCATATAACATTTAATTCTTGTAACAAATTTATGATGGTGTGATATAATGTATATAATCACAGTCCTGACCTGAACTCAAACCTGAGTTCAAATTAGACCTCTAAGAGATGGGAGGTGTGATATTCTGGGCAAGTCACCAACTTTAAAAACATAAATTGCAGAGTAGATTGCCTTGACAAAGGAAACTTCATGAAAAGTTCCTTCTACCAGATAGATAAATAGATAGATAGATGATAGATGGATGAATAAATTTCAGATCCTGTAAATAAAAGAAAGTTAAGAAATAAGTGGTATAAGTCTTGTTATCTTCATCCTGAAAATGAGAAAATTGAGGTTCCCAAGAAAAGTGAATGACCCAACATCACAAGACTGTGGAAAAAACTAGAATCTAAAGGTTCTGATTTCAAAGTCATTGCTTTATCCATGTCATTTTGTAGTAAAGAATAAAATGTCCCTTAACAGTAGAGGTAGAACTGATAAGCCACTAAGGAGTATAGTAGATAAGAGTGCTGAACCTAAAGTCAGGAAGAACTGTCTTTTTGAGTTCAGATCACTTAACCCCATTTGCCATAGTTTCTTGATCTGTAAAAGAGCTGGAGAAGGAAAAGGCAAACCACTCAAGTCTCTTTGCCAAGAAAATCCCAAATGAGGTCATAAAGAGTTGGAAAAAACTGAAACAATTGAATAACAACTACAAAGAACTGATGCTTTTAGATTCATCTTCAATGAATCGTTAACTCAGGATATCTTCCAATAGATGAGAGGACACTTAAGAGCAAGAAAAACTATAAATTTAAGGGAAAAAGAAGAGCTATGGAAGAGCTTAATCATGTCAAATATTCATTTTTTATAAAAAAATTTTTTTTTGCTGCTAAAGGCCATACAATATACTTTTTTAGGATAATGAAATAAAATTTCATAATATATTAATAAGCTAAAATATTAAGGGATCTTAGCAACTCTTATATTCTACATTTTTCATGATTTTAGATGTGTTAAGCAGGAGTTCTCAAACTATGGCTTCCGGGCCAGATGTGGCCTGCTGAGGACGTTTATGCAGCCTGCCAGGTGATGGCAGTGGGCTGAGGGGTGGAGACAGTGTGAGTTTTTGTTCTTACTATAGTCCGGCCCTCCAACAGTCTGAGGTACCATGAACTGGCTCCTATTTAATAAGTTTGGGGACCACTATGTTAAAGTATAATCAGTTACTTTCTTATGAAATAGTTTGACCTTGGTTTAAAATTAAATGCATGACAACAAAAGCTCACATTTGTAGAGTAATTTATGGTTAAAATATAGTTTACCTAAATTATCTTCCTTTGATCCTCACAACACTGTGAGGGAGATAGAATAAATGCTATTATCTCTCTTTTACAGAGGATAAAATTGAGACCCAAAGGATTAAGAGCCTTGTCCATAATCAGACTATAAATAATAGACCTGAATTCAAAATCAGGATTTCCAATACTAATTTTAGTGTTTGTTCTATTGTGTTATACTTAAAAATGACAATATGAATGTATGAATAAAAGAATGAGGAGAGCTTGAAAGAAGGAAAATATTTTAAAGTAAGCGATTAAAATTCAATCCCAGGAAAAAATCCTGAGCTATTTACACTGAAATTGTGCAGGTTTTCATTCTATTCTTTCCCAAAGCTATTTATATATAGTGTTTAAAAATTAAATAATATTGGACTGTGAGGGCTATGATGATAGAGTTTGGTCCCCACAGGGAGATGATGTATGGTAGAGTTGGATTCTACCTTATTGTTATTGTTGTCTTTCTTTCTCAAAGAGGACCATGACATCAGGGAGGTGATGTCATGACATGCTGGTCAATTGGATTCAAGTGAGGGAGGGCTGTGCAAAGTTACCAGCCTCATTTTCTACTCCTAATAACACAGCATTAAGCAAGGCTGATGTTGAATATCTGCCTGTCACCTGACTTTGCATGATCTAATTTTGATAAGGTGTGGTAAATTAAAAAGAGGACTAGATTTGGAGGCAAAAGAGACAGTTTCCTCACCTAAAGTAGATAAGAATATTGTCTGCTTTGTTTGTCTTACAGATTTTTTTTTTTAATTTGTTTGTTATGATTAAAACCTGTGATTCTACCAGGGTGGTAAATCTCTAAAGTAGAAACTCCCTTTGAATTAGGAATTTGCACATTAGTAATTTATTTGTAATCTATAATTTAGAAAGTTGCCTGGGGCAGAGAAGTAAATTGACTTGTCCAAATTCTCATAACTAGAGTACTTCGAAGGCAGGACTTGAATATAACTTTTTTATTATTATTAAGCCATGCCTCTCTTACTATGATTGAGCTACCTCTCAAAAAAGTTGTTGAATTGATTAAATTAGATAATATTTCTACACAACTGATGTTATGATGAGTGAATCAATGAATGAAAAAGCATTTATTAAATAAATGATCACTATGCACCAAACACAGTGCTAAGTGCTGGAGATACAGATTAAAAAAAAAAAAAATGAGACAGTTTCTATGTTCTAAAGCTCACACTCTAGTTGTGGAGAAAACAAATATAAAAGAGCTCAGCAACAGGACAGAGAGAAAGGTCAGGAAGCCCTAGGGCTACATTCCTGAAATGACAATTACTGGATCTGCCCCTGCTCCTACCTTCAGCCTCCTCAGGATTCCAAGCTTAACACATAAGGCTATAAAGGACAGATAATAGAAGTGAGCTTGAAATGATAAAGGTAGGTAGTTTAGAGATTTGATTCAGCAAGATCCTTCTCAGTCCAGGTTTGATGGACCACTATATTCCCTATGGATTTTCTCACAGGGATAAGAGCTACTAGTCTGCATGGTAACTTCAAGGTTGGGAATGATTACTTTGCAAGCAAAAGATAGAGGAAATTATACCAAATGAAAGTAAGCAGATTTCTCTTTTGGACCATATTTTGAATTCCAATTTTTTTGTGTGTGTGTGTGGGGGGGGGTATTTGAAGCTATCTCATTATAAGTTGAAGATCTCACTATCTCCAAGGAATCAACCTCACAATATTTTGTAGTCATCAGCAACATGACTGACTAAAATTCCAGCTTATCTACAGCAGTAAGATAGTTATAAGAAATAGATTTATGATTTCATCGATATGGAGCATAATCAGCTAAGAAAACATCTATCAATTACAAGTTCTTCTCTGTAACTCATTGTCTTAGGCAATTGCTAAGAGAAATAAGTTATAGTGTAGATTCAAACTCAGTTCTTCCTGGTTTAAGGTCATCTCTATCCATTATACCACTGTATAATGTCATCAGCTTGTTCTGAAGAACCAGTAGTTCTGATGTTATAGAGGAATTTAGTTCCTTTAGTCCTTTAAAAGGACAATTTATTTTACAACAAAATTTTATTATTGTACATTGGGACATGATTGTGAAATGAATTGACCAAGACAGACTTTATGTGGTAATGCCTATGTATAAATTTAAGTGATTCAAAATTGGTTACTTCTTTTTCCAAACTGCCATTCATTCTGTCGGGGATGGTGCATTTTCAGGGGTAAATGATGATTTATCAGCATTATTTGATGACAATGATGATGATAATAATTTAGCATTTATATGGTATCTACCATGTGCCCAGCACTGTGCTAAGTACTATACAAGTATTACATTGCTTTGGAATTGATATCAACCCTACGACTATGATGCTATTGTTATTCTTATTTTACAATTCAGAAAACTGAGGCACAGATTAAGGGTCTTGTCCAAAGTCACAACTATAAAGTATATGAGGTCAGATTTGAACTTAGGTCTTTCTGACTCCAGACCTGGCTTTCTATTTCTTAGGCTACTTAGCTGTGTAGGTATCTATTTGACAGCAATATATGCATATATAAATGTGTGTGTAGAAAAACAATCATATGTATACATACATATATATTTATAAATGTAAATATATATCATCACTATTAAACAAATATAGTCATATTTCATAAGTTGAATGATATGCCTGGAAACCCAGCTTTTATTTCTGCCCTGCTGGTTCTTGAGGATTTTCCTGAGAATTGATCATAATGGAAATAGTATTTCCATGAGGATTTAAGATTTACAGAGTACTTCATATATAATATCTCATTTTATTCTCATGGTAACCATGGTAATTACTAGTGAGGCAGATAGAGATTAAATGATTTTTACCCAGTATCACATAACTAGTAAATATCTGAAGTATGATTGAAACTGAGATCCTCCAGACTTCATCTATGCACTGTGCTTCCCAACTACTACAGAGTACTGGGCCTGAAGTCAGAAAACCTTTAGTTCAAATCCTACCTCATATACTAGACCCTGGGAAAATATTTCTCAGTTTTCTCATTTGTAAAATAAAGATAATAATATAAGGTTCTCCCTGAATTGTTATGAGTATCAAATGAGGTGATATTTATAAAATATTTTGCAAAATTTATGTCATATGCTAATGACGATGATATTGATGATGCTAGATTTCTGCCCAGGGCCATGGAGATGGCCTCCTAGGAAGATGAATATAACCTTTTACCTTCACTTAACTACTTCCTTATAAACTACCTGGCATGATGTTGTAAGTCTTGTGTCAATGACATTATAAATAGATGAGCATGTAAAGTAATATTACTGAAAGTACTTGGTGCTTCACTTTCTCTATTACACTTATTCATCTGTTATCTCAATGATTGGGTATTCCTTGCAGAGATCCATAACTGTCCATCCTGTGTAACTCTTGTGCATGTCTTCCCATAAGTTTAACCCAATGCACTGAAGTTTTTTCTTGCTTTCTCTTATCTTCTATAAGATTTCAATAGTGCATATGGAATGTCTATCAGTTGTCTATCCTACCTGCCTTGTGAACAGCTAGTCTTTTTTCATTCAACTAAATAACTACGGGTATTTGATAAAGACCACCATCACTAAGTCAGCCCATAAATGCTTATTAAATATCTACTATATGATAGTCACTGTGCTAAGTGTTGGGAATACAGAGGAAAACAGAAGATAGATCCAGTCCTCAAGGAGCCTGAAATCTAATGGGGGAAGGGAACAGCTATGTATAAACATGCTATTTACATGGTAAAGGGGAAATAATAGAGAATGTATAAGGTTTAAGAGAGATTGGAAAATACTTACTGTAGAAGATGGGATGTTAGCTGGGGTTTGAAAGAAACTAGGGAAGATAGCAGACAGAAATAATGAGGGAGATAATTCCAGGAGTGAGAAAAAAATCACTGAGAATTCTAGGAGTCAGGAGATAGAGTGATGTTTTTTATGTATAAAAAAGACTATAATGATAGAGGGGAGGATAGGTTATTAAGGATTTTGCACAAAGGATTTTTTATTTGCTGAAGGTCAAGAGAATCACTGGAATTTATTGAATGAAGGGATGATATTGTTTGAAACTGCTAAGCACAGGAAAATTGAGCATTCCTTTAAGTTAGTCATTTGTTGATAAATTTTGACCATGCTATTGTACATGGAAATAATATTTTTAAATATTCAGCATTTCAAAATTTGAATGTTGTTGCTTGTAACATTTCAAATTGAAAGATATAAACACCAGAGTGTCAAACATAGAAATGATGTCAAACCTTTATGTCTAAGGAGATAGAGTTAAAAATAGAAACAACTTTGTCTCAGAATTCATTTTTTAAACTATTTGGACACTTTTTAAAAGTTGAAAAGTTGATTGACACTTAAGAACATAGAGAATTATAAAATTGTGTCCACATATAAAATTCATCTGTGACTTGGAAACATGCTCCCCTCCCAACATGCACACCTATGCCATCATCTTTTTATTGTTTTTTTGTTTGTTTGTTTTTCCTGTAGAAATCTGAAGAGAATGGAATTTCTGGATTCTTGAAGTCTATTTCAGTGACATGCAGGCACTGATAGAACAGGTTTTGACTATAAGCACATGGGTATAATTTCTCTCTATCTATTGTTGAAGAACTAATTTAACTAAATTCAAAGATACACCCTCAAAGAAGATTGCCCACTAGATGACTATTACTTGAACAACTCATGAAAACTTTCTGCTAAGGCATAGAGCTGATAAAAGTAGTGGAGGGTACAGATGGATTGACAAAATCCTGGATCATTTTCTATATTAATAGCTATTTTATATTTTAAAATATATGAAATATGTGAAGGGCCCAGCTAGCTCATCTGAAGGGCTCAGAATAAGTCCTTGTCAGGATAAGCAAAAGTCCTTGCCCCATGTTATTGTTATTGTTACAATTTTTAAATTGTAGGAAAACAATTAGGTGAACACTACAATTCTAAACCAAATTCAATTTCCAAAGATACACTTCCTACCTACAATTTAATCCAAATGGTTTTAAAAATTGTTATTCTAAAGGAAGAGAAGGAGCAAAATGGGGAGGTGTCAACTAAAGTAGGTGAAAAGGATGAATCAGATAACAATGAAGTTAAGTACAATTCTGAACAACAGGAGCATTTCCCATCTCCTCCCTCAATTAACCCTTCAGGGGTGGAGTAAGAAAGAGGAGGGGAAGAGGCAGAAACACAAACAGAATCGCCTGTGAAGCAGCCTTTGACAAGATTAGAAAAAGCATTGGTTAAAGCTAAGAGAGAAGGACAGGATATAAGTGAATTTATACATGCATATCCTGTGATTGAAGATATTGACTCTGTAGGTCAAAAAAGGAGAAGATATGCACTTTTAGATTTGAATAAAATTAAAGATTTGAAAAAAGGTTGTACCCTTTATGGGGCTACATCAGCTTATGTTAAAATGTTACTAGATGGTTTGTCTTATGAAGTCCTAACCCCGAATGATTGGAAATCCATAGCAAGGACATGTCTAGAACCTGGACAGAACTTATTATGGCTTGCGGAGTTTCATGAATTATGTAAAATCCAAGTCAGATGCAATTTGGAAATAGGAGTTAAGACACAATTCACTTTTGGGCAATTAGCTGGTGAAGGTCGGTATGGAGAGAATTCAGAACAGATTAATTACCCCATGACAGTGTATGAGCAAATTGCTAAGGCTGCAATAAAAGCTTGGGGTGTCCTCCCTGGACAGAAAGATCATGGAGAGGCTTTCACTAAAATAGAGCAAGGTCCCAATGAACCTTTTGTGGATTTTGTGGGACGTCTGCAAACTGCTGTCAAAAGAACTATTGGAGAAAATGTAGCTACAGAAATAATGACCAGACATCTGACTAGGGAAAATGCCAATGAGATTTTCAAAAGAATTATATGGGGATTAGACAAAGATGCTCTTTTAGAGGAGATCATAAGACAATGTGCTACAGTGGGAACAAATGCTTTTTACACCTGGGACTATGATGAACATGGAAAGACAGGGTCCCTCTTGGCAAAGGACTACTAGAGAAATTTGTCGATGTTTCCAATGTGGAAAAATTGGACATCTAAGAGCGCAGTGTAGATATGGAGATAGAGTGAGAAGACAGGATGAGAGAAGACCTAAAATGCCATGTCCAAAATGTCACAAAAGCTTTCACTGGGCCTCAGAATGCATTTGATCCAGGGAAATGAGAAGTGGGGCCCAGCTCCAAGATATCAATCAAAGGGTAGGTGGGAAATGATTGCAACTGATGTTACACCCAAAGAGCCTTTAGAAGGTCAGGACATGGAAGAAAGGGATTACCTGATCAGTCAGCCAAAAGGCAATCAGATTGCAAAAATGGATTACACTTGGGGAGAATACAGGCCTTTTAAACCAACAGGGCTGTGTTTTCAAATTTCAAATTCATCCTTGCAAAACCTTGTGTTTTAAATTTTTCTCCCTCTCTTCCCCCTTCCATAGACAACAAGTAATCTAATGTAGTTTAAACATGTGCAATACTTCTAAACATATTTACACATTTATTAGGCTGCACAAGAAAAATCAGATCAAAAGGGAAGATGAAAAAGGAAAAAAGAAAAACAAGTAAGCAAACAACAAAAAGGTGAAAATACTATGTTGTTATCTGCAGTCAGTTTCTATAGTCCTCTTTCTGTATGCAAATGGCTCTCTCCATCACAAGACTTTTGGAACTGACATGAATCACCTCATTGTTGAAAAGAGCAAAGTCCAGCACACTTGCTCATTATATAATCTTCTTGTTGCTATGTACAATGTTCTCTTGGTTCTACTCACTTCACTTAACATCAATTCTTGTAAGTCTCTCTAGACCTTTCTGAAATCATCCTGCTGGTTGTTTCTCATAGAACAATAATATTCCATGACATGCACATACCATAATTTATTCAGCTCTTCCTCAAATTATGGGCATCCACTCAGTTCCTGGTTGCTTGGCATTATGAAAAGGGCTGCTACAAACATTTTTCCTCATGTGGGTCATTTTCCTTTTTTGTGATCTCTTTGGGATACAGATAAAGTAGAGACACTGCTAGATCAAAGGGTATACACAGTTTAATAGCCCTTTAGACATAGTTCCAATTTTTTCTCCAGAATGGTAGGATCAGTTTAGAACTCTGCAAATAATATATTAGTATTCCAATTTTCCCATATCACCTCCAAAATTTTACTGTCATCTTAATCAATCTGAGAGGTGTGATAGTTCAGAGATGTCTTAATTTGTATTTCTGTAATCAATAGTGATTTAGAGTAGAATTGGCTTTAATTTCTTCTGAAAATTGCTTGTTCATATTCTTTAACGTTTATCAATTGGAGAATGACTTGTATTCTTATACATTTGAGTCAATTTTCTATATATTTTAGAAATGAGGCTTTAACCAGAATTCTTGTATGGAAATTTTTTTCCACATTTCTGCTTCCCATTTAATCTTGTCTGCATTTGTTATGTTTGCATAAATTTAATTTAATTTTTAATTTAATCATAATTATCCATTTTGTATTTTATTATGTTATCTAATTCTTCTTTGGTCATAAATTTCTTCCATCTCCACATACCTGAGAGGAAGAACAACTCTTGTATCATACATTATGTCTATCTATGAACCCATTTTGATCTTGTTTTGGTATAACCTGTTGTGTGGATCAATGCGTAGTTTCTGCCATACTAATTTCCAATTTTCCCAGCAATTTTTGTCAAATAGTGAGTTCTTATCCAAGAAGCTAGAGTCTTTGTTTTGTGAATTTAACCTATTCCACTGATTCACCATTCTATCTCTTAGCCAGTACCAATAATTTTGATGACTGCTACTTTCTAATATAGTTCTAGATCTGGTATATGTAGGCCACCCTTATTTGCATTTTTTCATTAATTCCTTTGAATTTCCTGACCTTTTATTCTTCCAGATGAATTTTATTTTTTTCTAAGTAATTTATTGGCAGTTTGATAAATATGGCACTGC
Source organism: Sminthopsis crassicaudata (assembly GCF_048593235.1). Taxonomy (NCBI): domain Eukaryota; kingdom Metazoa; phylum Chordata; class Mammalia; order Dasyuromorphia; family Dasyuridae; genus Sminthopsis; species Sminthopsis crassicaudata. The sequence continues at coordinate 430,615,040 of NC_133619.1, read as the reverse complement.
ATAAGTAAATTAATTTAGACAGAATTGTCATTTTTATTATATTATCTCAGTCTACCCATGAGCACTTGATATTCTCCCAGTTGTTTAGATATAACTTTATTCTTGTGAAAACTGCTTTGTAATTGAGTTCATATGGTTCCTGGCTTTGTCTGATACAAGAAGACTCCCAATTATATTATATTATTTACAGTAATTTTAAATGGAATTTCTCTTTGTATCTCTTGCTGCTGGACTTTGTGGGTAACATATAGACATGCCAATGATTTATATGGATTTATTTTATATACTGCAAGTTTGCTAAAGTTGTAAATTGTGAATTCTAATAGTTTTTAGTTGATTCTCTAGAATTCTCTAAGTATAGCATCATATTATCTGCAGAGTATAATTTTGTTTAATCCTGAATTATTTTGAAGCAATGATCTAGTTCATTATTTATTTATTTATATTATTTTATTATATTATTTATTTATATGTTATAGTAAACATGTTCATTCCTATCAAAGAATGAAAAAAATCATACTTTCTGTCATGAAACCAAGCAGTTCTTTTTCAATATCATGCTACCTGAATTCTATCATCCTCATCTGCTCATCCTCCTACCATCAAAATCTTAGACACTGATCCTGAAATACTTAGTTTTGAAAGATGAGCTCTTATACTTTATATTCCCTGGAAACATGATTCATTCATTTCCTGGACATATCTACCACTCTTCTCTTCTAGTATTCATCTGTCTTCCTCCCCACTAGAACATAAAATCTTTGAGATACAGGACTGTCTTTTTTTTCTTTGCATTTGTATCTGTGCCTGGCATATAGAAAGAGTTTAATAAATGTTCCATCATTCATTCATTCATTCAGTCATTCAGTCATTCTCCAGTCACTGTCATATCTTACAATGTCTTTGACTATATTACCTGACTCATTTAAGTGTTGTTCAAAGATAACATTGTAAGTAAGAGAATTATCCTGCTCTTTTTCTTAAAAGAATATCTATTGACATTATTTAAAAATAAAAATAAAAACTTGAAGATTTTCATATATCTCTGAAAATATTCTAAATGGAATTCTGCATTTATGGTCATATCCCATATACAGAAAGAAATAGATTAAATAGATATATAAAGAAAATGAAGAGAAATGTTTCATTTGAGCCTATTTCAGAAGACAGTTGTCAACTGGAAAAGCAAAACTGTAATATTACAAAACAAATATTGAGCTTTAAACAAATGACTAGTTGACCTTGATAGCAACTGTTTGATCTTTGGGTCAGTTTTTCTTGATTTGCCTTAACCAACCTGATATTTTTCCACTTACTTTTAACCTCTATGTCTCCCTTTTCCCTAACAATTTTAAGATAAGAGAAATCGGGTTCATCAAATTATTTTCTCAAATGCTATAGTGCTATACCAGAAAAAATCTTTGCTAGTCTATATAGTTAAAGAGAAAAAGACAAAAAATAACTAGCTAATTAAATGTAAAGAAACTAAACCAAAAATTCAGAAAATAAGACAAGTGATTTGAATTGTTTTTTAAATACTATGTTTTGGTCACTACTTTAGCTACGTCCTTCTCTTTGCTATTATAAACATTCCAACTAATTGAATCAGAAAATCTTTCCCCATCAAGTTCAAACTAAGCAAAAGGGGTCAAACATAGATGATAAAATTCAGCATATGACATGTATAACTAAGAATGACATTGCACTAAAACTTGGGAGAGATTTTGTGATTATTTGCTTCAGATCATGGAATCAAGCTTAATGAAATTTGATAAATAAATTAATTTTTCAGTTATTTTAAATTAGCAGATCAATACATTACTATATATAAAAAACTGATTACAAGACTATTTTATCTGAAATCAATCTTGTTTATTGATTTTCTCCTGTAAAGTTGAATGATGAACCTAAATGCTAAAAGTAGGTCATTTCATTTGCATGTTATAATAATAAGCTCTGCTACAATGGGTGGAGAACTTTTCTGTTGGTATGAGTGTTGTGGTAGCTTGGGATCCAGTGAACCACTTTTCTGGGACAAAATTAAACATGAATCATATGTCAGAGGATAATGAAATGGTTGAAACTATTAGGATCAGAGCAGGGATAGCCATATAATATCTTTTGGCCTTAGAGAAATAATATTCTTTTAGGTTATCTAATGAGAGCAGAGAGGAGAGGGATAAGGATTGGTCAGTGGGGCAAAGGATAACTAGAGCATAACTTTAGTCTAGAAGGCAAATACCGTCTGTGAATAATGTGACATAAGTTAAGGTAATGTAGCAAATTAAGTCAGGGAAGCAACATAAACACTAAAGATAATATAGCTAGATCAGTGAATTTCATGTGTGATATCCATCAATAGCTAGACATGAATTATAGCTCTAGCTCCCAGATAGAACTCAGCTCCTTATTTTATGTAAAGAATTGGGCATAGATTCTATTCTATTTTGGAACAAAATATTCTAAAAGACAATGCATTAATTTATTGTCTGAAAAGTCTCATTTGGCAAGATTTTCGAAAGTGTTGGCAGAAGTCACAGAAAGCAGATGTGGAGTTGGAATAGAAATAAAGCATTAGCCTATGAGAAATGGGAGGAAAAAGGAAACTCCATTCTCTCCTGTGTTATCCCATTTGTTTGTCATTCTGATAAGGAACATCCTCAAAACCAATCTAGAATTTTGGTGATCATTCAGTTACTGGGGAATGAAAGTCAGGATGCTAGACTAAAATGCCAGCCATAATGCCCAAGGATGGCTACTAACACTGCTATGAGTTTTTCCTATCAGTTTTTTTAAAGAAAGAGAAAGTAGCATATCCTACTCCATCCACTGTGCTGACAAGAGACAGAGTTATCATGGTTATCTTGTTTGATACTGAAAAAGGTGATAGGGATTCTGCCATATTCCTGTAAAGGGAACTACATTGAGAAATCTCATGACATGATATTTGCAAGTGACAGAGAGACAATGAAGTGAATTTGAGAATTTTAAGAAGCTGAATTTGGGGTCTGAAAACCTACAGTAAAATTCTAACTCTGCTACTTATTGATCAGATAACTGTGGGAAAGTTATTTATCTAAGTCTCTGTTTCTTCACCCTTAAGATAAGGAATTGTATAAGATAACATCTAAATTTTCTTCTAACTCTAAATTATTTGATCTTTGTAATCTGGTTCCCATCTAAAAGATCAATTCTTTTAAGTGCCCAATTTAAAAATCTTTCTTCTTTATAGGAAGAAAAACGGGAGGGAGGGAGAGAGGGAGGGAAAGAGGGAGGAAAGAAGAGAGGGAGAGAGGGGGATGAAGGGAGGAAGGGAAGAAAGAAAGAAAGGAAGGAAGGGAGGAAGGAAGGAAAGGAGGAGAAAGGGAGGAAGAGAGGGAGGAAATAAAGAACTTGCATTCAGAATTGGAATTTGATTTATTCAACCAGAAAAGGCGAAAAAGAAAAAAAAAATGCAGCGTTCTGAATCCAGGGTCTCTCATCTGGGAGTGAAAACCAAAAAGAGACTTTTTCAGGTGCATTGAAGAAATTCTTAACATGGACTTGATGAACTTGGTTTAAAAAACTTTTTTCAATATAAATGTTTTTCTTGATTCTGTGTGTTTTATTTCAAGTATTTAAAAATAATCTAAAGAAGAGAGCCATAACTTTCTGTTGACTACTAAAGAGAACTGAGGAATGAATATTGAGTAAATTCTGGAAGGTTGACATATGCTGTACAAGAAAAAAAAAATCAGATCAAAAAGGAAAAAAATAGTAGAAAGAAAACAAAATGCAAGCAAACAACAACAAAAGTGAAAACACTATGTTGTGACCCACACTCAATCCCACAGTCTTTTCTCTGGGTACAGATGGCTCTCTTCAGCACAAGACCATTGGAATTGGCCTGAATCACATCACGTCAATCTGAAGTGACCACCATATAATCTTTCTGTTGCTGTGTACAGTGTTCTTCTAGTTCTACACATGTCTCAGCATCAATTCTTGTAAGACACCAAGCCTCTCTGAAATTATTCTGCTGATGATTTCTTAATGAATAATAACATCCCATAACATTCATATACCATAACTTATTCAGCCATTCTCTGACTGATGGGCATCCACTCTATTTTCAGTTCCTTGCCACAACAAAAGTGGCTACTACAAACCTTTTTGTGCATGTGGGTACTTTTCCCTTTTTTATGATATCTTTGGGATACAGACCCAGTAGAGACACTGCTGGATCATATAGCATACAGCACACTTTGATAGCCCTTTGTGTTATACTTCCATATTACTCTCCAGAATGTTTGAATCAGTTCACAACTCCATCAGTAATTTATTAGTGTCTCAGTTTTCCTATATCCCCTCCAATATTCATCATTATTTTTTCCTGTCATCTTAGCCAATATGAAAGGTATATAGTGGTACATCACAGTTATCTTAATTTGTATTTCTCTGATCAAAAGTGATTTAGAACTTTCTGTCATATGACTAAAAATGGTTTTAATTTCCTCATCTAAAATTTTTCTGTTCATATCCTTTCACCATTTGTCAGTTGCAGAATAGCTTGAATTCTTATAAATTTGAGTCAATTCTCTTTATTTTTAGAAATGGACTGTTTATCAAAACCTTTGGATATAAAATTTTCCCTCAGTTTACTGCTTCACTTCTAATCTTGTTGGGTTTATTTATACAAAACTTTTTAACTTAATATAATCAAATTATTCATTTTGTATTCCATAATGTACTGTCATTCATCATAAATTCCTTCCTTTTCCATAGATCTGAGAGGAAGAACATTCCTTGTTCTCCTAATTTGCTCATAGTATCACCTTTTATGTCTACCCATGAACCCATTTTGACCTTATTTTTTTAAAGCATACTTTTCACTAAATTTATTCTCTTTCACATTCTTTTTCTTTTGATCTGTTTCTTCTTCTTCTTTTTATTTATGTAGCTTTTTATTTATAAGACATATGCATGGGTATTTTTTTTTTATCATTGACAATTGCCAAACCTTTTGTTCCAATTTTTCCCTTTCTTCCCCCCACCCCCTTCCCCAGATGGCAAGTAGAACAATACATGTTAAATGTTAAAGTATATGTTAAATACAATATATATTACATATCCATAGAGTTATTTTGCTGCACAGGAAGAATCGGACTTTGAAATAATGTACAATTAACCTATGAAGGTAATCAAAAATGCAAGCAGACAAAAACAGAGAGATTGGAAATTCTATGTAGTAGTTCACATTCATTTCCCAGAGTTTATTCATTGAGTATAGCTGGTTTTATTCATTATTGAACAAATGGAACTGATGTGGTTCATCTAATTGTTGAAGGGAGTCATGTCCATCAGAAATGATCATCATATAGTATTGTTGTTTAAGTATATAATGATTTCCTAGTCCTGCTCATTTCACTCATCATCAGTTCATGTAAGTCTCTCTAGGCCTTTCTGAAATCCTCCTGCTGGACATTTCTTATAGAACAATAATATTCCATAACATTCATATACCACAAATTCAGCCATTTTCCCATTGATGGGCATCTACTCAGTTTCTTATTTTGGGCCACTACAAAGAGGGCTGCCACAAACATTTTTCAATATACAAGTTCCTTTCTCTTCTTTAAGATCTCTTTGGGCAAAAGCCCAGTAGTAACACTGCTGAATCAAAAGTATGCACAGTTTAATAGATTTTTGAGCATACTTCCAAATCGCTCTCCAGAATGTCTGGATGTATTCACAATTCCACCAAAAATATATTATTGTCCCAATTTTCCCATTCCCCCCCAACATTCAACATTATCTTTCCCTGTCATACTAGCCATTCCTACAGGTAGGTAGTGGTATCTCAGAGTTGTCTTAATTTGCATTTCTCTGATTAATAATGACTTGGAGCATCTTTTCATATGGCTAGAAATAGTTTAAATTTCTTCATCTGAAAATTGTCTGTTCATATCCTTTGACCATTTATCAATTAGAGAATGGCTTGATTTCTTATAAATTAGAGTCAATTATCTATATATTTTGGAAATGAGGCCTTTATCAGAACGTTTCACTGTAAAAATGTTTTCCCAGTTTATTGTTTCCCTTCTAATCTTATCTGCATTAGTTTTATTTGTACAAAAGCTTTTCAATTTGATATAATCAAAATTTTCTATTTTGTGATCAATAATGATCTGTAGTTCTTCTTTGGTCACACATTCCTTCCTCCTCCACAGGTCTGAGAGGTAAACTATGTTCTTCTAATTTATTTATAATCTCACTTTTTATGCCTAGATCATGAACCCATTTTGACCTTATTTTGGTGTATGGTGTTAAGTGTGGGTCAATGCCTAGTTTCTGCCATACTAATTTCCAGTTTTCCCAGCAGTTTTTGTCAAATAGTGAATTCTTATCCCAAAAGCTGGGGTCTTTGGATTTGTTAAACACTAGATTATTAAGATTATTAATTATTTTGTCATTTGAGCCTAACCTATTCCACTGATCAACTAGTCTATTTCTTAGCCAATACCAAATGGTTTTGGTGACTGCTGCTTTATAATATAATTTTAGATCTGGTACAGCTAGGCCACCTTTATTTGACTTTTTTTTCATTACTTCCACTGAAAGTCTTGACTTTTTGTTCTTCCAGATGAATTTTATTCTTATTTTTTTCTAGATCATTAAAATATTTTTGTGAATCTGGTATAGAGCTAAATAAATAGGTTATTTTAGGTAGTGTTGTCATCTTTATTATATTTGTTCACCTGATCCAAGAGCACTTAATATTTTTCCAATTGTTTAGATCTAGCTTAATTTATGTGGAAAATTTTTTGTAGTTTTGCTCATATAGTTCCTCAGTTTCCCTTGGCATATAGATTCCCAAATATTTTATAGCAGTTACTTTAAATTGAATTTATCTTTGTAACTCTGTTTGATTTTGTTGGTGACATATAAGAATGTAGATGACTTATGTAGGTTTATTTTGTATCCTGCAACTTTGCTAAAGGTGTGGATTGTTTCTAATAGCTTTTTAATAGAATCTCTGGGGTTCTCTAAGTATACTATCATATCATCTGCAAAGAGGGATAATTTGGTTTCCTCATTACCTACTCTAATTCCTTAAATCTCGTTCTTGACTCTTATTGACAAAACTAGCATTTCTAATACAATATTGAATAGTAATAGTTATAGTGGGCAACCTGGTGTCACTCCTGATCTTATTGGGAATGGTTCCAGTTTATCCCTATTACATATGATGCTTACTGATGGTTTTAAATAGATGCTACTGATTATTTTATGGAAAAGTACATTTATTTGTATACTCTCATGTGTTTTTAGTAGGAATGGATGTTGGGTTTTATTAAATGTTTTTCTGCATGTATTTAGATGATCATATGTTTTTTGTTAATTTAGTTATTGATATCATCAATTATGCTAATAGTATTCCTAATATTGAATCAGCCCTGCATTCTTTGTATAAATCCTGCTTGGTCATGGTGTATTAATCTGGGGATGATTTTTTGTAATCTTTTTGCTAATATTATATTTAAGATTTTAGCATCAATATTCATTAGGGAGATTGGTCTATAATTTTCTTTATTTTCAACCTACCTGCTTTAGGTATCAGCACCATGACTGTGCCATAAAAGGAATTTGGTAGGAGTCTTTCATTTCCTTTTTTTCAAATAGTTTATATAGCATTGGAGTTAATTGTTCTTTAAATGTTTGGTAGAAATCACATGCAAAACCATCTGGTCCTAGGGATTTTTTCTTAGGGAGTTGATTAATAGCTTGTTCTATTTCTTTTTTTTTCTTCTAAAATGAGATTGTTTAAGCAATTTCCTTCCTCCTCTGTTAATCTAGGAAGCCTATACTTTTGAAGGTAGTCATCCATTACACTTAGATTCTCAAATTTATTGGACTAAATTTGAGGAAAGTAACTCCTGATTATTGCTCTAATTTCCTCTCATTGGTGGAAATTCATCCCTTTTCATTTTTAAGACTAAGAATTTGATTTTCCTCTTTCCTTTTTCTAATCAGATTTACCAAAGGTTTATCCATTTTATTGATTTTTTCATAAAACCAACTCTTATTTTTATTTATTAATTCAATAGTTTGTTTTGGTTTACTTTCAATTTTATGAATTTCTTCTTTTCATTTTAGAATTTCACATTTAGTATTTAATTGGGAATTTTTAATTTGATCTTTTTTTCTACCTCATTAAGTTGCAATCCCAATTCATTGATCTTCTCTTTATCTATTTTATTTAAGTAAGCCTCTAAAGATATAAAATTTCCCAATATTACCACTTTGGCTGCATCCCAGAAATTTTGGGGGATGTTGTGTCATTGTTGTCATTCTCTTGAATGAAATTATTAATTATGTCTATGATTTGCTGCTTCATCCAGTCATTCTTTAGGATGAGATTATTTAGTTTCCAATTACTTTTTGATCTATGTGTTGAATGTCATATTTATTGCATCATGATCTGAAAAAAATGCATTTACTATTTCAGCCTTTCTGCATTTAATTTTGAGGTCTTTATGTCCTAATATATGGTCATTTTTATATAGGTTCTATGAACTGCTGAGAAGAAAGTATACTCCTTTCTGTCTCCATTCAGTTTTCTCCAAAGATCTATCATACCTAACATTTCTAATATTCTATTTAGCTCTTTAACTTCTTTCTTATTTGTTTTGTGGTTTGATTTAGCTAATTCTGAGAGTGCAAGATTGAAATCTCTGATTATTATAGTTTAGCTATCTATTTCTTCTTGAAACTCTCTTAACTTCTTCTCCTTTAGGAAGTTAAATGCTATACCACTTGGTGCATATATGTTTTGTATTGATATTGCTTTATTGTCTATGCTATTCTTTAGCAAGATATAATTTCCTTCCTTATCTCTTTTAATTAGATCAATTTTTGTTTTGCTTGATCTGAGATAAGGATGGCTACCCCTGCTTTTTTTACTTCACTTCAAGCATAATATATTCTGCTTCAGCTTTTTACCTCTGCTCTGTATGTATCACTCTGCTTTAAATGTGTTTCCTGTTAACAGCATATTGTAGGGTTCTGGCTTTTGATACAGTCTGCTATCCACCTCCACTTTATGGGAGAGTTTATCCCATTCACATTTACAATTAAAATTACTAATTCTGTATTTCCTGCCATCTTATTCTCCCCAGATTATGCTTTTCTTTTTCTTACCACCCTTAATGCCCTCCCCAATGTAGCATCTGCTAATGCTACCCTAACCTTGTAACTCCCCTTTGAGCTACTCTTAATACCTGTACGCAATGGCACAGCTAGGCCACTCTTACCCGTCTTGGGGCACCAACCCGGATAACACAGAGATAGGAGTGAAGCGAAAGAGAACTTTATTCTTAGATAGCACATATTTATATCCCCCTGAGCATCTAAGAACCTGGCATAATGGGATTGGCTTGAGAAGAGGGAGGGAGGCATGCTAGGCTTTGAGAGCACTAAGGAGGGAGATGTGGTACTTGGGATCAGACACCTCCTCTTGGGGCCATGCCCCACCTCCACATAGGACTCACTTGCGCCTCAGTACCTCTTATCCCTCAGGTCCTCCCACATGCCTTAAGCTGCATTCCTTGCTCCCAGAGGCTTTTTAACCCTTACACCCAGTATTAAACTTATGGGCACCACTTGCCTAATGCAGCTCTTCCTCTTTGTACTCCCTCCTGCCCACTTTGAATCCCTTCCCCTTCTTACACCTTTTCCTTATTACTCATTTCCTTTTCCTTTTTCCTCTCCCACTTTTTAATTAGGTGAGAGAAGTTTCTCTGAAAACCTATATGTCAATTATTTTCTCTTTGAGCCAACTCTTATGAGAGTAAGATTCACACAATGTTCCTCCTCCTCCCTAAGTTTCCTCAGATATGATAGGTTTTCTTTATCTCTTTGTGAGATGTAGTCTCTCTTTTTATCTCCCCTTTTCCCTTTTTCTGATACTATCCCCTTTCCATTTCTACTTTCCCTTTTTTATATTATATCAGTAAAATCAAATTATACATGTATGTCCATAACAGAAATACAGTTCTCAAGAGCTCTTTTTACCTTTTTCTACTTCTCTTGAGTCCTATATTTGGAGGTCATTTTTTTTTTTTTTTTTTTAGTTCTGGTTTTTTCTTTAGAAACAAGTGGAATTCACCTGTTTCATAAAATATTTTCTTCCCTGGAATAAAATGCTCAGCTTAGCTACATAGTTTATTCTTGGCTATATTCCAAGTTTTTTTGCCTTTCAGAACATCAGATTCCAGGCCCTTTCTATCCTTAATGTGGAAGCAGCTAGATCTTAAGTGATCCTTATTGTGGCTCCTTAGTATTTAATTTTTTTAATGGCTGACTATAATATTTTTCCTTAGTCTGGTAGTTCTGAAATTTAGCCACAATATTCCTTGGGGTTTTTATTTTAGGATCTTTCTCAAAAGGTGTTCGATGAATTCTTTCAATGCCTATTTTACCTTCTCATTCTATTACCTCTGGGCAGTTCTTTTTATGATTTTCTGTAAAATAGTGTCTAGGCTCTTTTTTTCATCATAATTTTCAAAAGTCAATAATCCTCAGATTATCTCTCTTAGATCTATTTTCTAGTCTGTTGTTTTTACAAGAAGATATTTAACATTTTTTCTATTGTTTTCTTTTTTTTTTAGTTTTGTTTGACTGATTTGTGATGTCTCAACAGATCATTCATTTCTATTAGTTTTTTCAGTTCTAATTTTTAATGAGTCATTTCCTTCATTTGCTTTTTAAAATGTTCTTTTCTTTTGTGTATGTCCAATTTAGTTTGTAAGTTGTTTTGTTCTATGGAATTTTTTTTTTCCATTTCACTAATTTTTTTTACTGAGTTATTTTCTCTTTCCATTTCACAAATCCCAGTTTCCTGGGATTTCTTTATCTTTTGCAACTAACAAATTCTGTTTCTCTGCACTCCCTGGAAGTTCTTTACCTTTTGCAATTTACTTTTCAGGAAGTTATTTTCTTTTTACACTTTATCAAATTTTTCTTTAAGTGAGTTATAAGCCTTTTCTGTACTATCTTCTAGCTCTCTTTTAAGATTTTTTTTCTAATTTCTTCTTATAGAGCATTGTATGATGGGGAGCAGATTACATCCCCCTTTGGAGTTTTGTCTGGAAACTGTCTGCTAATAGTCTCATGGGAATTGAAAACCTGCTCTCTTTTTTGTATAGAAGCTATTGACAGTTAAGAGTTCTCTTGGCTTGTTTACTCATTTTTTTTAAAAGCCCTTGGAGTCTGCCTTCAGTGTAAGGAAGTTTCCAGCTTCCTCTACAGATAGATAGATGGACAGTAGCAGTCCTACAAATGAGGAAGAGCACTGTTCCGGAAGTGTTTCTGTCCTGGGAATAGTCTAGTGGATCAGCCACTGCCCTGGGGCTAGCAGCTGAGCTGCTGAAAGTGTTGCTGCTTCAGGCAGAATTCCACTGTGCATGGATTAGAAGCTGCCCTTGGAAGACCCCCACACTGGAAGTATTTCTGTCTTGGCAACCCTCTTGCTATGTAGATTTGCAGCTGCCCTGGGCAGAGTTCCCTCTTTCTTCCCCCTCCCCTGCAGATTAGAGGCTACCCCCTGCTGAGCCTCCCTGCATTGCAAAAGTGTGGCTGCCCCAGGTAGAAGCTCCATACTGCAGAATGGGGCTGCACAGCTGTGTTGTGGTCTGGGTACTATGTGGGTGCAGCCAGATCCTGTTAGTTTCTGGCATTTTTTTGGAGTACACTCTACCTTTGGCCTTTTTGTAACTTCTCTGCTAATCTACTGCTTTTCCACCAAAGCATAGCAGCCAAGCTGTGGTAGAATCCTCCCTGTAAAATCTCCACCCTTGGGGAGATTGACCCTGCCCTGGTCTGCTTGGTATGCTAGCTCTGGTTCTATCTCCTTGCCTGTGCTAGCCTGCTCCTACAGATCAGGACAAACCTTTTGTAGCGATCTTTCAGATTATCTTCTGCTGGCAAGTTGTTGCACTTCCAATATTCATAGATTTTTACCAGTCAAGCACTATTTTTGAGGCTGAATTTGGTAATTAGTAATGAGGGTATGAGAGGAGCTTAGAATGTCATGTTGTCTTCTCCACCATCTTGGCTTTGCCCCCCTTGGTATAGGCTTTTAGGTGTGCATTAATGCCTAGTTTCTATCATACTAATATCCAATTTTTCTCAGCAATTTTTGCCAAACATTGAGTTCTTATTCAAGAATCTGAGGTTTTGGGATTTATCAAACACTAGATTCCTATAGTCATTGACTATTGTGTGTTGTGAATTTTACTTATTTCAACTGATCAACTATTCTGTTTTTTAGTCAGTACCAAATTAATGACTGCTACTTTATAATGTAGTTTGGGGTCTGATACAGCTAGGGCCACCTTCATTTGTTTTTTTCATCAATTCCCTTGAAATTCTTGATCTTTTGTTCTTCCAGATGAACTTTGTTATTATTTTTTCTAATTCTGTAAAATAGTTTCTTGGGAGTCTGATGGATAAGGCACTGCATAAGTAGATTAATTTTGACAGCTTGGTCTACCTTTGAACACTGGATATTCTTTGAGTTGATTAGATTTGATTTTATTCATGTGAAAGTGTTTTGTAATTGTGCATATATAATTCCTGACTTTCTCTTGGCAGGTAGACTCACAAATATTTTATATTATCTACACTAATTTTAAATGGAATTTCTATTTGTCTCTCTTGCTGCTGGAATTTGTTGGTAATATATTAAAGTGCTAATGATATTTGTAGATTTATTTTCTATTCTGCAACTTTGCTAAAGTTGTGAACTGTTTGCAGTATTTTTTTAGTTGATTCTCTATGATTCTGTAAGTATATCATCATCACATCTGCAAAGGGTGATAATTAGCCTTTCTCATTACCTACTCTAATTCCTTTAATCTCTTTTCCTTCTCTTATTGCTAAGGCAAATATTTCTAATACAATATTGAATAGAAATGGTGATGGTGGGCATCCCTGATCTTATTAGAAATGGTTCTAGTTTGTCCCCATTACATATGATGTTTGTCATGGTTTTAAATACCTGCTACTGATCATTTTAAGGAAAACTCCATTTATTCTTATACTCTCTAGTATTTTTAATAGAAAGTGGTGTTGAATTTTATTAAATGCTTTTTTGCAAGTATTGAGATAATCATATGATTTCTGTTAGTTTGGTTATTAATGTAGTGCATTATGCTAATAGTTTTCCTAATATTGAACCAACCCACTTTCCTGGTATAAATCCTATTGGTTCATTGTGTATTATCCTGGGGATAACTTGCTATAATTTCTTTGCTAGTATTTTATTTAAGATTTTTTGCATCAATATTCATTAGGGAAATTGGTCTATCAGTTTCTTTCCCTCTTTTGACTATACCTGGTTTAAGAATCAGTGTTAGGACTCCCTTTCAAGGGATTCATCCTTTAAAATCATTATAAACTTGTTTCCCTCTTTTGTGTGTATTTTTTCCTACCCCCCATGTGTTTAGTGATGAGCAATAAACTATTTTAGAAAACCTAAAAAACTCTATGTATATAGTGTTCTCAGGTATCAGGGCAAGGAAAAAAGAAGAAACTGCTTTGATAATCAGAGAGATAATGAACCCAGAGAAGAGAGAAGTGATGATGGAAGAAAGAAAAATAAATAGCAGGTGGCTTCAGTGAACAAAATTGTTGTACTCCATTGTGTAGGGCTGCAGAGCACCTAGACCCCAAGCTGCAAGTCAAATAAAAACAAAATGATTGGAGTTTTGATAAGCTGTCTCTGTACAGGAAAATGAATTAGTGGTGATGTGATTTATATGGTAGGCACAAACACAGGGTCACATAGTGACTGAACAACTGCTAAAGATTTCCTTTGAATAAAGATTCATCTGTGTTGCTTCTTTTTTCTCTTCTCCTCATCTTCTTCCTTCTCTTCTTCCTCTTCTTCTTACTCCATCTTTTATTTTCCCTCCTTTACCAAAATAGTTCTATCACAGTTAAAATTTAATGTGAAGCAGCACAATCTAAGTATTCTTACAGGAAATTAATTTTGAATGTTCTTTGCCTTGGTCAGGATGCAGATCCAATGGAACTTTTCTCTAGGCACCAGTAGTTAGATTGGCTCAATGGGTAAGAAGGCATTTTTCTTGCAATTAGTTTCATGCTGTTGACCAGGGGAATTTGATTTTGTTTTATCCATGAGTCTACTCAATCTCCAATCTATTATTAGCCATTATTAGTTATCTACATTGTTCTTTTCCAATTGTCTTAACCCTTTCAAAATTTCAGAAGAAAAAAATTTTGAAAATTAAGTCTCTTGCTCTAAGTTACAGAACAATAGGTAACAAAGCCATAATTAAACCTTGATCTTCTGATAACCTTATGGTGACAGTAGCTAAATAAATTACTTCATATATTTTCTTAACAATCATTACTAATGTTACTTAAATATTTAAAAAAAATATATCATTGTTAGGTTACCCTGTCTTTGTAAATGTGATAATACTGAAGGATGACTAATGTTTTGGTTTTTTTTAATCCAAAATTGAGTTCTAAAAGATATGCAAATTCTGAATGGAAGTGGATAAAAATTTAAAGAATTCTTGTGAATAATGTTTCTGTTCAGTAAGCTATGGGAAAAAATACTTGTTTTCTGCTCAAAACAAGATTGGGAATAAGTATGACCCCCTAATACTATTATTGTTTTCTTGATCTTTTATCCTGTTAATTATTTCCCTTTCTGTTCTGTCTTCAAGCTTTAAAAGTGACATTATTGCTAGATTAGTAAATAAAAATTTAAAAAAAAAAGCATGCGAGCTACAGTAATTCTAAATGTTGCTATTAATGATTCTGTACCTTTAAGTTTGTAGTTGGGAAACACCTAGGTAAGATTTTTTCTATTTCTTATGAAATTTCAAGGCTAAGATTTTTGTAATGAATTATCTTCAGTGGATTATATCTCCTTCAATTTATTCAAGTCCCATTGTAAATTATAGTATCATAGAATATCTAATTTAGAATACATAATATGTTTTTAAATGAAAATCTCAGCAAATACAAGTAATACATGTGTTGCAGGAAAAATAAGTGATGATTTTTAAAAGTTTTTTTTTTCTAAATTAAGTCTTAGAAAACATATAAATGTTTGCATTTATATCTTTAACAAGCTATTATCCTAAAATTCATTTTGGTTGTAATTTTTTTCTTTTTAATTCCAATAAAAATAGTATAGTCAACATAAAATGACATCTTCTTTGTCTACTTGAGACAGAATATTCATATATTTATCTAGATATCTAGATATAGATATATCCAGATAACAATGATGTGATTACAACAAAAACATAGCTCAAACTCTAGCCTTTACTTAGAATGCAGGATTGTTTTGCTCAAACATAGCTCAAACAAGCTGCTTAGTAGACATTCAGACTTTCATTTCTTCAAATATTGTTTTTTTTAATAAGTCTTCTTCTGTGGCAGTGCAGGATGCTACACAAACAAACATAAATAAAATATTTTTTAACTAGAAAAAAACAGAGAGTTGAAATAGTATTCCTCTCAAGACTCTTAACTTTTCACATTAACACTTGGTAGTTTTCATCACTTTCCTAATGAATCATGTTCTTTAAGATAATTTGATTAGTGAAATAGTAAGAATAAACATCATAATGACAAGTAAAAGCTACATTTAGCTCAGGATGCATGCTTCAATTCATTATCTGTTTTGTAGTAGATTAATTATTTGTATGTATTAATTATCTGTATGTAGTAGATATTTTTATTAAATATTTTAATGTAGTAGATATTTTATTAAAATATTTGTTCCTTTGAAAACATAATATGTATGGGAACTAGTCACATTTATGGTTTTATTAACTTTAGAAAATGTTTGTTTGTTTTTTTCCTTTCGGGCCTTAATTTCAAGGAATAAAAATAGTCTCAGTTTCCAATATAATAGAAAAAATTATTGATGTATTTTCTTGGGTGGTAGCAAAAACGAATAGAAGAACTTTGTGAATGCCATTGCTTTGTAAGAGATTTCTAGGTAAGCTCTTTGTCTTTGGAGCATTTTAAAATAAATAAACAAATATAAACCATCCTTTGAAATCACCCTTTTTAAGAAAATGGGTTCCTTTTTTTCTAATTCCATATTAAACTGTGGACTCTTTCTTATGTTCTATTTCCTCCTCTGGCTCATCCTCTGTGTCCTTCCAAATACCTAATGTACTCTCTGTGCCTCATTTTCCTCAATTGTCAAATGAGAAAGTTAAATTAAATGACCTCCAAGGTGTTTTCCATCCTTTATTATTCTCTGATCCTATCCTCTCTTTAGGTAAAACCTACACTCAGGAATGGATATGATGTATTAGTTTGAATGTAGGGAACCGTCCAATTGGCAATTAGTCTCACGTGCTTATCATCCAAGTGCATTGCTCAGTTCTAGCCCTTTACATATAACCTCTCTGTAGCATAGTACTATCGATGATTTGCATGAGAGAAAAACTGTAAAAGATATCACTGAAGACATTGATGACCAGAAAAAAATTGGGTTAGCCGTTTTGACTTGAAGTCAGGAAGACACAAATTTCAATGTGGTCTCAGGCACTTATTAGCTCTATGTCCCTAGGAAACCACTTAACTTCTCTTTGCCTCAGTTTCTGTATCTGTAAAATGGGAATAGCAGTACCACTTATTTCTTAGGATTTTTGTGAGAGTAAAATAAGAATTGCAAACTTTAAAGCACTTATAAATGGTATTTTTTTATAATTATATAGTACACACATGGAATAAAGGAATGGTCCAAATGATTCAGTAGCACAGACATGAAGTATAATAAATAATAATAATAATAATTAGCTAACTTTTATATAGTTTCTATTATGTGCTAGGCTTTGTGCTAAAAAAACTTTATATATATATATATATATATATATATATATATATATATGCATATATAAATGTGTGTGTGTGTGTGTTGTGTGTGTGTGTGTGTAGGTGGATCTATTTATATATTTTCACATTTTATCCTCAAACCAACCCTAGAAGGTGGGTACTATTATTATTTTCATTTTCCAGATTAGAGAATTAGGCAAACAGAGATCAAATGAATTGTGCAGGGTCATATAGCTAGTAAGAGTCAGAGAATGATGAATTTATTTTTATGATAGATAAATATCCAATTTCTTATGAAGAATTTACACAAAGACATCAAAAATATAAATTTCACAGGATAAGAGGATTTGTTGGGGCTATAAACTGTACTAGTGGGGAGAATAATTAGACTAATGACATTGTGGATTTATAGAAGTATAGCGCAAAGGTTGCTCTTCATTTTTCTAAAGCCCTACATAATGGGGCTCCAACCTATCTTTTCTTACTGGTTTCACATCCCTGCCCCTAAAGCCCTCCATGTTCCAGCCAAATTACTCAACTTGTTTTCTGCCTATGATATTAAATGGACTATATTCATACTTTTGTATTAGCAATCCCTCAAAGATTGATTGAATTCCCTCCTCATCTCTCCCTTTTAAAATTTGTAGCTCTCTTCAAGGCTCAGCTAAATTGTTAACTACTATGGGAGTTACTCATATCATATAAATATAGAGAGTTTTATTTATTTTTACACTACCTATCTGTGTCTTGTTCTCTGCTTCCCTTCTCTTGAATCCTTGCATATTCCCAGTATAACAGTATAATAATGGAAGACATTATTGTCCTTGTATCCTCAGCTCTTAGCTTAGTGCCTACTATAGAATTAATACTATTTACATTCATCTTATACAGAAGAATCTATCAACCAAAAAAAATGTATTTTATTAAATGTCTCTATACACTGTCCTAAGTACTAAGTACTTTATATTTAAAGTGGAGAGGGGGATAAAATAATCTCTCATCAGCACTAGCAGTTTGGGAGGGTCAGTAAAGGCATTATATAGAAGGAAATATAAACTGGGGTTCTATAAAGTGGAGGTGAAATGGTAATACTTCCATTGGTGGGGGAATGTTTTGGTCAGTATGAAAGCACAATAAAAGATGGCTGGACTATGAAGTATAAAAGGGGATGTTATTTATAGTAATGTGGAATGGAAGTATAAATCTAGGTTGTGATCAATTGTGAAGGGTTTCAAAAGTTAGAAGCTTCTCTATTTTATCTTAGAGGCAATGGGGAATCATTGGAATTTATTGAGTAGATGACTGGCATAGATATGTGCTTTAGGAAAAATCACTTATTCAACTGTGTGGAGGATAAATTAGAATGGAGAAACAGGTGAGGCAAGAAAGTCATTTAGGAATCCTTAGTAATAATACAGATGAGAGGTGATTTGGGCTTTCATTTAGGGAGTGGTTATTTGATTAGCAAGAAATAAGTATGTAAATTAGATAGTAGAGCCAATATGAACTTGATTTGGTCTAATAGTATGGGGAATACTGGTCTAAGAAAGTAATGTGATACAAAGGGACTAGCAGTCATGATGGGAGTGAAAAATGGATTTAGCAAGAGAGAAATAGTACCAATAAAATCATCAAGAACCGTGTATGACCAAAAATAGTTTAGATCAGAAATAACAACAACTCTGGTGAAAGCAACATGGTGTATTAGGGAAAAATTCTCTGAAGACTCAGACCTGACATCATCTGCCCATTTATTAACTGTGTGACCTTGAACAATTTTCTGGAAATATGTTATATTATATAATTACATATATAATATTATACATTAACATAATATTATAATCTATGTATTATACTAATATATTATTATAATTATTTCTGTATAGAAAGCAGTATCCAGTGTATTGGGCAAAGCCTCTGTGTGCCGAAAGAAAACAATATCAATTGCCATCTCAGATTTCAGCACCACAAGGGTGAAGATTCCATATAATTGGGATCAAGAGCCCATCAACATATTGAAGAAACCAAATTTCTTCTCCATGGGGCATTAGGAATTTAAGCCTTGTCTGTGATTTTTTTCTTCTTCTTTTTTTAAAATAAATTGATTGAATTGTTTAATTGGGTTTTTTTTAAATTTCTGATAGTACATGTTTATTAACTTTTAAAAATACACATATATTTATGAATCATAGTGGGAGAGAAAAAACTCAGAACAAAAGGGGAAAAAAACTACTAAAGAGAAAAAAAAAAGAAGAAATGAACATACCATATGTTGATTTACATTCAATCTCCATAGTTCTCTTTCTGGATGTAAATGGCATTTTCTATTCAAAGTTTATTGGGCTTGTCTTTGATCACTGATTCACTGAGAAAAACCCAGTCTTTCATAGTTGATCATTGCACAATCTTGCTGTAACTGTAAATAATATTTTTCTAGTTCTGCTTGTTTCACTCAGTATCAGTTCATGTAAATCTTTCTAGGCCTTTCTAAAATCATTTTGTTCAGAAATTTTTTATAGAATAATAACATTCATATACCACAACTTATTCCTCCATTCCCCAACTGATGGGCATCTACTTATTGTCCAATTCTTTGCTACCATAAAAAGAGCTGCTACAAAAAGAGATCCAGTAGTGACACAGCTGGTTCAAAAAATATGCTAAAGTTTATAGTCCTTTGGGCATAATTCCAAACTGCTGTCCATAAATGGTTGGATCATTTCACAATTCCACCAACAATGTATTAGTGTCCCAGATTTTCCACATCCCTTCCAACATTTGTCAACACGTTTTTCCTGTCATGTTAGACAATCTGAGAGGTTTAAATTGATACCTCAGAAGTATCTTAATTTGCATTTCTCATCAATAGTGATTTAAAGCATTTTTTTTCCATTTGAATAGAAATGACTAATTTCTTTTGAAAGTTGTCTGTTCATATTCTTTAATCTGTATTAATTGGAAAATGACTTGTATTTTTATAAATCTGAGGCAATTATTTATATATTTTATAAGTGAGATCTTTATCAGAAACCTTGGATGCAAATTTTTTTCTCCAGTTTTCTGCTTCTCTTTTAATCTTGTTTTTATTAGTTTTGCTTGTGCAAAACTTTTAAATTTCATGTAATCAAAGTTGTCCACTTTGCATTTCATAATGTTTTCTAGTTCTTCTTTGGTCATAAATGCATCTCTTCTCCAAAGATCTGATAGGTAAATTATCCCTTGCTCTCCTAATTAGATTATAATATCTAATACCTATGATTAGGTATTAGATTATGATCAGATTATGATACCCAATTTTGATATCATTCTTTATACCCAAATTATGTACCTTTTTTTGACCTTATCTTGATATGGAGTATAAGATGTAGGTCTATGCCAAGTTTCTCACGTACTTTTTTCCCAGTATTTTTTTTTAAATAGTGAGTTCTTATCATAGAAGCTGGAGTTTAGGGATTTATCAAATACTAGATGGCTATAATCACCAATTATTGCATCATATGTATTTAATCTAGTCCAGTGATCCAACACTCTATTTTTTTAGCCAGTACCAAATGGTCTTGATGACTTGCTGCTTTATAATATAGTTTTAGGTCCAGTACGGCTAAGTATTTTATCCTTAGTATTTTATTTTCATTTATCATATTATTGACCTTTTGTTCTTCCAGATGAATTTTGTTATTATTTTCTTTAACTCTATAAAATAATTTGTTGGCAGTTTGATTGGTATGGCACTGAACAAGTAGATAAATCAATTTAGTCAAAATTGTAATTTTTATATTATTAGCTCAGCCTCCCCATGAGCAATGAATATTTTTCCAGTTGTTTAGATATGACTTTATTTGTGTGTGGAGTGTTTTATAATTTTGTTCATGTAGTTCCTGAGTTTGTCTTGGAAGACAGACACCCAAATATTTTCTTTTGTCCACAGTTACTTTGAATGGAATTCCTCTTTCTAACTCTTGCAGCTGGATTTCCTCAATAATATACAGAAATGGTGATACTTTGTGAGGGCTTATTTTATATTGTACAAGTTGGCTAAATTGTTTCAAGTCATTTTTGGATGATTCTTTATTATTCTCAAAGTATACAATCATATAATATGCAAAAAGAGTGAAAGTGTTGTCTCCTCATTGCATATTTTTATTCCTTTAATTTCTTTTTCTTATACTAAAGAGCGGAAAGAGACATATATGTGCCAAAATGTTTGTGGCAGCTCTTTTTGTTGTAGCTAGAAACTGGAAGATGAATGGATGTCCATCAGTTGGAGAATGGTTGGGTAAATTATGGTATATGAAGGTTATGGAATATTATTGCTCTGTAAGAAATGACCAGCAGGAGGAATACAGAGAGGCCTGGAGAGACTTACATCAACTGATGCTGAGTGAAATGAGCAGAACCAGAAGATCACTATACACTTCAACAACAATACTGTATGAGGATGTATTCTGATGGAAGTGGAAATCTTCAACATAAAGAAAAGCCAACTCACTTCCAGTTGATCAATGATGGACAGAGGTAGCTACACCCAGAAAAGAAACACTGGGAAGTGAATGTAAATTGTTAGCACCAATATCTGTCTGCCCAGGTTACATGTACCTTCGGAATCTAATGCTTATTGTGCAACAAGAAAATGATATTCACACACATGTATTGTATCTAGGTTATATTGTAACACATGTAAAATGTATGGAATTGCCTGTCATCGGGGGGAGGGAATAGAGGGAGGGGGGGATAATTTGGAAAAATGAATACAAGGGATAATATTATAAATATATATATATATATATCTATATATATATATATATATATATATATATATATAAATGTTTACTGAACGACATTATTAAGCCATACTCACTACATTTAGCACTAAGAATGTGAGCTATTGAGAGCATTAAATAAAAGTCCATCCTCAAAAGTACTTGAGAAAAAAAAAAAAAAAAAGAAAAATTAACTTGCATATATTTTGAAAATAAAAAGCTTCAATAAAAACAGTAAAAATGCTAAATCACTATTAATTAAAGAAATGCAAATTAAAACAAAAATAAATAAATGATTTTGCTTGTACAATTCAAAAAAAATTTCTTTTTCTTATTATTAAGGCCAACATTTTTAGTACAATATTGAATAATAGTGGTGATAATGGGCATTCTTGTTTCACCCTCAGTTTTATTAGGAATGTGTCCAACTTGTCTTCATTACAAAAAAAAATGCTTCCTGATGATTTTAGATAGATACTTATTATTTTAAGGAAAACACCCTTTATCCCTGTGTTCCCTAGGGTTTTTAATCGGAATGGAAGCTATATTTTGTCAAAAGCATTTTCTGCATCTGTTGAGATTATCATGATTTCTATTGATTTTGTTATTGATTAGTTGATATAGTTATTGATATAGTTGAATATAGCAATAGATTTCCTGATATTGAAACAACATTTCTGGTATAAATCCCACTTGGTCATAGTGTATTGTTCTGCTGCTAAATTGTTTTAATCTCTTTGCTAATACTTTATTTAAAAATTTTTGTAGCAATATTCATTAAGGACATTGGTCTGTAATTTTCTTCCTTTGTTTTGGCTCTTCCTGGTTTAGGTTTTAGTTTCATATTTGTTTCATAGAAGGAAATTGGAAAGGCTCCTTCTTTATCTATTTTTTTCCAAATAGTTTACATAGTATTGGAATTAATTGTTCTTTAAATGTTTGGTAGAATTCACTTGTGAATCTAACTGGCCCTGGAGATTTTTTTTTTTCTTGGGGACTTCATTGATGGCTTGTTCAATTTCTTTTTCTAAACTAGGGCTGTTTAAATAATTTATTTCCTCTTCCATTAATCTATGCCATCTATATTTTTGTAAATATTCACATATTTTGATAAGATCATCAGATTCGCTGACATACAGTTAGGGAAAATAGCCTCTAATTATTGTTTTAATTTCATTTTAATTAGCACTATAAGCATCAAATTATCAGCATCAAAAATGAAAAGGGTGAACTTATTGCCCTTTTCATTTTTGATGCTGATAATTTGCTTTTTTGTTTCCTTTTTCTAATCATATTAAGTAAAGGTTTATCTATTTTGTTGGTTTTTTTTTTTTCATAAAACCTACTCTTAGTTTTATTAATTATTTCAATAGTTTTCTTCATTTCAATTTTATTACTCTCTCTCTTGAGTTTCAGAATTTCTAATTTGGTATTTAATTGGGGATTTTTAATTTTTTCTAGTTTTTTAAATTTTTTGCCCAATTCACTGATCTTTTCTTTCTCTATTTTATTCATGTAACTATTTAGAGATACAAAATTTCCACTAAAAACTGATTTTGCTGCATCCCATAAGTTTTGGTATGTTGTCATATTATTGTTATTCACCTGGATAAAATTATGATTGTTTTTGTGACTTGTTGTTTGACACACTAATTTTTAGAATGAAATTATTTAATTTCCAATTGATTTCTAGCCTATCTTTCCCTGGCACTTTACTGAATATTTCTATTGCAATGTGGTTTGAAAATAAAGCATTTACTATTTCTGTCTTTCTGTATTTGAATGTGAGGTTATTTCCTAAAACATGGTCAGTTTTTGTGTAGGTGCCATGTACTGCCGAGAAAAAGGTCTATTATATCTAGGTTTTCTACAGTTTCTTTCTTGTTTACTTTGTGATTAGATTTGTCTGAGTTGAGGTGCTCCACTAATATATCTTAATGTCTATTTCATCCTGTAACTAGCTCAATATCTTCTCTAGGAATTCTCTAGGAATTGCTGTACTACTTGGTACTTTACACTTACTATTGTTATTATTTTATTGTTTATGGTACTCTTTATCAAGATATCCTTTCATTCATTATCTCTTTTAATGAGATCTATTTTTACTTTAGCTTAATGGCTACCCCTGATATTTTTCTTCAGTTGAAGCATAATAATTTTTGCTCCAGCCTTTTTACTTTTACTCAATATGTATCTCTGTTTCAAATGTGTTTCCCATAAAAATCACATTGTAGGATTTTGTTTTTTAATCCACTCTGCTATTCACTTCCATTTTATGGGAGAATTCATTCCATTCACATTCACAGTTATGATTACCAGCTCTTCTGGTATCCTCTCCATCCTTAATAATTAAGTTATTCCCTCTTTGAGCTTCAGGCAATGCTCATTCCCCTCCCTTCTTTCTCTCTATTGCAATGTGCTTTCTTAGAAGAATTAAGACTGGGAGCAGCTAAGTGGCACAGTGTCTAGAGCACCAGCCCGGAAGTCAGGAGGACCTGAGTTCAGATCTGGTCTCAGACACATAATACTTCATATCTGTGTGATCCTGGGCAAATCACTTAACCCCAATTGACTCAACAACAACAACAAAAAAATGTTTGGGGCAGTTAGATGGTACAGCAGATAGAGCATTGACCCTGGAGTTAAGATTATAAGTATTTAATAACTGGGTAGGGGAAAGACTATGCATGATACACTTTTCAGTTTATAAACTTGTAATTAATAATCTACCCTATTAACATTTCTCTACCACTTTTGTAATTGTCAGACAATTACCAAAACAATATAATCAAGCCCTGATTTGTGGGGTTTAATGGTTTCTGAAATGTAAATGCTCACAGTCAAAAATAATGTGTGAACAATCTGTATACCACTGTTATGAGAAATTCCAAGTAGACAAGTTTGAGTGGAAAATAGTATATATAAAAAAAAAAACTGCAATGTATTATCAGACTACAGTAAGAAGCTGGGGCTAAACAAAAGAGTTTGCATTTTATCCTTTTGGTAATAGTAAGCCACTGAAGCTACATGACATGATGGAAGCTTATGATTCAAAACCATCAATTTTGAAACTGTGGAGAGTGGTTTGGAGAGTGGAGACACTGGATACAGAGAAACCAGAGAGGAGGTTCTAGCAATAACATAGGTTGAAAGATTAAAAAGCACCTGAATTAGTGGTAACTCTGTGAGTGAAGAGAAGGAGACAGACAGAAGAAATGATCTGAAAGGTAACCAAACTTGGTACAGAGTTAAATGATGGTATCATGTGGTTGACAAATCCTTTGGTATAGTTTGTGAGCACAAGTTAAAGTTGAAGTAACAGGAAGTAAATGAAAGCCAGGTTCTGAAATTGTCAACTGATAAATAATAAGGATCTAGGATTTAGAAAATTAAAAAGATAAATATACTTTAATAATAGTTTGGATGTCCACTGAGAAGTGAATGGCTGATGTAAGACCTTTTCCTCTAGAAATATATATACTGCCTATTTCATCTTGTTCTCCAGTTTTACTATTTTCTCATCTTCTCTGTTTCCTCACAGCAGGTTATCATCACAGTGTGCTTTTGTCAAATGAACTTGGATTTATGCAATATCTGAATTCTAGGAGGAGAGTCTCACTAAAACAGCTGTAAAAGTCACATTGGGCACTAATGGTAGATGTAAATATCTTCCTTGAAATCTGTGAGTCAAACAGATAGGGTCACAGCATTTGTCTTTCCCAAGTGCCCTCTACATAATAATCTTGATCACTGACTATGAATAGGACAATTGCTCTGTTAGGCACTGTATCAAACTTGCCTTAAGGTGACAGAGACAAGGGAAAGATAAGATTGAGAGTTCAATGCTATTTCTCATCTTTCTCCCTCCCCTTTTTTTTCCAACAAACAACTGGAATGAAATCTCTGCTGATGCAACCAGTCCAGAATAAGAAATGATAGTAGTTACAGCAGTAATATCTTTTCCAATATACTTTCTTAGACAGATCTAGTAAGGGCTTTAGATGCATCCTTTAAGAATGTTTTGTTTCTTCAACTAGAAAGGCATAAGAAGAGGCAAAATCAACACTTGATGATGCCTTTACCTTGTTTCCCACTAACTTCAATTGTTTTCTGTCATTTATAATTACTTTATTCACGTAAACTTAGTACTTTAGGATTTTCTTATAAACATGAATGTGAAAAATTCAAAGTGCACAAAGTAGAACTTACATTGGATGAGTAACTTATTGTCAAGCAGCATAGATGGACAGTATTTGGGATCTAGAAGTCAGTAGTGGAAGAAATCAAAAGGAGAAACTACAATAAAATGCACAAATATGATTTTCCTTCCACCTAACTCTTAGTCTCCTAAAAAAGTTGCAAACAATGAACAATCCAATCCAGAGACCATGCTCTGGACAAATAGTCTCCTTTTCTATGATGGATTATTCCTGAATACTATTTCTGGAAAATCCTAGCTATTCTACACTTGACAAACCCTCCTTCTTCTTTCCTTCCAATTCTAGGACTATGAACCATGATAAAAATCATCTTGTTTCTAGAGGTGAGTGTGTCAGTCTGTTCCCTTTTGTCTTCACTCACCATCTTTGTAAATTTCAGGTCTAAAGTACACTTCTCTAGCCACTGTGGTCCTATATGTGTTCTTTCCTCCATTAGAATGTAATCTTTTTGAGGACAGAGACCATCTTTGATATTGTATTTGTGTCCCTAGTGCTTAACACAGTGTTTTGTAAATTTTATGAGCTTAATTTTTTTCCATTAATTCATTCAGAAATTGTTGTCAGGATGGTTACATTGTAAGAATAAAAAAGTTGGAGAAGTATAGGATGAAGATGCTGGAGGCATTCCAAGACAAAATATGTCTTACTTAATTTTGCTTCTCTTTTACTCCAGCTAATACTGCAATGAGATAAATCATTACATAGTAGGATGTTAAACCTAAATTAAATAGATCTGAGTTCTGATACAAACAACCTCAAGTAGTTGTATTTGCAATGTTTACTTCACAGAAACTATTTAGAAAGCATCATATTAAGGTGAGTGTTACTACTCAAAGAGAAGAAAAATAATTTCTTATATTTATATAGAGTTTTAAGGTTTCCAAAACTTTCCTTAAAATACCAGTGCTTGGAAAAAAATTGGTATTATCACCCTCACTTTACAGATAGGACTTATAGGGCTTGTGGCTTACTCATGGCCACATAGGTAATGAATAAAATCACTAAGACAAACCAAAATTTGTCACCTCCTGTATTTTTTGTACCCCATTTGTTTGGAGGAAGCAAAATATTTTTAGAACATTAATTTTCCTGAATGTTAATAATTACTTTATTATTGTCTTTCTGCCCCATAGATAAAAGATAAACTCTTTGGGTATCTGGAAAGACTGAAATAATATAATCAATCCTATTTGATGACTAAAAGGGAAGCTGGTAAAAACTGAGAATGATCAATTTCCTGGCCATCTATCTAGGGCAACAGATGGACCTTGAACTGCTTTTTGAAAAGAGCCTAGATGTAAAAAAGATGGAAATTGTGGAGACTGTACAATACCCTAAACTAAGTGCTTCTGTATTCTTCTCTTGTGGGGAAAGAGAAACATCTATTAAGCATTTACTATTTGTCAGCCATGGTACTAAGTACTTTACAAATATTTTCTCAACTGAAGCTCATAGTAACAACAATAAGATAGGTACTCTTATTATAAACATGTTATGACTGAGGGAATTGAGGCAGACCAAAGTTAGGTTACTTGCCCAGGGATACAGTTACTAAGTGTCTAAGGCAGGTTTTGTATGCCAAGTACTTGCTCATGAAGACCTTAGTTCAAATCTTGCCTCAGGCACTTATTAGCTATATGATTTGGACAAGTCACTTAATTTTTCTCTACCACAGGTGCCTCAACTGTGCTGATGTTCAATCATTTTCATTTGTTTTCAACATTTTATGACCACATTTGGGGTTTTCTTGGAAAAGTTATTGGAGTGGTTTGCCATTTCCTTCTCCAGTTCATTTTGCAGATGAGGAAATTGAGGCAAACAGGTTTGTGTCTTGGCCAAGATCATTTAGCTAGTCAGTGTCTGAGGATCTGAAATCAGGAAGATGAGTGTTCCTGACTCCAGTCTTGGATCTCTATGCACTGCACCTCCTAGTTGTCTGTTGTAAAAGGAAGTAGTTGTACATGAACTGATGCTGAGTGAAATGAGCAGGACCAGGAGATCATTATATACTTCAACAACAATACTATATAATGATCAATTCTGATGGAAGTGGCCCTCTTCAACAAGGAGATGAACCAAATCAGTTCCATTTGTTCAATAATGAATAGAACCAGCTATACCCAGAGAAAGAACTCTGGGAAATGAGTGAGAACCACTATGTAGCATTTCCAATCCCTCAGTTTTTGTCCACTTGCATTTTTGATTTCCTTCTCAGGTCAATTTTACATTATTTCAAAGTACAATTTTTCTTGTGCAGCAAAATAATTGTGGATAGATAGATAGATAGATAGATAGATAGATAGATATAGTATTTAACATATACTTTAGCATATTTAACATGTATTGGTCTACTTGCCATCTGGGGAAGGAGGTGGGGGAAGGACAGGAAAAGTTGGAAGAGAAGATTTTGCAAGAATCAATGCTGAAAAATTCCCTATGCATATATCTTGTAAATAAAAAGCTATAATAAAAAGGAAGCAGTTTAATTCAATGCCCTCTTAGTTTTGATCCTAATTTAAGCATGAATCTATTATTTTTCTAACCCCAAGTCCAAATATCTATAGACTTCATTGGTTTAAAATCATTTGACCTGCTATCGGGCTGGAGAGGGACATATCAGTAAAAGATTGCCCCAGTGAAGGGGGATGAAGTAAGTGACAAAAATGGATCTCTTTTATTTACATACATGGAATAGATATACTCTTTTCCAATGGGGCATCTAGTTGAAGTGTACTCAATGGAATCAGGGCAGAAGTCACATGAATAGAATTCGGAACTTGAAGCTGCAGGGCTTAGTGTAGAGAAAGCATACCTTGTTTAAGTACTGCCAGAGAGCTAAAAATATTTTTCACATTTTTAAATACAATAAAACTTTATTTTAAAATGAAAAAAAAAAACATTCTTAGTTAACTGAACATATATAAACTATTGCTGCCCCCTTGTCTGGAGCAATAAGTTAAAACAAACAAAAAAAAACTTTCAAAAAAGGAAGGTAATTTGTACTCTCAGTGCATCAGAGCATATCAAGAGATAGCCACAGACCAAAGACCATTCTTGCCAGCATGGAGTGGAGAGAACTGACAGTTAGCACTCATAACCACAGATACAGACAGCAATCATGGTCAGAAGAACCATCTTTGAATACAGAAGACAATGACAGGCTGCTAATCATGGTTGAACATAATTTGTAACACCATTTATTCTAGGATTAGAATAAATAGATGAAGTTCTTAAATATTAATTACCCAATTAAAGAAGGAAATTCTGAATATTTCATAAGGTCTTTTCTTGAGAAATTTCTTGCTTGGTGCTCAAGACATTCATCTTCTTTTCTTAGCTTCAGTTCTAAACTTTATCTGCATTCTCATTTAAATTGATTAAAAAACCCTAGAACTGAAAACTCCAGAACTACCCAGGCTTGCCTTAGATAGAAATGGTATTTGACCTGCAAAACTTAAATTGTAAAAGGAAAATAAGGTAAACAAACAAATATGAATTCCTGCACAGATGGATTAGAATGTTTATATACCTAAACATGGATATAAATTAAAGGTTCAAATGGGTATTAACATATAGTATTAAATCAGAAATGATTCCTATTTCCTCAGGGGAGGTCTCCTAGTGGAATTGATTATTGCACTGATTACTAGTTTCAGTTTTTAAACTCCTGCAGAAAGTCCATAAAAAAACTTGACAAAAAGATCAAAGAAAGAATATAGACTTGTTGATTTGTAATTTTTTCCATAATTCATTTAATAGAAATCTTAATTTACTTTGCTCATAAGCAAATATTCATGGAATAATACACACCACTCAATCACAGCCTCATAGATTATAACTTTTGCTTTCTTTTTTTCTTTCTTTTTTTTAAAAGCTTTTTTATTTTCAAAACATATGCATGGGGGGCAGCTAGATGGCACAGTGGATGGAACACCAACCCTGAAGTCAGGAGGACCTGAGTTCAAATCTTGCCTCAGACACTTGACACTTCCTAGCTGTGTGACCCTGGGCAAATCACTTAACCCCAATTGCCTCAGGGGAAAAACACATGCATGGATAATTTTTCAACATTAACTCTTGCAAAACCTTTCGTTTTAAATCTTCCTTTTCTTCCCCCCACCCCCTCCCCTAGATGGTAAGTAATTAAAAATAGATGTTAGACATGTTAAAATATATATTAGACCCAATATATGTAAACATATTTGTACAATTGTCTTGCTTCACAAGAAAGATCAGATCAAAAAAAAAAAAGAAAGAAAATTAATAAGAAAACAAAATGTAAATGAACAACAACAAAAAGAGGGAGAATATTATGTTATGGTCCACACTCAATTCCCACCATCCTCTCTTTGGGTGTACATGGGTTTCTTCATCACAAGATCATTGAACTTGTAGTGTTCTGTTGGTTCTTAGTTTCAGCAGAGTAATCACCAGGAAAATAGTCAGGTGTAAATAGTCAAATTCTTTCTTATCTCCTTTAAAGTCTAGTTTCCTTGCCTGGGGCTCAGGCTAGTCTTCTTGAGGTCCTCTGGAATGTGTCTTGGTTTCTGTGGGGAAGGCAGGAGGACCACCATGACAGTCTCTGTTTTGAAGTCTGTCACTTGTGCTCCAGCCTCCAGCCTCCAACCTTCTGTCTTTCCCCAGTCTGTTCTGGTCCCTCTCTGAATCTGTCTCAGGCTCAGATAGGCCTTGTATCTCAGTGGAGAAATGAAGGACAAGCCTGCCACCACAGTGGTGTGAGATGGAATGAATGAATCTGGCTGAGTTTGTCCCAGCTTATATACTCTTGTATAATAATATTATCATAGGTGTGAATCTTGTAGAATAGGTATCAATCTTATAGAACTATAGTAAGTACTAAGTACATGTACTGAACTAGAGAACTCTTAATCACCATGCCAAACTAGATAACCATTGTCTTATCAATTCCACTGACAACATCTTGTAAGAATCCTGGTTTCAAGTACAAAGTTCTTGCCCATAACAGAAACTGGCCTCAATCATCTCATTGTTAAAAAGAGTAATGCCCATCAGAATTGATCATTATATAATATTGTTGTTGCCATGTGCAATGATTTCCTAGTTCTGCTCATTTCACTTAGCATCACTTCATGTAACTCTCCAGGGCTCTCTAAAATCATCCTGCTGATCATTTCTTATAGAATAATAATATTCCATAACATTCATTCATATTCCATAACTTATTCAACCATTCTCCAACTGATGGGCATCCACTCAGTTTCCAGTTTCTCGCCATTATGAAAAAGACAGCCACAAACATTTTTGCACATGTGGGTCCCTTTCCCTCCTTTAAGATATGTTTGGGATACAAGCCCTATAGAAACATTGCTGGATCAAAGGGAATGCACTGTTTGATAACTTTTTCAGCAAAGTTTCAAATTGTTCTCCAGAATGGTTGGATCCCATTTACCATGCCACCAAAAATGTATTAGTGTGCCAGTTTTCCCACACCCCCTCCAACATTCATCATTATCTTTTCCTGTCATCTTAGCCAATCTAACATGTGTGCAGTAGTACCTCAGAGGTGTCATAATTTGCATTTCTCTGAACAATAGAGCACTTTTTCATATGACTAGAAATAATTTTAATTTCTTCATCTTGTCTGTTCATATCCTTTGACCATTTATCAATTGGAGAATGGCTTGAATTCTTATAAATTTCAGTCAATATTCTCTATATACTTTAGGAATAAGGCCTTCATCAAAACCTTTAAACATAAAGATATTTTCCCAATTTATTGCTTCCCTTCAAATCTTGTCTGCATTAGTCTGGTTTCTACAAAAAAAAAAAATAGCTTAATATAATCAAAATTATCTACTTGGTGTTCAATTATGAGTTTCAGTTCTTTATTCACACATTCCTTCCTTCTCCATAGATCTTAGTGATAAGCTATCTTAGGTTCTTCTAATTTGCTTATAATATCACTCTTTATATTTAAATCATAAATCCATTTTGACCTTATCTTGGTATATGGTGTTAGGTGTGGGTCAATGCCTAGTTTCTGCCATACTAGTTTCCAATTTTCCCAACAAGTAGTGAGTTCTTATACCCAAAGCTGTTGTCTTTGGGTTTGTCAAATTATTATAGTTATTATCATTGACTAGATTGTTATAGTTATTAACTATTTTGTCCTTTGAACCTAACCTATCCCACTGATCAACTTACTCTATTTATTAGTCAGTACCAATTTTTTTATGCTTCTGCTTTATAATACAGTTTTAGGTCTGACCCAACTAGGCAACCTTCATTGGTATATATTTTTTCATTAATTCCTTTTAAATTCTTGACTTTTTTTTTCTCCCAGATGAACTTTGTTATTATTTTTTTCTAGATCTGTAAAATAATTTCTTGGGAGTTTGATTGGTATGTCACTAAAAAAGTAGATTAATTTAGATTGTATTGTCATTTTTTAAATATTTGCTCAGCCTACCCATGAGCACTTGATATTTTCCAACTTATTAGATCTCATTTTATTTTTGTGAAAAGTGTTTTGTAGTTGTGTTCATATAATTCTTTACTTTCCCTTCCCAGATAGATTCTTAAATATTTCATACTATCAACTGTTATTTTGAATGGAATTTCCCTTTCTATCTCTTGCTGTTGGAATTTGTTGGTAATATTTTTAAAAAGCTGATGATATATATATATGGATTTATTTTGTAAACTGCAACTTTACTAAAGTTGTGAATTGTTTCTAGTAGTTTGTTAGTTGAATCTCTAGGGTTCTTTGAGAATACCATCATATCATCTGCAAAGTGATAATTTGGTTTCCTCATTACCTACTGTAATTCCTTTAATCTCTTTCTCTTTTCTTACAGCCAATGCTAACATTTCTAATAGAATATTGAATAGTAATGGTAATAGTGGGCAAACTTGTTTACCACTGATCTTGCTGGGAATGGTTCTAGTTTGTCCCCATTATATATGATGCTTGCTGATGGTTTTAATAGATGATAATGATCATGTTAAGGAAAAGTCCATTTATTCCTGTATTTTAATATTTTAATAGAAATGGGTGTTGGGTTTTGCCAAATGCTTTTTCTGCATCTATTGAGATAATCATATGATTTTTGTTAGTTTGGTTATTGATATAGTACATTGTGTTAATAGTTTTCCTGATATTGAACCATCCTCGCATTCTTGGTATAAATCCTACTTGATCATAGTGTATTATCCTGAGGATAACTTTCTATAATTTCTTTGCTAATATTTTATTTAAGATTTTTACATCAATATGTACTAAGGAAATTGGTCTATAATTTTCTTTCTCTGTTTTGACCCTACTTGGTTTAAGTATCAGCACCATATCTGTGTCATAAAAGGAACTTGGTAGGAATCCTTTCTCTATTTTTTCAAATAGTTTATATAATATTGGAATTAATTGTTCTTTAAATGTTTGATAGAACACTTAACACCATACACCAAGATAAGATCAAAATAGATTCATGATCTAGGCATAAAGAATGAGATTATAAATAAATTAGAAGAACATAGGATAGTTTACCTCTCAGACCTGTGGAGGAGAAAGGAATTTGTGACCAAAGAAGAACTAGAGATCATTATTGATCACAAAATAGAATATTTTGATTATATCCAGTTAAAAAGCTTTTGTACAAACATAACTAATGCAGATAAAATTAGAAGGAAAGCAATAAACTGAAAAAACATCTTTACAGTTAAAGATTCTGATAAAGGCCTCATTTCCAAAATATATAGAGAATTGACTCAAACTAATAAGAAATCAAGCCATTCTCCAATTGATAAATGGTCAAAGCATATGAAGAGACAATTTTCAGATGATGAAATTGATACTAATTTTACCTATATAAAAAGATGTTCCAAATCATTATTGATAAGAGAAATGCAAATTAAGACAACTCTCAGGTACCACTACATATCTCTCAGATTGGCTAAAATGACAGGAAAATATAGTGACAAATGTTGGAGGGGATTCGGGGAAACTGGGACATTGTTGGTGGAGATGTGAACATATCCAACCATTCTGGAGAGCAATTTGGAACTATGCTCAAAAAGTTGTCATACTCTTTGATCCAGCAGCATTATTACTGGGCTTATAGCCCAAAAAGATATTAAAGAAGGGAAAGGGACATGTATGTGCAAAAATTTTGTGGCAGCCCTTTCTGTAGTAGCTAGAAACTGGAAATTGAATGGATGCCCATCGATTGGAGAATGGTTGGATAAATTATGGTATATGAATATTATGGAATATAATTGTTCTGTAAGAAATGACCAGCAGGATGAATGTGGAGAGGGTTGGAGAGACTTACATGAACTGATGCTAAGTGAAATGAGCAGAACCGGGAGATCATTATATACTTCAACAACTATACTATATGAGGATAAATTCTGATAGAGGTGGCTAATTTCAACAATGAGAGGATCCAAATCAATTCCAATTGATCAGTAATGAACAGAACCAGCCAGACCTAGTGAAAGAACTATGAGTGTGAACCACAACATAGCATTTACACTCTTTCTCTTATTGTTTGCTTGCATTTTTTGTTTTTCTTCCCAGGTTATTTTTACCTTCTTTCTAAATCTTATATAGCAAGACAGTTGTATAAATATGTATACAGATATTGAATTTAACATATACTTTAACACATTTAACATATATGGGACTACCTGCCATTTAGGGAAGTGGAGAGAAAGAGGAGGAAAAGTTGGAACAGAAGTTTTTGCAAGTATCAATGTTGAAAAATTACTCATGCATTTGTTTTGTCAGTAAAAAGGTATAGTAAAAATGTTTGGCAGAATTCACATGTAAATCCATCTGGCCCTGGAAATTTTTTCTTAGGGAGTTGATAAAAGCTTGTTCTATTTTTTGTCTAAAATGAGACTATTTAAAAATTTAATTCCTTTTCTAATAACCTGGGCAATCTATATTTTTGTAAATATTCCTCCATTTCACTTAGATTATCAAATGTATTCTCATATAGTTGGGCAAAATAACTCCTAATGATTGCTCTAGTTTTCTCTTTATTGGTAGAAAGTTCTCACTTTTCATTTTAGAGATTAAAACTTTGATTTTCTTCTTTCCTTTTTCTAATCAACTTAACTGAAGGTTTATCTATGCTGTTGTGTTTTTTTTTTTTTTTCACAAAACCAACTCTTAGTTTCATTTATTAATTCAATAGTTTTCTTATTTTCAGTTTTATTAATCTCCCCTTTTATTTTCAGAATTTAAAATTTGGTATTTAGTTGAGGGTTTTTAATTTGCTCTTTTTCTAGTTTTTTTTAAGTTGTAAGTCTAATTCATTGATCTTTTCTTTCTCTATTTTATGCAAGTAAGGATCTAGAGATATAAAATTTCCCTTAATAACTGCTTTGGTTGCATTCCATAATTTTTGATATGTTGTCTCATTATTGCCATTCTCTTGGATTAAGTTGTTGATTGTGTCTATGATTTGTGGTTTTACCCATTCATTCTTTAGGAATAGATTACTTAGTTTCCAATTAATTTTTGTTATATTTTCCCCTAGCCTTTGATTGCATGGGATTTTTATTGTATCATGATATGGAAAAAAACTGCATTTACTATTTCTGCCTTTCTGCATTTGATTTTGAAGTTTTATGCCCAAATACATAGTCAATTTTTGTATAGATTCCATGAACCACAGAGAAAAAAATAAACTCCTTTTTGTATCCATTCAATTTTCTCCAAAAATCTATCATACCAAACTTTTCTAACATTCTGTTTACCTTCTTAACTTCTTCCTTCTTTATTTTGTGGCTTGCTTTATCTAGTTCTGAGAGAGCAAGGTTGAGATCCCCAACTAGCATAGTTTTGCTTTCTATTTCTTCTTGCATCTCTCTTACTTTGTCCATTAGGAATTTGGACGCTATACTACTTGCTCCATATTTGTTTAGTATTGATATCGTTTCATCATTTATGGTCCCCTTTAGCAAGATATAGTTTCTTTTCTTATCTCTTTTAATTAGGTCTGTCTTTCCTATTACTTTAACTAAGATCATGATTGCTACCCCTGATTTTTTTACTTCCCTTGAAGCATAATAAATTCTATCCCAGACTTTTACCTTTACTTTGTATATATCACTCTGCTTTAAATGTGTTTCTTGTTAAACAACATATTATAGTATTCTGGTTTTTAATCCATTCTGCTATCTGCTTCTGTTTTATGGGAGAGTTCATCCCATTCACATTTACAATTAAAATAATTAATTCTGGATTTCCTGCCATCTTATTTACCCCCAAGTTATGGTTTTCTTTTTCCTTTTCTCCTTTCCCTCCTTCCCAGTATTTTGCTTATGACCACCACCTCTCTCAAACAGCCTTCCCTCTTTAAACTCCCTCCCCCTTTCTTACACCTTTCCCTCTGCTTTCCTTCTGTTTTCCCTTCTATTAGCCTTCCCTTTTCTTCTCTCACTTTCCTATTAGGTGAGACCAGTTTCTCTGTGAAAACAAATATGTCTGATATTCTCTCTTTGAGCCAAATCTGATGAGAGTAACCAGGACAGAACAGCCTAAGAGACTTGAAGAAGATTCCCTGGTGCTGGAAGCATAACACTCTGGCTCTCTGCCCCAGCTCCTTGCCCTGGCTGTGCTGTACTGTGCACCTATCCTGTCGTTTGGGCTTGCAAATTATCTCCCTGCCCATTTAAAACAGATCTGTTCTGAAGTTCTTCCAAGTTATCTTCTGGAAATGGGTTGTATTCCAAATATTTGTGGGTTCTGTCATTTCCAAAATCAATTTAGAGGCTCAAACTATTGTTGGTTTGAAAGAAGGTCAGAGTAGGACACAGAAAGTTGTCTGCTCTCTGCCATCGTGGCTCCACCTCAAAAACTATAATTTGAAATAATTTTTCTTTCCCTTTTATGTCATAAAGTTGAATTCAAATATGTCATCGCCATCATTATGATGTAGCCAATTATATAGCAAAAATAATTGCCTTGGAGATAGTTTATATCTTTGACAAATGAATGAGATTTAAGTGATTAACTGACCTGAGTAAATAGTTTTGTACCTTTAATCAAGCCTTACAAATGGTGGCTAAGCATCAGCCCATAAGAACTGATTCGAGTTCTCTGTATTTCCATTGACTGCTTTTATAGTATTTACCAACTTAATTTTCTCCTTATGTAGTACATCATATTGAGAGGCAGTAGAATCAACTAGACAATGCCTTGGCCTTAAAGTCAGAAAGCTTGGTTCATTTCTGACTTCCTAGTTCTCTGAGCTTTGGTACTTTTGTTTCTTTATCTGTAAAATGGAATGATAGAAGTTACATTGCCAATGTTAATAGGTTTCCTGTGAGCATTCAATGATATAATGTATAAAATAATTTTTTCAAGTATTATATAAATCTAAGCTATTATCTCATATTCTCTTATACATATAAGAGAATATGAGATAATTTTATATATCTTATATATACTTCTCAGAGAAGTAAAAAAAAATAAATCCTAAAATCTAAAGGCCTCCTTGAGATTTATTTGTTATTAGCTTCTTCTGCACTAAGCATTGGTTTCCTCCTCCTGCCCTTTTCTAGAAACTTCCATGCCCTTTGCTTGTGCTCCCTAGGGAGCCAGCCAATACTAGGCACCTGCCTCTCTGTTATGTTAGAGGTGGGAAATCAAGCTGACTCATCTGAGCAAGAAGTCATTTACCCAGGGGAAAAATACTTTAGCAACCTTAGGATGCTGATTTGTGGCAAAAGGGATTCTGATTCTGGCCCAAAACAAATGGATAAGCAACCTGAAGATCTATGTGGAGATAAAATGAAGGTTCCTGAGTATAAAAATTCTATCTTTGAAGGACATCAGTGACAAACACCCCTCAAAATCTCCTTACACAGAAGGCTATCCAGAATCCCAGGGCCCAACTTGATGGGATTCTTCCCTTAATATTCCTGTTTCTCTGTGGTGTTTCAATTCAGGTCTCAAGCCCCATTTCCTCCATTCCAGTTTACTATAAGAAAAATATTTTGCTTTATGTTCTATCAATTTTATATTCTATCAATTCTATCAATGGCTGTTATTATAGAGTAATACATTCTCACTAGGGGCAACTAAATGATGCAGTGGGCATAGTGTCAGGTCTGAAATCAAAGTCTGGTCAAAGACCAGAGTTCAAATCCAGTCTCAGACACTAGCTACATGACCCTGAGCAAGTCACTTTATACTATTTGCCTCAATTTCTTCCTCTGTAAAAAGAAATAGAGAAGGAAATGGCAAGCCACTCCAGTATCTTTGCCAAAATATACCCTAAATAAGGTCATGAAGAATCAGACAAAACTGAATAATAACAACCTCACTACCAAGAACTACAAACATTTTCTCAGTACCCTATGGCCTCTGGGGCCTTCTCTTCCTCTGATTGGAGAGGGTGGAGGGTGGACATCAGAACACTCTTCCCAGATCTTTTATTTAAGTAGAATACCCAAAAGCAGCCTACTGTTTCAGTATACTCTAATAAAAATCTGTAATAAATGTGTTCTTCCTCCTTTTCCTCCTTTCCCCCTTTCTCCCCTCTCTCCCTCTCCTCCTCTCTCACTCTCTGTTTGCCATCTCCCTCTCTCCACCTATCCTTCTCTCTCCCCATCTCCCTCTCTCCTCTTCTTCCCTTCTCCTCTTATCCCTCTTTCCTCTTCTCCCTCTCTCTCTCTCTCTCTCTCTCTACCCTTTCCCTCTTCCCCCCTTTCTCCCCCCTCTCTCTCAAAATAAGCATACTTTTTTAGCCATGATATGGAATTGTGATGTTCAGTCTTTGAAATAGAGAGTAAACTTGAATAATGCCCAAGAATTCTGAATGAGAGAGTGAAGAAAAACTGAGAGGAAGTAATGGGGACATTAAGAGTTAAACCAAGAAATAATCAGCAGCACAGATGCAACAGGTAAAAAAAAAAAAAAAAAAAAAAAAAAAGGTAAGCTTGATGTGTGGTACAGAAGGGTGCGATTGAGGAGAACCATCAGTCTCTTTAGAAATCTCAGAGCTGAAGACTCAGTGGTGCCCATTTCTTCAAGAACTAAGATAAGTATCAGGTAAAGGTCATTATTCCACAACTTCCCTCTCCTTGACTGTCCATAAATAGATACTAACACATAAATAAAATACTTTGCAGAAATTTCAGTTGAAGTCTGACATCAATTTTCTAACATGTTCTGTTGATTCTTTATTAAGACATTTTGAGTAACTTGAATTTTGCCTGAAATATAAAGAACCTAGCTAAAGAGAACTATATTGGTTCTAGATAAATGGATAAATGGATAAAGCATTAGCTCTGGAGTTAGGAAGACCTGAGTTCAAATCCAGCCCCAGACACTTACCAGCTGTGTGACTCCAGGTAAGTCACTTATCCCTATTTGCCTTAATTCACTGGGGAAAGAAATGGTAAATCTCTAGCATCTTTGTCAAGAAAACCCCATGGATAGTATTGGTATGCTGTAGTCTATCGTTTCACAAAAAGTCAGAGAAGACTGAAAAACAAGAAGAGATAAACATAACTATAAGTTGGAAAGAGAACCTAACTTCTGCTTAAATGTTAGAGAAATAATAAGACTGAAAGAGTGGGTTTTGAAGGAATGTAAAAGCTAAACAGAAGAACTTATGTAGTTCATCTCATAGCAAAAAGGAACTTTTGGAATTTATTGAATTCACAGACATAGTGACAGAACAATGTTTGCCATACCTAACATAATTTGGGAAAGTAAAGTAATTAAAACCTTTATTTCAAACTAATCTGTCATCTATAATTTAAATATAGGGACTTGACTTTTCCCAGGGGAAAGAAACAGAGGGCAGAGCAGAGGAAGAGAGCCATTAAGAGGTTATGAATTTTACTAACTGGGGACTCTGAGCAATTGTAATTGTATTTTAAGACATTATTAATACAAACTTCATGAAGCATTCAAGAAGATCTCATGGACACACCAATGCTTAAAAAATAAAAAATAAAAAAGCTAATTGTTGTATAAAAATAAGCTAAGTTCTATATCACCATCATATGGTTGATTAAGTCTCCAGAGAGATAGAATTAAAGGAAGAGACACCTACTTTCACTTTGCTATAAGTTAATGAATTAGAGAACATCTAATGGCTTCCTTTTCTCCTAGATACCTTCATAGTTGCTGCCTTCCAATTTTCTATCAGTTTCATTACTCATCAGTCATGCCTAATGATCTCTTGTAAATGACCTTTATTGTGCATGAATGTTTCATTACTGAATAAGATGATATTTAAATCTTTTTTGTTTTGCTGCCTGAATGTCATATGTAGATGTGTTATCTAGGACAATACAGTTTATCTTAAATCATGATCTAAATACTATATCTTTGGTGTTTGTGGTATTCATCAAGGACTAGCATTCCAGGTGTGAGGGCTTGCTGAATCCTTTTCATGGTGGCTCATCCACCTTTGGTGGCCACCTGTCACTTAACACTCACCTGTGGCTTTCAGAAATTGTAGCATCCTTAGTAACTATATCATAGCAAGAAGTTTGAAGGGCTAATCTAAGTTGAGGATAACTGATAGAACTCAAACCTGTGGGTGAGTTAGAAGGATGTCTACCTCATGCATGTGAAGATGCCAAGGTCATCTACTACATTTGAGTCACCCTGGGCTTCAATGACTGGAAAAGAGAGAGGAAAAAAAGACTGTGTAATTATGCCTCATTTAAATCCAATTCATGCATGAGTCAAGATATTAACTTGTGATGTGATTAGTTTTCTTCAAAAACAAAGGAGGAATAACATATAGTATTTCTCAAGCAGTATTCTGCTTGAAAGATGATTAACATTCAACTGTGACAAGTTTGTATCAATCTGCAGAACTTTTAGTACCAAATTCTATCAGGGAATAAAAGTGATTCTGCCATTTTCCTGTGTCCTGCTTCTCAATCCCACACCATGTTCCTTTCTGCCTTGCTCTCTGGGTTATGTCAACTCTTGTACTTAGGAGTGGATGGTAGAACAGTCTGAAGTAGAGATTTTAGTTATGTCATCTTTCTAAAATATGATTGAAGCTGGTGAACACTGTCCTTGTGTTCCAATGCCCCACTGTTTATGGATTCAATAAATTGCAGAGACACATTTTTGTCAATTGGATCAAATATAACCTCTTCTATTTGTCTTTACATGCCTGGAAAATATACTCTTCCAACGTTATATGCTATTGTCTCACTGTCTTTACATAGGATATGAAATGTCATACCTCTGTTCCTTGATACTGGGCATCCTGGAAAGACTTAAATGAATAAATGAAAAATAAAATAAGTAGGATCAAGAGAACATCATACATAGTAACAACAATATTGTAAGATTATCAACTATGAATGACTTAGCTATTCTTGGCAAAACAATGATCGGAGATAACTGAAAAACAATGAAAAATGCCATTAATCCTCAGAAAGAGAACTCATGAAATCTGAATACACATTGAGGCATACTTTAAAAAAAATCTTTACTTTTCTAGGATTTTTATCTTAGATTAGATTTTTTAAACACTATGACTGATATGGAAACAGGTTTTGCATGACTATGCACATAAAATCTATATCAAATTACTTCCCTTTTCATTGAGGTAAGGTGGGAGGGAAGGAGAGAATTTGAAGCTCAATATTAAAAACAAATATTGAACATTAATTTTACTTGTAATTGGGAGGGAAAAAACACTAAAATAAAAAACCCAAATGGTCAAGTATGACTCAACTGAAAAAAAAAATGATTGAACAACAATAGACTTAATACTCCTCCCTTCTACTCATCCATCCATGCTGTGCTTCTTCCAATTGGCAATGGAACATTCCCAATATTTTTCTACCTCCTTGCTTTTGTTTATTCTATATGTTCTATGTTGAAAATGTTTTCCCTATTCTACTTCCTCTCTCTTTGACATGTTAAATTCTCATTTGGACTTTAAAGCTCAAAATATTACCCCAGTCAGAGAAAAATTATTTCCTCTTAAATCTTATGGTTCACTTTATTTTGTACCTTTGTAATAATTTGTATTTTACTATCCAGTATAGTTTTTTTAATTTTTATTTAATATCTTTCTAATTGAAAACTTTTGAAGAAAAACATCTATTTCCAGACAACAAAAGCTGACATTTATACTAAAATTTAAAGTTTGTTAAAAACAATTTACATATATTATTTCATTTGAAATATAAACCTAAGAGATAAGTATGAGACATTTTATTGCTGTTTTAAAAATGATGAAATTGAGTTTGTCAGTCAACAAACATTCGTTAAATGATTACTATGTGACAGCTACAATTCTAAGATGTGAGAATAAATAGAAATAATGGCAAAATAGTCACTGTCCTGCAGAAAATTACATTAAAATAATAGACAACATGAAAATAATTGAATATATATATATATGAATAAACAGGTGGAGGGTAACATTAAATGACATAACAGAGACCAAATTCCAATCTAAGACAATTGACTCCAGATCTAGTGCTCTAATCATTGCACCCTGCATTCATCCTATATATAATAAGTGGATGTTTAATAAATATTTGCTTGATTTAATACAATTGAGACCTTTATGTTAAGCTCTGCCAGTATATTTCTATGTTAGTGCACATTTAGTAATATTGTTATCTAATCCAGCTCTGTAAAAATATATCTTTTGTACTATAAATTGGACCATCTATTCTTGACGGTATAGGGGTTGGAGAGTGAGGATGGATGTGCTTTCCTCATCTGCCGTAACCAAAGTAACTTATTGTTAAGTCATTTTGAAACCTCTGAAAAACTTTTGGCTTTTTGCTGACAAGGATTCTATTTAATAGAAATGGACTCTATTTTCAAGCCAGGTGTTGTGATGGTGTTGGGGAAATCAAGAGATCTGAGTTGGTAATCTAAGTCTGCCATTGACAAGTCATAGAACCTTGGATTGATAATTTCATTTATATAGGTCTCTGTATCTTTTCCTCTAAAATGAGTCAACTAGAAGAAGTGATTAGTAAGGTTCCTTCTTACTATTAAAGTCTTTCATGTTAAAAACTCGAAATATAAAAGTAGTTTTTTTTTTCGTTATTCTACAAAAATACAAAATCAATCCTAATTTCATGCTGTAGCCTTTATTCAAGTCTCAATGAATGTTAAATATACCCTATATTTTCTAAACTCTTCAATAAATTCATATAGTTTTTTGTCTAGGTCTATTAATGGAGACCCCTCTCTCTCTTGTCCTTGCTCTTTCTGGTCCAATGGGAGAGACTCTTTGTAGCTAGCTTTGAACCATGTATAATCATGCACTTAGAATCTCCTATTAGCTGCTAATAGACCACAAAAGCAATGTGGAGGTGCTTCACCTGATAGAAGAGTCAACATGATGTATCCTTCCTGTGACAAGATATAATTTCATGGAGGGATGAAGAATAACTCTTCTCTAATCTGGCATAAAGATGGATGACCATTGTTTCTCATATTAAATACAAATTCAACTAGCTGGAGTTTTATTTAAATCCCTGCTGCCTGTCCCTCTTTTATGAGTCACGTTACTTCAGTACAGTACTTTATGAACACAGAAAAAGCTAAAGAGATTTTGGTGATGTCTTCTTCTATAACATCAAAGCAGCAGGGAAGAGCAAAAGCCCAAACAGTGGAAAGAGTGGGCTGGCACAAGAGAAAATGTAGGATTAGAGGGAAACCACTGGAAAAATAAAGCTTGACCTTTGATCAAATAATACTCAATGCAAAGGAGAAATGTATCATGAATTACAGCAGTCTTGCAAAATTATTTTAAGTACTCCCAAAGCTTGATTATTAACTTTCATGATAATTTATTCAGGATGTGGTATCTTATTATTGTTTTAAGTATACTGCCATTATTCTTACCATGGCTTTTGTTATTATTCAGTTGCATTTGTGATTTTCTTCAAAAGGTTACCATAGGGATTTGCCATTTTCTTCTCCAGCTCATTTGACAGATGAGAAAACTGAGGCAATCAGAGTTAAAATCTGAGTTGTTCTCAGTAATACAACTAGTAAGTGTCTGAGGTCACATTTGAACTCAGGTCCTTCTGACTCCAAGACCAATATCACCTAACTGTAGGTATAAATGACTATTCGTATATCTGTGTCATATTGTATAATGTTATATTTCTTTTACTATACCCACTCAATCCCTCACTTAGACCACAATTACGTGCACAATCCCTTAGAATAGGCTTTGTGTGTGTGTGTGTGTGTGTGTGTGTGTGTGTGTGTGTGTGTGTGTGTGTGTGTTTGGGGTGGGGTAGAGCTTGATAAACCAATTAATGTGAGATTACGAAGTCTACTTCTAATATGATTAATCAGAATTTCTCAAAGATAAATCTGGATAAACCTTAATAACTGGGCACAGTCCAGGGAATGACAGAAGTTGCCAGCACTATGGTCACAGCCAAAGACTGTCTCTGTGGTCCCTTTACTAGTCCTAGAGTGACTTTTGTCTGCTTCTCTGTCTGTTCAAATCCTCTTCTTTCTTCAAAGCCCACTACCTCTCTCATAAAACTTTTTTTAATTTTTTTTTTATTTTGCTCTTTTACTCCCATCTGAAATTATTCATGGGATAAAAGAAGGTGTGTTGGTTCAGAGACCACCTAAATTTATGTCCCAGTTCTGTAATTTACTCCCCAATAAACAAATCACCAGATTTCTCTGGACCCCATTTTTCTCATCTATATAACAAGAAGATTGTACTCATTTTGAAGGTTCCTTGGTTATTGCATCCTTGAATTTTTATACTACTTGGATATTTTATGCTTATCACATTCTAAGTGGTAGCATGTGGGGTTTTGTTTTATTTTATTTTTTGTTTGTTTATTTGTTTTGTTTTTCGGCATATCCTGTCCTTCTCTTCCCTTTCAATCCCCACTTT
This sequence comes from Sminthopsis crassicaudata, assembly GCF_048593235.1. Taxonomy (NCBI): domain Eukaryota; kingdom Metazoa; phylum Chordata; class Mammalia; order Dasyuromorphia; family Dasyuridae; genus Sminthopsis; species Sminthopsis crassicaudata. Next base: position 430,570,310 of record NC_133619.1, on the reverse strand, counting down.
CAGTTTTAAGCTCTTTGGGAGTAAGGTACCTAGCATTTTCCATCTTTCATAGTGCTCATAGCTAGTATATTGCCTATCATAAATTAGGAGTTTAATGACGATATGTTAAATTAAATCAAAATAAATTAAACAATAGAAATAATTGTTATATATGAGTATTATATAGATCATGATCCAATAAATGTCTCTGGATTTTATTGAAAAATTTGTGAGAATTTTAAACAAGGAAGATTTTCCCTCCTCTTTTTTCTCTAACATACTTTTTATCAAATAATCTTGCTTTCTAAAAATAATTTTCCAAATTGGTAAAGAAAAGAGATTGACTCGGCCCATTCCAACTTTGAAGGACTATGTTATCAAGAAGAGCAGCAATTATCTGATAATAAAATTAATAACACTGGTTACTGATATAACTTAAGTGCTATGTTTTTTCAAAGACTACTATATTTTGATTTGCTTAAAGGTGAAAACAATGGTAAATTTTTTTTGTTTATTTTCAGGTGAGAAGGAATATGATATCATATAAAGAAAGATAAATTTTGAATCCAAAGACTACAGTTCAAAAATCTGGATTGGAGAGATGTAACAGTAGTAAGACTTTGAGCAAGTAAGCAAGTGATACAACTACTCTTGGATCCAATTTCCTTCATTCCTTCAAAATGATTCCAAATTTCTTCAAAATGAAAGACTCGGACATGATTCCTTTATGTTCCTATCAACCTTTAGATCTGTGATCCAATTATCTCTGAGGTTTGTTCTATCTCTAAGTCTATCATTCTGGGATTTTCCATATAAGCATCAAGTCTGTAAAATATTCTATAATGGTTTTAGTTTGGACTTATGACTATATTGATATAAGTAATTCCAAGCATGGAAACTCATCAACAGAATTCAGTAGAATTGAAGATCAGTAGATCTGTTTCAGATGCTTAATAGCTAAATGGACACTGTAAAATCATTCAATCTCCCTCAGCCTCAGTTTCTTCATTTGTAAAACAGGAACCTACCTCATAAGTTTGAGGATCAAATGAAAATATATGTAATTTGCAAGCTTTAAAGTACTATTATTACACACTACATACATACACATACATAAAATTATCTACTACTATTATCATCATTATCAATTATCTGGGGATACTAAGAAATGACTCATCCATGATCACATAGCTGCCATATGTCAAAAGCAGGAATTTGAGTTTTCTTAAGCTAACATCCTTGCACCCGTTTCTTCCTAAAATTTATATGACTTGGAAATGCTAATGGAAAAGAAATATTAAATCCATTTTATAAGAATTTTAAATTGGACTTCCGGCCAAGATGGCGGCGTGGAGGCAGACAGCTGCTTGAGCTCCTCGTTTTCTCTCAGAACTTACTTCATGACAAGCCTCTGACAATGCTTGACCCAGAAAGAAATCCACAAATTATCACCAAGAGAAGACATCCTTGAAAGTCGCCAGAAAAGGTCTGTGTTTGTTCGGGGGAGGGTCAATCAGACTGGGCGCAGACTGAGGGCAGGCAGCCAGAGCAAGACAGGCAGCTCACACAGCTCAGACCGGAGGGGGAGGGGTGTGATCTCTGCCATTTCTGTGAAAGGGCTTTTGCCCCAGTGTGGATGCTCCGTCTTGGCAGCAAGCCAGGAGCGGTGGAGAGGGTGTAAACACCGGAGGTAAAGATTAAAACCCCAGAAAGCCAGCGTCTCTCAGAGCCCGGCCACCCCCAACCCCCACCTGGACTGACTCGGTGCGTTCTCAGAGCCTCAGAGTGCAGACTCAGTACAGTCATTGCTGTTCTGTTAGTGGCTCTCTGCTGACCTACCCCCAGTCTGTAGAGGAAGCCCATTAATAACATCCAGCCCTATCCCCCGCAAAACAGACCAATTGTTTCTCTTGTCAGTTTGTTTTCTTTGATTACTACTCTGACAAAATGAACAAAAAATTCAAAAGGGCTCTAACCATTGACAGCTTCTGTGTGGAGAGGGAGCAGACTTCAAATGCTGAGGAGACTAGGAACAGAATGTCCCCAGATGTATCCCCTGGGAGGGATATAAGCTGCTCCTCAATACAAAAGAACCTCATAGAGGAAATCAAAAAGGCTCTCACAAGAGAGCTGGAAGAGAAATGGGAAAAGGAAAGGGAAGCTTGGCAAGAGAACCTGGAGACGTCATCCCATGCATTCAAAGAAAGAATGGATAAAGAAATCAAATCATTGAGAAACAAGATTAGTGAGCTGGAAAAGGTAAACAACTCCAAGGAAAACAGGATTAGTGAGCTGGAAAAGGTAAACAACTCCAAGGAAAACAGGATTAGTGAGCTGGAAAAAGAAATCAGCTCTCTAAAAAATAAAATGGATAAAATGGAAAAAAATTCCATAGAAGATAAAAACTCAATTGGACAATTACAAAGAGATATAAAAAAAGTGAGTGAAGAAAATACATCATTGAAAATTAGACTGGAACAAGTAGAAATGAATGACTCAAGGAGAAACCAAGAGTGAGTCAAGCAAAACCAGAGAAATGAAACAATTGAAAAGACTGTCAAGTACCTTACCAGAAAGACAACAGACCTGGAAAACAGATCCAGGAGAGACAATTTGAGAATAATCGGACTCCCTGAAAAATGGGAGGAAAAAAAGAGCTTGGACACCATTTTCGAGGAAATTATCAAAGAGAACTGCCCAGACGTTTTGGAAACAGAGGGTAAAATAGACATTGAGAAAATTCATCGATCACCTACTGAAAGGGACCCTAAAATCAAAACGCCAAGAAATATAGTGGCCAAGTTCAAGAACCATCAGACAAAGGAAAAGATATTGGAAGCTGCTAGAAAAAAACAATTCAGATATGGAGGATCCACAATAAGGATAACACAGGATCTAGCAGCATCCACATTAAAAGAACGCAGGGCCTGGAACATGATATTCCGAAAAGCTAAGGAACTTGGTATGCAGCCAAGAATAACTTACCCAGCAAGAATGAGCATCGTTTTCCAGGGAAGAAGATGGACATTTAACGAAATAAATGAATTCCATCTATTTTTGATGAAAAAACCAGACCTACATAAGAGGTTTGATCTTCAAATACAGAACTCAAGAGACTTCTAAAAAAGGTAAAAAGAAATCTTGAGAACTATACTTCTGTCAAAAAAATATGTAAAGAACATATGTACAATTTGTCTTAGAAACTAGAGGTGGAAAGGAGATTATATCATAAAAAAGTATAAAGTGGTGGTACTACATCTCATGAAGAGGCAAAGGTAACCTATTATATCTGAGAGAAAGAAAGGAGGGAGATGAACATAGCGTGTATCAATAGACATATTCAATTTATGGTGAAACTTCTTCTACTTCATTGAAAAGTGAAAGGGAAGGAGTAAGCTAAGGGGAAGGGAATACAGTAATTTCGAGGAAAAGGGGTAAAATAAGGGGAGGATCTTTAAGGTGGGGGAGGGATCCTAAAAAGGGAGGGCTGTGAAAAGCAAGTGGTGTTTACCAGTTTAATACTGGATAGGAGGGTAAAAGGGAAGGAAAGGGGAAAAGCATAAGCAGGGGTTAATAGGATGGCAAGCAATATAGAATTAGTCCTTCTAACCATAAATGTGAATGGGGCAAACTGCCTCATAAAGAGGAAGCAGTTAGCAGACTGGATTAAAAGTCAGAATCCTACAATATGTTGTTTACAGGAAACACACCTGAAACAGGATGAGACATTCAAACTAAAAGTAAAAGGGTGGAGCAGAATCTATTATGCTTCAGGCAAAACCAAAAAAGTAGGAGTAGCCATCCTCATCTCAGATCAAGAAAAAACAAAAATTGATCTAATTAAAAGAGATAAGGAAGGGCATTATATCCTGCTAAAGGGAAGCATCAATAGTGAAGCAGTATCAATATTAAACATGTATGCACAAAGTGGTGCAGCATCTAAATTCTTAAAAGAGAAATTAAGAGAGCTGCAAGAGGAAATAGATAGCAAAACTATAATAGCGGGAGATCTCAACCTTGCACTATCAGAATTAGATAAATCAAACCACAAAATAAATAAGAAAGAAGTCAAAGAGGTAAATAGAATACTAGAAAAGTTTGATATGATAGATCTTTGGCGAAAGCTAAATGGAGACAGAAAGGAATATACTTTCTTCTCAGCAGTTCATGGAACCTATACAAAAATTGATCATATACTAGGGCATAAAAACCTCAAAATCAAATGCAGTAAGGCAGAAATAGTAAATGCATCCTTTTCAGACCATAATGCAATCAAAATAACATTTAATAAAAAGCCAGGGGAAAATAGACCAAAAAATAATTGGAAACTAAATAATCTTATACTAAAGAATGATTGGGTAAAACAGCAAATCATAGACATAATTAATAACTTCACCCAAGAAAATGACAATAATGAGACATCATACCAAAATGTGTGGGATACAGCCAAAGCAGTAATTAGGGGAAGTTTTATATCTCTACAGGCCTACCTGCATAAAATAGAGAAAGAGAGGGCCAACGAATTGGGTTTACAACTAAAATTGCTAGAAAAGGAACAAATTAAAAACCCCCAGACAAACACAAAACTTGAAATTCAAAAAATAAAAGGTGAGATTAATAAAATTGAAAGTAAAAAAACTATTGAATTAATTAATAAAACTAAGAGTTGGTTTTATGAAAAAACCAACAAAATAGACAAACCCTTAGTAAACCTGATTAAAAAAAGGAAAGAGAAAAAGCAAATTGATAGTCTTGAAAATGAAAAGGGTGAACTCACCACTAATGAAGAGGAAATTAGAACAATAGTTAGGAGCTACTTTGCTCAACTTTATGCCGATAAATTCGATAACTTAAATGAAATGGAAGAATACCTTCAAAAATATAGCTTGCCCAGATTAACAGAGGAAGAAGCAAGTAGTCTAAATAGTCCCATCTCAGAAAAAGAAATAGACCAAGCTATTAACCAACTTCCTAAGAAAAAGTCCCCAGGACCAGATGGATTTACAGGTGAATTCTACCAAACATTTAAAGAACAACTAACTCCAATGCTATGTAAACTATTTGAAAAAATAGGGATTGAAGGAGTCCTACCAAATTCCTTCTATGACACAGACATGGTACTGATACCAGGTAGATCGAAAACTGAGAAAGAAAACTATAGACCAATTTCCTTAATGAATATTGATGCTAAAATCTTAAATAAGATATTAGCAAATAGACTTCAGAAAATCATCCCCAGGATAATACACTATGACCAAGTGGGATTTATACCAGGAATGCAGGGCTGGTTTAATATTAGGAAAACTATTAGTATAATTGACCATATTAATAATCAAATTAATAAAAACCATATGATCATCTCAATAGATGCAGAAAAGGCATTTGATAAAATCCAACATCCATTCCTACTAAAAACGCTTGAGAGTATAGGAATAAATGGACTATTCCTTAAAATAATAAGGAGCATATATTTAAAACCTTCAGTAAACATCATATGTAATGGTGATAAACTAGAACCTTTCCCTGTAAGATCAGGAGTGAAACAAGGTTGCCCACTATCACGATTACTATTCAATATAGTACTAGAAACTCTAGCCTCGGCAATAAGAGCCGAGAAAGAGATCCAAGGAATTAGAGTAGGAAATGAAGAAATCAAATTGTCACTTTTCGCAGATGACATGATGGTATACTTAGAGAACCCCAAAGACTCTGCTAAAAAGCTATTAGAAATAATTCAGAATTTTAGCAAAGTCGCAGGATACAAAATAAATCCACATAAATCCTCAGGATTTTTATACATTACCAACACAATCCAACAGCAAGAGATACAAAGAGAAATTCCATTCAAAATAACAGTCGATAGTATCAAATATTTGGGAATATATCTACCAAAGGAGAGTCAGGAATTATATGAGCAAAATTACAAAACACTTGCCACAAAAATAAAGTCAGATTTAAATAATTGGAAAGACATTCAATGTTCTTGGATAGGCCGAGCGAATATAATAAAGATGACAATACTCCCCAAACTAATCTATTTATTTAGTGCTATACCAATCAGACTCCCAAGAAACTATTTTAATGACCTAGAAAAAATAACAACAAAATTCATATGGAAGAATAAAAGGTCAAGAATTGCAAGGGAACTAATGAAAAAAAAGTCAGAGGAAGGTGGTCTAAGTGTACCTGATTTAAAGCTATATTATAAAGCAACAGTCACCAAAACCATTTGGTATTGGCTAAGAAATAGACTAGTTGATCAGTGGCATAGGTTAGGTTCACAGGACAAGATAGTGAATAAAAATAGCAATCTAATCTTTGACAAACCCAAAGATCCCAAATTTTGGGATAAGAATTCATTATTTGACAAAAACTGCTGGGAAAACTGGAAATTAGTATGGCAGAAACTAGGCATGGACCCACATTTAACACCACATACTAAGATTAGATCAAAATGGGTCCAAGATTTAGGCATAAAGAACGAAATCATAAATAAATTGGAGGAACATGGGATGGTTTACCTCTCAGACTTGTGGAGGAGGAAGGAGTTTGTGTCCAAGGGAGAACTAGAGACCATTATTGATCACAAAATAGAACATTTTGATTACACCAAATTAAAAAGTTTCTGCACAAACAAAACTAATGCAAACAAGATTAGAAGGGAAGTAACAAATTGGGAAAAAATTTTTACAGTTAAAGGTTCTGATAAAGGCCTCATCTCCAAAATATACAGAGAATTGACTTTAATTTATAAGAAATCAAGCCATTCTCCAATTGATAAATGGTCAAAGGATATGAACAGACAATTTTCAGATGATGAAATTAAAACTATTTCCACTCATATGAAAGAGTGTTCCAAATCACTATTGATCAGAGAAATGCAAATTAAGACAACTCTGAGGTATCATTACACACCTGTCAGATTGGCTAAGATGACAGGAACAAATAACGATGAATGTTGGAGGGGCTGTGGGAAAACTGGGACACTGATGCATTGTTGGTGGAGTTGTGAAAGAATCCAACCATTCTGGAGAGCAATCTGGAATTATGCCCAAAAAGTTATCAAAATGTGCATACCCTTTGACCCAGCCATACTACTAATGGGCTTATACCCCAAGGAACTACTAGAGAAGGGAAAGGGTCCTGTATGTGCCAAAATGTTTGTGGCAGCCCTTTTCATAGTGGCTAGAAGCTGGAAGATGAATGGATGTCCATCAATTGGAGAATGGTTGGGTAAACTATTGTATATGAATGTTATGGAATATTATTGTTCTATAAGAAATGACCAACAGGAGAAATACAGAGAGGCTTGGAGAGACTTACATCAACTGATGCTGAGTGAAACGAGCAGAACCAGAAGATCATTATACACTTCAACAATGATACTGTACGAGGATGTATACTGATGGAAGTGGATTTCTTCAACATAGAGAAGAGCTAATCCAATTCCAATTGATTAATGATGGACAGAACCAGCTACATCCAGAAAAGGAACACTGGGAAATGAATGTAAACTGTTATTTCTACCTTCTGAATCCAATTCTTCCTGTGCAACAAAAAATTCGGTTCTACACACATATATTGTATCTAAATTATACTGTAATATAGTTAACATATATAAGACTGCTTGCCATCTGGGGGAGGGGGTTGGGGGAGGAAGGGAAAAAATCTGAATAGAAGTAAGTGCAAGGGATAATGTTGTAAAAAATTACCCATGCATATGTACTGTCAAAAAATGTTATAATTATAAAATAAAATAAAATAAAATAAAAAAAAAGAATTTTAAATTGGTTCTAATATTCACAAAAATAGCAGAGTGATACAGTATAATCTTCCAGGAAAGTTTCTGAATAGAAAATGTATTTCAACTTTGGAAGACTTTCACATTTTGTCTTCTGTTAGTTTCCAGCTAAGTTGTATTTGACAGATACTTTGATGTGGGTCCTGATGACTTTTAGTCTTTAAAATAAAGTTTCCAATTTAGAAAATTTCCCTTTATTAATACAAATGTTCAAATGTAAATTCACCAAACCAGACTCCATTAATAAAATTTTGATTCATCCCTCTATATTTCTACTTATGTTTTTTCTCTATTGAGAATTTCTAAACAATACAAGTAAAGTCATGAAAATTGGTGGTAATAAATTTCATAAGAAATGTTGGGGTCTTTTTACTGATACAGTCAGTTCTTGTATATCAGGTAAGATAAATAACAGCATGAATGATTTTTCATTCAAAAGTGCTATTGTCTCCAAAGTAGTCCCCTTGGGAAGTTATTCACATATTTAGGGATGCTAATGTAATGGGGAGCTGGCATATACTCAGACTTGATAGCACTTGCTATGCAAAAATAACTAGAAACTCTGTGAGAGTAGTGGCATGTGGTGAAAGTATCTTGGAGTGACATCAAAGCATGAGTAGCCCTTCTAAAATTGGTTCCAGACTGTTAGCCATGTGGTTAAGGAAAGCTATTTCATAAACTTTGGTATTAGAGCTGGAACTGGGGGGTACCTTCAAAAAATTCCATTGAGCAGAGCCTCTGCTATTCTCTCTTCAGTTGTTCTCTTTTGGTTTGACATCTTTGTTAATGATATCCAGGGAGAGATTATTCTGTAAGGCCAGAGACCTTGTGCATTCTCCTCTCTGAAGTTAATATATCGTCTCAGCTTCTCTAGGGATCTTGATATTCCAGAATCACAAAGTCCTAATTTTATTGCTATTTCAATATCAATTTTGCAATCACTAATGGGTGATGATATAGACCCATCTTAGGGGTAGCAAAGATAAAAACTCATCCAGCAGTTTAATCATTTCTACACTAATTTCATGAGACCAATATTATATTAAAAGTTATAAGAATGACCATAACCTAATAAAAAAGTTGAGATGTTTTCGAGACAGTATATTTCTGAGGTGTTAGTGGAAACTCTTTTTGCTTTTTTTGTTGCTGCATCATCAAGTAAAAACTCTTTCTAAAAGCTAATTGATTTTACTTGGTTGCCAAAAGAGCACTAATTGATCAATGGCATATAATTGTGAGGAGAAAACAATTAATGGAATTTTGAGCCTATTGGCCATAGGAAAGAGATAAATTCAATGTTTCAGAATACTGCTAGAAATCTGAGATGCATGTTTAGCCAAACCAGTTATGTGATTCTGAGTCAGAGCACAGTCACCACACTACCATCATGTTCAATGCTGCTTAAGTTTTTTAAAACAGCCTTCAGAACCCATGTTACAATCTTTTGAGTACCCTCAATAATTGTTAGTGATTGAAGAAAATCAAAAGAAGAGAAACTGTTGAATGGAGAATAAGATTTTTTAAACATGACCAGTAAAAGTTCAAACTATATAAGAAATTGACATATTTATATAAAACAGTCATTCCAAGAGATGTGGTCAAAGGACATAAACACAGTATCAACAGTCCTATAAAAATATGCACATATAGATCCCTAACAATGATACAATAGTATAAATAATTAATAACAAGATAATTTAAAATTAAAATAATTCTGACCACTTTAAAACTATTACATTGGCAAATATATTAAAAATAAAAATTATTAATATTGGAGAGGCTTTGAGAAGGTAAGCATAATAATAGATTCTTGAGCAAACTTTGAATTGTTCTAATCATTCTGGAAAATAACTTGGAATTTATTAGGAAAGTCATTAAATGCCATTCATTTAACTTAACAATGCTGGAATCCCAATGAGAGGGAAAGATAGAAAGAAAGTCTGATATAGACTACAATATAAACAATAGCACTGTTTTGTTTTGTGGAAATAAACCAGAAGTCCTTTGAATGGGGAATGGAAGAACATGTTTGGTATATGAATGCCTTTCTATTAATGATCTTATGACCATTAGCCTACATCTTCCTTTCAATAATGTAAGACATTTCCTTCAGACACACACACACACACACACACACACACACACGTTCGTGCATGCACACAATTTTGAAAAGCCTCTGAAAATTATGTATATCTTTATTATTATTCTTAGTTATTCCTAAATAACAGTGGTATATTTACTATTGGCTCACTTTTAAAATGCACAAATATTTTTTTAAATTCAAATTTTCATAAAAAGTCATATTTTCACATGGATTACATGGTATATTCTGTTTGATAGCTTCAGGATGCTCCCTTAAAGCCTCAACTCTCAGAAGAAAAGGCCAGTGTTATACTCAACTGCTTTTCTCCTCAAGCTTTCTAGCTTGTTATGGGAATTTGAGATGTGTTCAAGATATGAACACTTCAAGGAACAACATTTTTATTTGCTAATTTTTAATATTTTAAGAACAGCATACATTTACGAAGCAGTTACATGGTTCTCAAATGTTTTTCCCATGCACTATTTCACTGGATACTGGTAACAGCTCTGAAACATTGAAAACATAGGAATTATTAGCCAGATTTCATAAATGAGGATGCTGATGTTCAGGTAGACTTAATGACTCACTCACATAACATAGCTATTAACCAGATACCAGGGTCTAAAAAACAGCTCTTTTACTTTTCAGTCTTTCCCACATATGAATAAATTAATTAATGAAAAATTATTTATCAATTAAATATGTATCATATTCAAGATACCAGGAATATCACCTATATCCAGTTGGTACTTAATAGCAATCTTTTTAAAGACAGAACATGTTCATTCTATTCAATGTCCTGTTTTTCAACGATTAAATCTTTACTGTCTTCTTTGCTTGAAAGATCTATGTTGCTTTCAATTCTGTAATGATTTCTTGCATTTAACTTACTATGTCATTTTTCAAAACTAAGTGCTGAATTCTGCCTGTGGACTAAGTGGTGTGAATGAACACAGTGTTGTATTTCTGGATCTGGAATCAGGAAGATCTGATCCTCAATCCTGCTTCTGGCACTTATTAACTGTGTGACAATGGGCAAATCATTTAACCCCTCTAAACCTCAACTAACTCCCTAAGACTATGCTTCAGACAGGCAATTGAGGGGGAAAGGGCCATTATCACACTGATAAAATCACAGGACTCTGACTTCCTGACCAAGTTGCATGTCTGCTCATCCTCCAGGCTATTCCAATTCTAAGGATCTCTTGTGATTGATGAGTAGCATGCAGAGGAGATGTTCTTTTTGCTCTTATTCATTCTCTCTCTGCTAGAGAGATAATAGGCCCTAACGGACATGTGTGCTCTATTCTTAAACCATATCAACTTAGCAATAAATTAATCAATTAACAAGCATTTATTAATTAATAACTAGGCCAGACACTATGCTAAAATTTGAAAATATGAAGACAAGCAAAGTTTCTCTTCCCCCAAATAACTTATAAGAACCATAGTCAATGCACATTTTGTGGTTTTGTCCAATAGATTAACTGTGATCATGTTCTCAATATTAATCCATGACCATATATAATAATAATTTATCAATCAATAAGCATTTAATGAATGCCTACTACTTATAGTGTTTTAAGATTTGAGGAGTGCTATACATGTAATAGTCACGTTTCTTATTAATCAGGAGTTAATTAGATAAAATAACTTACAAATTCTTGACTCATGATAAAATGTGATTTGTTAAGATATGCATATGCTTACTATAGCGATTGCTACATGCTTCCCTTTTTAACTAAACAGCAGTTTTTGCAAGTTGTCAATCTCCCATCTTGTATCCAAGCATTTCATTTTTTCAATCTTAAATTTAAATCATGTGTTTTTATTTATTTACTGTGTCCAGAAATTATTTTCTGTGACAGAAAGTTTTGTCAATAGTGAGTTTTAGGAACTATCTGCATTATTACTCTGTATTTTTTCCTCTAAACATATTACAATGATTGAATTCTAGAAGTCAAAGGCAATGCAGGAAAAGTGTGTGGATGATTAAAATCATAGATTTAAATCTGAAAAGGAACCTAGAAGAAACTATCTATCTATCTCAGATACTAACTCTCCCCTTCAATTTTTCAGATAAGAAAGCTGGCCTGGAGTGATAGTGGCTTGTCCAGTGTCATATAGCTAGCAAATATCAAGGAAAAATTTTAAAATGTGTCTTCCTAACTCCAAGTTCAAGTCCCAATCAACTGTACCATCCCTGTTGCTGTGGCCTATGGGCAGGGCTCAGATTTGAGTTAGAGTAGGTTAGAGGGGATAAAAAGATGGAACATTGGTGCATTTGAGATCACTGTTGTAGAATAACCAAGCTCAAAATCTAGTTATTTTCTGGGATTCAGTCAGTAGCAGAGTCATGTGTCATGTGCAGTGAGGAAGAGGATATGTCAAGCAGTGTCAGCAGATTTGCCAGAAAATCAATCAATAAATGAATATTTATTAAGTATATAACTAAATTCTAGGCCTTGTGCTAAATACTAGGGATACAAAAAGAGGCTAGATTCACTGAGCCACAGATGTATTCCAGGAGAGGGTTGCAAACATCAGTTGAGGAAAAGATGATGAAACTGCTTGTCAAGACCTATTAGCTCATAGGGTAGAATCTAGGGGTGTCAGATTGTAGAGATCATGCTGAACCCTAGCTCTGGGCCCTAGAATAGTTTATGAAAATTAACAACATAAACATTTTCTAAAATCACTAATATAATTATGTTTAAACTTGCTGGTCCCACAAAAGGAATACTTGCCACATAAACTATTCCTTGAACCCAGGTAACCAAATTGAACAATAGAATTTTTAGACTTGCTAGACCTACAGAAGGAACACTTGCCCAGTAAACTGTTCCTTGAATGCAGGTAACCAAGTTGCTGTTTTGGCTTACTCTGCTTTAACCACACTCTGGCTCAGCTACTCTTTTAAAAAGACTCTATTTTTAGCAGCCTTACAGCAAGGTCTCAGCCAGAACTGACAAATTTATTAAGCATGAGCATGGGGAATATGGTTCAAGGTAAAAGGCAATCTAATCCAACCATTTAATTTTGTAGTTTAGGAAACTGGTGCTCAGATAAGGACATAAGTTACTCAATCAGTCATCAAGCAAGAAAAAAGACAGTCTTTGCTTTCAAAAAGCTTGAATTCTAATAGGAAAAAAAACAGAGAAAAGGCAGCAATAACACCAGACAAATCATAATAGAGAACTACAGAATCCAATACGGTGAAATATGAAGAGATAATTGTTCTGGGTGCCTTCCTTAAATAAATGGATAAGCCATTAAATATGAAGGAGTGGCCTCAAGAGTGGAAAGTATATCTACAATGTAAGTTTTAGGTCCAAAGTGATCTAAGATTCAAAGAAGTTTGTGTATCTTATTGGAGAAGTCTGGCATCTCTGGAGAGAAATGAAGAGCTAATTATGGCAGAACTATTTAGAGCATTCAGATTTTCTAGATTCAACCCAGTTTTCTTTTCCACTATGTTATATTGTCAGTTATATAATACTATGTCAAATAAATATTCCTATAACATAGATATGATAAGTATAGATAGATAAATATAGATAAATATTTCTATAACATAGATATGAGCATATTAAACCCTTCCACCACACTCTAAAAATCTTCTATGGCTCTCTAGGATAAAACAGAAAATCTTCAGGCTAGCATTTAAAGCTCTCTATAATTTGGGTCCAGTTTGACTTTCCAGGCTTATTTCCTATTGGTTTCCCTCATGGACTCCCCATTCTAATAAAACTGGCTTATAATTGTTTTCTGTAACATTACATTCTAATTCTTAAGTTCATACCTTTGAATAGCTGTCCCCCCCAAGTCTTGGGTGCTTTCACTATCTTTTCTCATCAGAGCTTCTTAAAGTTCCAAGTTTCCTTCAAAATACAGCTCAAAGTACAATGTATATGTACATACATTTCTAGATCTTCCAGTTATACTTTCTTCCTCTAGAAATTATTTGTATTATTTCAGATATTATTTACATATGTGTACCTGCTGTATATCCCAAATATAATTCTAATTCTTTGGATGCTATTTGATCATTATATTTCTAAATCTAATGCCTGGTACACTACCTTACATATAATAGGTTCATAATGAGTATTTGTTGAATTTAATTTGTTGGATTGGAGTCTACTTTTATTCTTTCCTTTTTTAAGTGCTTTGTTTTTCCTATCTATTTCAGTGTAGAAATAGACAAACAAATAAACAAAAAAAAAAACCTGCCCCAAAGGCCTTCTTATTGCAGTTATCAGTATTTAAGCCAAGGTCCTCTTCATCCCTTCTAGTTGATTTTATCTATCTAAATCTAACCCAGTAATTCTCATTAATTCTAGATGATCATAAAGTTTGACTTTGTGTACAGAAAATCAATAGCCTCTTCCCTGCAACCTGCTCACATTTTTAACTGAGTTTTGAAGAGAGAAGTATGATTAGAAGTTGTCACTACCAGGTATTACCTTCATTTAAATACTATCATGATGGAAGAAAGAATCATGAACTTGACCTTGGGTATGGAGAAAGGAAGATGGTGTTAGGATTATGGTCTCCTTGTCCCACTTTTAGCCAATCATCGAACAAGAATTTATTAAGTATTTACTATGTGCCACATATAGTGCTAAGTTCTGGAGGTACAACAAAAGGCAAAATACTGTATATTAGGTTCCCTGCCTTAGGAACTCCCAATTTAGGGAGAGAGGTGTTGTCATCTCATTTTTTCTACCTCTCATTTATTCCTATGCCTATTCTTCCCATTAATGTATTAGGATCATTTAACAATCTTATCAGACTAATCTTAAAGCTGCTAACTAGGACCAAAATCATTCCTCCCTGTAAAAAGTTTTGGCCCTCTATGCTGAAAGAATTGAAACAGAAAAGTTTCACTAAAACAAGTATGATTATTTCCAAGCCTGTCCACCTTGATTTCCATTAGTAATTATGTTTTCATAATGATGGGGAAAAAAAGACTAAGTAAATATTGTCTTACTGATGTAGGTCTGGACTTCCATTTGATTCATGCGATTAACTTCCTGCCTGATTAATGCTTCTAAATGGAAGACCTAATTTTGTTTTAGCCTTGCTGGTGCATTTCAACATATTAGAAAAAAAAAAAAAAAAGAAAAAAAAAAAAGAAACGACAAGATGTGTTATTATGTAACTGTAGCTCTTGGGGACATCATAAGGACAAAGAGCAAATGAAGTATGAGTACCAATATTTTTTAAAATGTCATTTCTTCCTTCAGGAGTAGGAACTATTTTGTGAAATTTTGTTTACTTATAAAATTAAGAATTATATAACTTGTAATGTCTTCATATTGAATTTTTAAAAATTTGTTTTCTGAATGGGTAAACAAATTGTGCTACATGAATGTAACATAATGTTTTTATGCTAAAATAATGATGGAAATGATGGATACAAAGAAGCATGGAAAGATTACCTAATCTGACATGAAATAAAGTAATCAGAGCCAAGGAAGCAATATGAATAATGACTACAACAATGCAAATGGAAAAAAAAAACACTACCATTAAACAATCTAAAATCAATATTGTAAAATTATAAAGACTAAGTTTAGAATCCCTCCCCCCAGAAAAGGTATACGAAGATACTTCTTTACTCCCCTTTCACCTTTGCTGAAGTGAAGGTGGGGGGAAATGGAACAGAACATCAAATTACCTTGTTTTTTTTTTTTTTTTTTTTTTTTGATGTATTGATTGATTTTATGAAGTAAAGATTTTATAAAATCTTATTTTAAAAAAGTATTCTTTGTTATAAATGATGGCTAGTTGGGAGGAAAAGAGAGATGCAAGGATAAATGTAAGATTCAGTGTTAATTTTACTTAGTTAACTTAGTTTTCATAGGATTTAGAACTGAAGGATACTTCTGATGCCCTCTATTTCAACATCTTTAGCTTTCAAGGGAAGCAGTTATAGCTCAGAAAAGTATACATCTTGTTCAAGATCCCATAGTTACTATTACTAAGTAGCAGAGATAAGTATCAAATACTGCTTCTCATGAGAAATTAACTATAATGTAATTGGTAGATAGATCTTAACTTGGAGTCAAGAAAACGAGTTATATTTGATTTCAAATAATCTTTCTGATCCCTGGACAAGTAATTTAACCTCTCATCCTTAGTTTCCCCAACTGGAAAATGCATGTAATAATAGCACAGAGCGATTGTGAGGATTAAAAAAGATAATATATATGGCATTTGGAATAAAGCCATTATATAAACATTTTATTGTGTCACCTTTGGCAAGTCATAATCTCTGTGTCCCTCAGTTTCCTCACCTATAAAATGAGGAATCTACCGTGTTTCCCCGATAATAAGACCTATCCCGAAAATAAGCCCTCCCCTTACTGTGTAAGATTCCTCTAAAATAATCCCTCCCCCGAAAATAAGCCCTATTGAGATTGCTGCATTACGGTACCATCTGTATGCACCCCATGAAGTGCAAGCCGCGCTCCGAGCTGCATCCAATCAGAGCTGCAGCAGTGATATTGCTGGACATGACAGATTGGGTCCACTTCTTCTGAAGGAAATGGAGGCACAAGACATCCAGGACGGAATTCAGGGAATGGACACTTATGACGATGTTGTTGAAGAAAATGACATGATCATTATTGAATAAAGGTACATTTTTTTTGTTCACATTTACCTGTTTATTAAAATTGCTGTCAATGTCCATTAAAATAAGTCCTCCCCTGAAAATAAGTCATCTGGTGTTTTTCTGTCCAAAAAAAAAAATAATAAGACAGTGTCTTATTATTGGGGAAACACGGTAGATAACTTCTCTGTTCCTTCCAGAGCCAAATCTATATCCTATAAAACTATCCAACAGTCCATAGTCTATAATTTTAATCTGTGTTTTCCTATAAATCTGTCAAAGGTTGGTAATTTCATATATAGTGACTTGTTTCAATGTCATGACTTTTCATGGGTAGCAATGAACTATGGAAGTTGTCACTTATCTCTCATTCTCACTTTTGTACAAAAACCATAAAAAATAAATTCAGTGATGGTTAGATATAATAAAACTAAAAGAAGCAATATTAGAAATATGGATTTCTCCCCTGTGGCTGATTAGAGTTCATATTGCAATAAGAGAAACCCATGCAACAAGAAATGGGTTTGATCAGCATCGGATCCATATACCTTTGTTCTCTCTATATATGTATATCGATATGCATATATATTATATATATATATATATTTTATATGTATTTATATGCATACATTATTTCTATCTGAAACCCTTTGAAAAAGATGGGAATAACAATGTAATGATAACAATGAATATCTGACATGTATATATATATATATATATATATATATATATATATATATATATATATATATATACACATAGAGAGAATGCTTAAACAATTATGTGTTTTTCCCAAATTTATTTCTGAAATAACAAAACAGGCAATTGCTAATGGTAGTAGATTAACAAGTAATTTGATTTTAACTTACTTTACCGAAATGTAACCTAATATGAGATGAGTGATACTTTACTCCAAGTGTTGAAAATTTATAGGGGGAACAGAAACACTATCATTCCTTCATCTACATGGAAACAACTAATTTTATCAGCCAGTTATAGATTAATTATGAAAAATTAGTTAAAATGTCATGCTACTTCTATCTATTCAATGGTAGTTTCTCTGAAAATGTGCTCTTGGTATACTAGAGTCTCTGCTTACTCCCCAACTCAATTGAGGAAACAATATTTCCTATCAATCTTCATAGCTTAGTTTTGTTGCACTTGCTCCAGAGGTAAAATTTGTTAGTTATATCTCTCCTACTTTAATGTTTTAATTAATTTTAAATGTTGATGACATGCTAATTAGCCCAAATCACAAATTCATTAACCCTCATCTTCAAGAGAGAGATGGTTCTTTGATTATTATAGCAAGAAAATATTGAGGGCAAAGCATAAGTAAAAGAAAAAAAATTATCCAAGTGGCTATTATGAAGGACATTATTATCTAAAATAGATTGGCAAAATAAAGTGACCTTCATTATTATCTAAATATTCATTGAAGTCTGATCTTGTCACACTTCCACTTTAGGTTGGTAAGCAACAAAGAACAAAAGAAAAAATGGCAATGAGTTGCTACTATAATGTTATCTCTTCAAATAAATATCATGTTTATTTGGATGATATAATCAAGTCAACCAAACTTTTATGAAGCAGTCTCTATGTGATAGGACCTATGTTAAGCAATAGATATATAATTAAAGGCAAAAATAATTACTATTCTCAAGCAATTTACATTCTAATGGGTGAGTCACATTAAATATGTAATATATAATTTTATATCTTTGTACATAAAGTATAAATGTACATATGTAATAAAACTGATATATTACTATATGATTATAGCTATATGTGGTAAAAACACAGACAGAGCAAACTGGAAAGAATTTCATAAAGAAAGTACTAGCCATAAGAAGAAAAGAAAAGGCTTTTTGGAGATGAAAGTATTGGAACTGAGACCTGAAGGAAGCCAAGAAAGCCAAAGGCAGAATCAAGAGGGTTACAGATGTGAAAACATATGAAAAGCCATAGATTCAATAAAAATATGTGAGTGACATGAAATAATGAAAGGAAAAAAGGCAGCTTTCATAAAATTTTTTTTCAATTAAGTATGAGGCAAGGTCCTTGACTAAGAACACAGAGGTAAAAAAAGTCATGGTAAGTTTGAGGAGGAATGGAAAGCTTTAGAAAAACATCTGTAGTGAGTGGAATGGTGAGTTGATTTTAGAAGTATAAAATAATTGTTTTCATATAATGAATGCCTAGTTGAGATTATGAAGTGGATCTAGGGAGCATAGTTTTGTGATTATCTTCATCTTTAATCAGTTGCACAGGAAAAGAACCAAAGAAGAATTGGAAATCAAGATGCCACTAAATTGTAAATTATGATTTTGATGAAATACTATTGTGCTATAAGAAATAAAGAACAGGATGCTTTTAGAAAAAATCTAGGAAGATATATTAGTGGATGCAAAATGAAATGAAGAGATCCAGGAGAACATTGTATATAGTGATTTGCTATGCAATTGTACAATATTGTACAAATATTGTACAATAGCAATATTGTAAGAATTATCAATGGTGAAAGGGTTAGCTCTCCTGATGAAGACAATGACCCAAGATAATACCCAAGGATTCATGTTGAAAATGTTTTTCACCTCCAGACAGAGAGTTGATGAACTGTGAATGCAGATTGAAGCATAAGTTAAAATTCATTATTTTCTGGTTTTTAATTAGTTAGGTTTATTTTGTTTTTGTTTTTGTTTTTTGCAATATGACTAATATGAACACATGTTTACATGACTTCACATGTATATACAAAATCAAATTGCTGGAGGAAAAAGGATCTACATGTAGAAAAAAATGTTTGTAAAAGCTCTTTTGTGGTAGCAAGGAATTGGAAATTCAGTGGGTACCCATCAATTTGGGAATGGCTGCATAAATTATGGCATATGAATGTAATGTAATATTACTGTTTTATTAGAAATGAAGAGTAGGCTGATTTCAGAAAAGACTGGAAAGACTTATATGAACTGATGCTGACTGAAGTAAACAGAACTAGAAGAACACTGTTTACAGCAGCATTGAGATTGTATGACGATTAACTATGGTTGGCTTAGCTCTTCTCATCAATACAATGATCCAAGACAATTCCATAAACTTAGATGAAAAATGAAATTCACATTTAGAGAAAGAACTATAGAGACTGAATGCATATCTATCTTCTTTCTAGTGAATTTTCCCTTTTGATTATTCTTTCACAACATGACCAATATGGAAATATGGTTAAGATGATTGTACATATATAACCTATTTCAGATTGCCTTCTCTCTTTGATAGAAGGGAGAAAGGGAAAAATTTTCAACTCAAAATCTTACAAAGATGAATGTTAAAAACTATCTTTACATGTAATTGGGAAAAAATTAAAATAATATTAAATGGGGAAGAAATAAAATTTGTTGGCCTTTTCAGAAAGAAGGAGGGGCAGGAAGAGAAATTATTTGCAATTCAAATTTTTGAAATTAATATTAAATATGGTTTTGTACATAATTGGAAAACAATAAAATAATTTTAAAAATATTTTTTAAAATAAAATTTTAAAATATATATAAAAGCAAAGGCAAAAGAGGGTGAAAATAATTAAAGATTATACCTTGGTAAAACCTGAATGTTCATAGAATAAATAGGCAATGTTATGGAGTTAAACTGATCCACTAAGGGATATTCAAGATGGGAAAGGAAGGAGAGTGTAGGCAGTTAAATTATCATGGCTTCAGAAGAGTAGAAATTTTGAAAATAAAAATGAAAATGGAAAACTTCTTTGGTTCTCTCCTCCTACCCTGTTCTCTGTCTCTGTCCCTTTGGTTGTGTCTAGTCATTATGCATACATTATAGATAATGAAGCAGATTAAAGTAGAGATTTTAGTTATTTTACCTTTTCAAAGTACAATTTGAATTAAGGAAACACTGTCCTGTTTCAATGTGTAAAAATTCAATAAATTTGTCTTTGGAGTAAAATACAAGCTCCTTGGTTTGGTACTGAAATTTCTTGAAAAACAACTTTTCCATGCTTACTATATATAATTTTCATAAATGATTTACTGTTGGTCACATAGGGCACTGCATTTCCTTTAAATACTTTGATCCTGAGGGGTCAGAGCCAAGCTGGTGGAGAGGATGCACCCTTCATTCTGAGTTCCCTTCTACTTCACTACTGATTACTAAATATTAAGTGCTTTTGGATAGAGTGAGCAAATATAATAAAGATGACAATACTACCTAACCTAATCTATTGATTTAGTGCTATTCCAATCAGCCTCCCAAAAAACTATTTTAATGACAGAAAAAATAACAACAAAGTTCATCTGGAAGAACAAAAGGTCAAGACTTTCAAGGGAACTAATGAAAAAAAAAATCAAATGAATGGGCCTAGTTGTATCACATCTAAAATTATATTGTAAAGCAGCATTTACCAAAACCATTTGGTATTGGCTAAGAAATAAACTAGGTGATCAGTGGAATAGGTTAGGTCCAAAGGACAAAATAGTCAATAACCTTAATAATCTAGTGTTTGGCAAACCCAAGACCCCAGCTTTTAGGATAAGAATTCCCTGTTTGACAAATAATTCACTGGGAAAATTGGAAATTGGTATGGCAGAAACTAGGCATGGACCCACACTTAACACCACACACCAAGATAAGGTCAAACTGGGTTCATGATTTAGGCATAAAGAATGAGATTATAAATAAATTAGAAGAACATAGGATAGTTTACCTCTCATACCTAAGGAGGAGGAAGAAATTTGTAATCCAAGAAGAACTAGAGATCATTATTGATCACAAAATAGAAAAGTTTGATTATATCAAATTGAAAAGTTTTTGTACAAACAAAACTAATGCAGGCAAGATTAGAAGGGAAGCAATAAACTAGGAAAACATTCTTACAGTCAAAGGCCCTGATAAAGCCCTCATTTCTAAAATATGTAGAGAATTGACTCTAATTTATAAGCAATCAAGCCATTCTCCAACTAATAAATGGTCAAAGATATGAACAGACAATTCTCAGAGGAAGAAATTTAAACTATTTCTAGCCATATGAAAAGATGCTCCAAGGCATTATTAATCAAAGAAATGCAAATTAAAACAATTCTGAGATACCACTACACACCTGTCAGATGGGCTAGAATGACAGGGAAAGATAATGAGGAGTTTTGGAGGGGATGTGGGAAAACTAGGACACTGCTACATTGTTAGTGGAATTAGGAATATATCCAGCCATTCTGAAGAGTGATTTGGAACTATGCTCAAAAAATTATCAACTAAACATACCCTTTGATCCAGCAGTGTTACTACTGGGCTTATATCCAAAAGCAATCTTAAAGAAGGGAAAGGGACCTATATATGCAAAAATTTTGTGGCAGCTCTTTCTGTAAATTGGAAACTGGAAATTGAATGGATGCCCATCAATTGGAGAATGGTTGAACAAATTGTGGAATATACATGTTATGGAATATTATTATTCACTAAGAAGTGAACAGCAGGATGATTTCAGAAAGGCCTGGAGAGAGTTACATGAACTGATGCTAAGTGAAATGAGCAGAACCAGGAAATCATTATATAATTCAACAACAATAGTATATGAAGATCAATTCTAATGGAAGTGGCTTTCTTCAACAATCAAATGAACCAAATCAGTTTCACTTGTTCAATAATGAAGAGAACCAGATATACCCAGTGAAACAACTATGGGATATGAACCACAACATAGCATTTCCACTCCTTCTGTTTTTGTCTGCTTGCATTTTTGATTTTCTTCTCAGGTTATTTTTACTTTATTTCTCAGTCTGAATTTTTTTTCATTCAGCAAAATAACTGTATGGATATGTATACACATATTGTACTTAACATATACTTTAATATATTGAACATGTATTGGTCTACCTGCCATCTGGGGGAAGGGGTAGGGGGTAAGAAGGGAAAAAGTTGGACAGAAAGGGTGCAATGGTCAATGCTGAAAAATTATCTATGTTTATATCATGTAAATAAAAACTGTAATAAAAGAGGTTGTGAGATGAGAAGAAAAACAAATTAATCCTTTAAAAGGTCTATTCCTATTGCTTATACACTTTATCTTCACCTTAACTTCTTAGAAATATAAAATTCACTAGAGCCAGGATGGTATAGTACAGAGAGATTCAACTGAATTATCACAACATGCATCTATAAAGACTTAAAATAATGCCTCAAATAAAAATTTTGGGGTGGCAGAACCAACAAAATATTGGAGGGAAAAAATTCCCTACCTAAGACAACTTAGGAAGTCTGCAGGAGAGGTCTGTAACACCGGGGTGGGCTCAAGCCTGAAGTGTAGTAGGACCATCAGTGGTGAACATTAGAAGTGACCACAGCAGCAGCAACAGTTTTGGGAGCTTTCAATCCAAAGACAATCAAGAAGCTAGACAACTGGTTAGAAAAAAGTTCATAAAGGATCCCTTGCTAGGACTAGATATAACTGATGCTTTTTGGCAACTTTAGTCCTCATCTGCAGTTCAATTTCAAGATAGGAATTTTTTTGAGTGGTCACAAAGGAACAAGGGCTCTAGTAACAATACTAGTCAAAAGAAGTGATAGAGCTTATAGCTACTGGAGAACAAGTGTTCTTTTTGGATCAAGACCAGAGGACACAAGAGCAATGACACAAGAGCACCTCTCCCAGGAACACACCACTTTGAAAGCACCAGAAACTTTTAGGCTCCCAAAATCAGATTTGAAAACAACAGGAGGAAAATGTCTGAAGCTTGGTACAGTGTTTTCCCACTTCCCATTTAGCAAAGAAGAACTTTATCATAAACTTCAAAGTGAAGATGGGGAAATGAGAAAACAACAACCAAAAGAACTTAAACATAAGAAGCTCTTATGATGGCAAAAAAGACCAAAACATTAGAATAAGACTACAATTTGAAAACTCTTACAAACAAAGCCTCAAAGAAAAATGCTAATTGGATCCTAGTTCAACAAGAATTCCTTGAAAAGTTAAAGAAATGAGTTGTAAAAAGAAAATTGGGAAAAGAAATAAGAAGCATACAATAAAATAATAAAAAGAGAATTAAAAACCTGATAAAAGAGGCACAAAATTCACTGAACAAAAGAGCTCCTTTAAAAGCAGAATTGACTGATGGTGAAAAAAGATTCAAAACTTTATTGAAAAAAATAATTCCTTAAAAATCACAACTTAGCAATTGAAAACTGATGCTTTCATGAGACGACAAGAAAAAATAAAACAAAATAAACACTTTAATAGAAGAAAAAGTGAAATATCTCATTGGGAGAACTATTTACCTGAAAAATAGACCAAAAAGAAATAATTTAAGAATTATTTGATTGCCTGAAAAAATGATCTTAAAAAAGCCTAGAAATCATATTTCAAGAAATTATAAAGGAAAACTGCTCCAATATCTTAGGTCCAGAAAGTAAAATAGAAATTGATACTGATCACTTTCTGAGATTCCAAAATGAAAACTCCCAAGAATATTGAAGTCAAATTGTGAAGCACCCAAAGCAAAGAAAAACTATAGCAAGCAGAAAGAAACAATTCAGATATTGTGAAATTACACAAGTTTTAGCCATATCCATGTTAAAGAAGTAGAAAGCTTGGCATATAATATTCTAGAGGGCAAAGGAGCTAGATTTGCAACTGAGAATAAGCAACCCAGAAAAACTGAATATAATCTTTGGGGGCAGGGGAGGAATTGATATTTTATGAAAGAGAACATACAAGGTTTTTTTTTTGTTTTGTTTTGTTTTGTTTTTTTAGAAAAGACTACAACTGAATAGAAAAATCTGACATTTTAAAAGCATAAAAAGACAATCATGAAAGTAATCACAAAGTAGTCAAAAGTTAAAGTGCTTATGTGAGGGATAGAAAATCCTATACAAAAATGACTACTCAGAGATCACTCATAGAAAAGCAGAATTATTTATTAGATTCTTGAGAAGTGGACACTATCCTGGTCTGTGAGCCCAATTCACAGCAAGAGACAGCCACTCCCTTGAAAATGTTCACAACTTTTATACATTTCAGACAAAGAACCTCCAAAATACCACCCTCCATGTGTTGTGATTGGTCATACAAGTCTGCACCCCCCTCCCCATTTGGTCAGTGGAATGCAACCGACAAGGTGATTTACAGCCTCTTCTTTTTTGGACAATGGAATACAGCCTCGGCCTTCATGTGACTGGGGCCTATAAGTCTGGTTTACATTAGCTAGCAGTCTCTGATAAATATGTGCTTAATCTGTAAGTTCTTCACCATATCTTACTCCACACAACTCCCTACTCCTAATATGTAAGTGTTTTTATCACATGCTCTATGAAGAACTTACACATTGTTCAAAATCAGTTAACAAGCTTACCCATTATCAAGTTCACTATCAGAATTATCCACTTCCAACACCCTCCAGCCTCTTTTCTGGAGAATCATCATTTTAACAGCATCCTCTGGATGCAATAATTTTGAAAGAGATCGTTGGACTATTTTGGTTATTAGTGTAATACCACTGATAGCAATTAGTCCATACCATAAAAGTTGTTTCCACTAGCTACCATCAAACCAGGACCACCAGCTATTAGAAAAAGGGGATTTACACACCTGTACAGGCACATGAACTATTCTGTGAATGCCTTTTGTAATTTCTTTTACCACTTGTCCATTGTCATCGATTTGCATGCAACAAGTGGACAAGTTTAATTTCCTACAAACCCCTCCTTCCTCTGCTAGCAAATAATCTAAAATTAATCTATGTTATAAAACAGCTTCCCTTGTTTAGGTGGCCTGATCGACTAATAGATCAAGGGCCTGAGCGGTTTGATTAATTATTACCTCAAAGACTGCCTGTAACCTAATCAACCAATTTAACATTTATATCAGTGTTTGATACACCCCCCCCAACTACCATCCTGGGCCCATGTTGCCAGTGCATATTCTTTTACAATTCTCTCTGGAGGCCAGGCATCTCCCCAGCATCATTTGTTTGGGTCAAAGAAGAATCACTGCAGGTTAGGGAGCGGTCCACACTTTGTGTTTCCCTTTCCAAATCTTTGTATAACCATATCTCCAATTACCTACCAATGCTTGATGAGAGAAAGAAAAATTTAGGTCTAATTATAACTATATAACAAACCCCAGTCCCATTTTTGGGTAAATGGGTATAAGCTGTCTGACCACAGATCCAATAATGCCCCTTCAGGGCAGGATTATTTTCATACTAAAATATGAAGGGTTCACTTAAAGGTAGAAAATACCTCACATCTCAGGGACCTAAGGCCCCCCCCCCCATTAGAATTACATCTCCAAAGATGACTTTCAACTACTCACTGGCAGATGCAACCATTTTCCCTAGTTAGATCCTGATGGCTCCAGAAATTATTAAACATTTTCCTAACAGTGCCTTCTCTATTCTCCCACTTCCATTCCATTAAAGTGTAAGTTGAACCTGGTGCTATGCTATTCAAGGTTATACATGTCCATATCTGGAGTCTCTCTGGATCAGGGATTAAACAGGCAGGTAGCATTTCCTCACACCCCCCTCACTACTATTAGAATTTTGGATACAGCAAATTACTGATCCAACATAACAAATTATACCGGTATGATTCCATCTACTCACATACCTACTGTAGTCTATGATAGCTCCCTTCTCTGATCTGCAAGTAAATGTCTATGGACATTCACTTTCTCCCATCCGTGGCCTTGTACCAGTCTGATGTAGGCAATATCTCCCTAAAGCTGTACTGGTCAGGGTCCAGTGATGCTTTTCTTCTGCTGACTAGAGAACTGTTCCATTATGTATTACTTACCTGTTGCTCAAGCTCCAGGCCAGAGACAAAGGAAAAGGAACCTAGGGCCTCCGTGTAAGTTGATCAGGTCCCCCACATATCCAACAGTTAGTCAATTTAAATCTAGTGGCTATTATTTGGATCAGGGTTTAAAAGGTATTTTCATACCCCACTGCTCATACCCCACCCAGTGCAAAGGGTGTACCCACATAAAATCATACATGCATATACAAGGCACAGTCTCCAACCCTTTGGGTTTGGTTTACACTCCATTCTCCTTACTAATTATAATACACCTAATTCCTAACAATACAGTTCAAAAAATTGTAATATCTAGTACAAACAAGAAAAGTCCCAAGAGAGTTCCCCAAATGAGACAAGTCAAAAAGATTTTACATGCACAATTCATCAGTCTTTGCTAAGTTTTCTGTAATTTCAGCGGCACTTTCAATTTTTCTGGATCAGTCTCTACTGCCCACTTCTTTGGTGCATCCACGGGACCTTTGACTCGAGTGTGATGTGTCCAACCTTTCTTTTTGGTGCATATTGCCGTATCTGAAGTCAACAGGATCTGGAATGGTCCTTTCCAGCTCAGGGTCAGCTTGTCCTCCATCCATGTCCGAACCAGGACCCCGTCTCCAAGCTAGAATTTATGCACTGTGAATCCTAAGAGAGGGGTCTGAGCAATAAGCCCTTTTAGGTGTAAAGTTTTTAGATGTTGCAATAAAGACATGACATATTTTCCTAAAAACAAATCCTTGGTCTCAAACATTGGATCCAAGGAGAAATTTTGAATCCTTTTTAGATAAGGGTGACCATACAATAACTCATAAGGTGATAATCCCACATCCCTTCAGGGTTTTGTTCTAATTCTTAATAAGGCAAGGGGAAGGCACTTGGTCCAGGGCAATTGTGTCTCTAACTCCAATTTAGTCAGTTGCTGTTTAATTTCCTTATTCATGCTTACCACTTTACTTGATGAGGGCAGATGCCATGGGGTATATAAGTCCCATGATATTTCTAGAGCTTGGGCCACAGATTGGACGATCTTAGCCCTGAAATGGGTGCCTTGGTCTGAATCTATCTGCTCCGCCATCCCATACCCCGGAATGATATGCTCAAGGAGTACTGAGGCAGTTGCCCAGGCAAGGGGAAAGGCCTCCACCCATAAGGTCAGATGGTTCACTAGGATCAGCAGATATTTGAGACACCCCATTGATGGCAGCTTGGTAAAGTCCACCTGTATGCTTTGGAAAGGCTTGATACCAGGAGGCCTTCTTCCTTATTGGACTTGCCATTGGGCTACCCTATTCATTCTCTGACAAACAGGACACCCGCTGACCAGTTGCCTGCTATTGTGTACAAGCCAGTGCCACAAACTTAGTACCACATCACACAGGCCTTGGACACCCCATGACTTCCCTGAGGTAAATGTTGGAGTACATGTCTCATACCTGCAGTGGTCAGTACCTCTCTGCCATCAGGGAGGAGCCAGTGCCCTCTTTATCCTCCTGAGCACCAAGGCTTTGGGTTTCCTGCTTTTCTTCTGGGGTAAGGGAAGGTGGAGGCATTGGAGGCAGAAATGCCAGAATTAGCGCCATCATCTCCTCCATACTTACAGATTCCTCTTCTCCAGGCTGTTTTGCCTCCTCATCTGCAAAGCAGTTTTTCCTTATTTCAAATGAATCTCCCTTTGGTGGCCCTGCACATGAATCACTGCAATATTCTTAAGCAACATAAGATTAGATAAA
This sequence comes from Sminthopsis crassicaudata, assembly GCF_048593235.1. Taxonomy (NCBI): domain Eukaryota; kingdom Metazoa; phylum Chordata; class Mammalia; order Dasyuromorphia; family Dasyuridae; genus Sminthopsis; species Sminthopsis crassicaudata. The sequence goes on along the minus strand of NC_133619.1, from coordinate 430,542,306 downwards.
ATTTCAGTGACCAATGCCCTGTGTGCCAATCCCTTTCTTTTGCTATTTACCATTCCCATTTCTTCCCATATTTTCCCAAATATATGAACAATTCCCCAAGCATATTTTGAATCCATATATATATGGTTCCATTCTTTCCTTCAAACAATTTTAGGGCTTGATTTACTGCATATAATTCACAAATTTTGAGCTGACCACTCTTTTGGCAAGGATCCAGCTTGAACCAGAGTCAAGTCTTCCCCATTAACAATAGCATATCCATTTTTACTTTTTCCAGTAACTACTCTTGAGGAACCATCTATGAACCATTGAGCACCTTTCAACAAATGGACCTCTTGCAAATCTTCCCTCACCTTAGTTTGATAATCAGTCACATTTGGACAGTCATGTTCAAGGGACACATGTTCCCTAGGGGAAGCAAATAAGAACATGGCTGGATTAAAGTTATGGTCTGGTGAGAGTACCAAATCATCTCTTTCCAATAATATTGCTTCATATTTTAAAATCCTTGAATCAGTTAGCCACCTCCCAGTCCTTTTGATTCAGAATTGATGGAACCTGGTGCAGGACACTCACTATTAAACTACCCCAAAGGTTAATTTCTGACTTTTCTTCTACCAAAAGTGCTGTGGCTGCCCTCACCTTAATTGTGCTAATACTCCTAAAGCCACCTCGTTTACTGTATTTACTAAGGATGGCAAAAGTAACACAGGGGCTGACATTTCAAAACTTTTTTCCCTTTTTGAATCCCATTGCACTATATCAGGCTTCTCTTCCAACAAATTAGTATATAGAGATTTAGTTCATAATACATATTCATCAATCCAGGTTCTACAATACCCCACCAATCCTAGAAATCTCTGGAGATTCTTTTTCATCCTAGGCTTAGTAATTTGAAAAATCCCCTCCACCCGTACAGGGTCTAATTTCTTCTTCCCTAAGCTTATAAAATGTCCTAAATATTTTTCCTCACAATTCACAAATTGCCATTTGTCTTGGGAAACTCTTAATCCCTGTGCCCCTAGATATTTTAACAGACTGATAGTAACTTGGGCAAGATCACTCTTACCCAAGTAGATGTTTCATAAGTTGAACATTATACCAATCATTTTGCTTTTAAAAAGTCCCAATACACAGAAAAATCCCAAACTACATATTGCCATAACAAAAACATTTTCAAGAGGAGAAAGACAAAAACTATTATACTTGGAGTCCCTTTAAATAATTGGCATCAATACAATTAATTAAAACTTCCTATTTTCATATAAAAGAACCTGAAAAGTTCTTAAAAACATCATTTAAACTTTTTGAAAGTAAATAGTGAATCTGTAACACCCTTTCAAACTATAGATCACATTTATGATCATATTCTTTAAACAAAAAAAACCATTATGTTTCAAAGAAACAAATATTCAGTCAATTAACATCTTGTGAGAGCAGCCTGTCCCTTTAAATGATGAGCCTTCCCCCCCCCCAACTTCAGCAGTTTGGCAGGAACAGGAACAAAGGCAACTTTCCACTGCTCCCCTTCCCCCCACTCAATTTCCTACAAAGGAATTCTTCTCAAGATTTAGGCAATCAGCTAATTTCCTTTCTTTTTCCAACTGATTCCTTCTTGATATCATTCAAGTTTCCAATTTACTCCTATAAATCAATCCTTCATAAATCTCCTGCTTTCTCCTCTCCAGTTCCCTTCAGAACTTTTTAAGATTCACAATACAGTGAATACCTAGATAGCTCCATAAAACATAACTTAAAAATGTTAACAAATTACTCAACATGTTTCAGAAGGTAACATACTGGATCAAACTAATACAGCTGCTTTTAAAAGTTTTCTTTCTTTTTCTTTGAGTGTTCTTCTGACAGTAATTAGCAGCTCTCTTATCTATTCAGGCAGAGTTTTTTATAGCCTAGCCCAGGCTAGGTTTGGATTTTATTGCTCTTTTCCTTCTCTCTAACTAGAGCAATTTTTTTTTCTTTTTCCTCTTTAGTAATAAAGATTTCAATATTCAAAAAAATTCTAAGATCTTATACTCAGAATAAACAAATCTAGCATGTAAAGGCAATAGCAAAATTATATTTCCCATAATTTTAGAATCATTCCAATATTTCTAATCAAATATTTTTCTACTGCCTGAGTTTCCATCAGATAAGGTTTTATTGCCCTTTTATTCTAGCAGGTTCTGAAAACTGCTCTAAGGGGAAAACTTTCCCATCAGTTTAAAATAGCCAAATTCCATTTACTTACAAATTAGTATATCGGGTTAAAAAAAAATAAGCAAATTTTCAAATAACCAATTCCCAAATTTCTTAATCATTGTTCTTAAAATTTAACAGAGCTTTTTAAATCAGCAAAACAGACTAGGGGTTTTTCTCAGGACCCCCGCCCCTGGAGAGAATGTTTCACCTTGAACATTATTCCTTCCCAGAATCCAAACAGAGTTTCTCTAAACTTCCAAACCCATTTAGTACATCTCTCTGCCTTCCCAGAGAATGCCTAGATATTCCATGATTTAAGACTAATACATTCTGACCCACTCTGAAATCATTACTAACTCCCAGCAATTCAGCCTAATATTTTTCTAAGCCTGCAACACAGAGGCTGAACTCTTATCATTTAATGAACTTGCTAACTTTTAACACAGGACAAAAACAAAACAAAGCAGACAAACATACATACACAGACACAAGTAGAGCTCTTATTTTCACCTTTTACATTTCTTTTTATACTTAGCTACCATCCTGACAAATTCTTTAAACTGCTTCTATCCCATTTTTACAACTTGGTCTCAAACCAAATTGTCAGCAGAGGCCAATTGTCCCGCTGCCTAGTCACCCGAGAGAGAGAGCCTAAGAGCCTTTCTTAGAAAGTCCTTTCATTGAGATCAATCGCAAGCAGTCCAACACAACAATTTTAAGAGGGCTAAACCCTCGGGTCTCCCTCTACCAAGCCAATAGATCCCCAGACCTTCCAAGCTCACCTCGAGAAAACATGTTTTCCTTTCAGACTACTGCCGGCCTGTCAGGACTCTATTTCTCCTTTTTGTCTTCAATTCTACTTTTCACTGAGTATCTCTGCCTGGGTCTTTTGTCAGAGAGGGAGGGAGGCTACATACTCAGAGCCAGAGACCATGGAAAAAAAAAACTAGCCGTGGGCACGCCCATCCCCATTCAGGATGTGCTGCCATCTCCCCCAAAGACTTATCTCGGACCAAGGCCCCAAAACTGTGAGGGATAGAAAATCCTATCCAAAAATGACTACTCAGAGATCACTCACAGAAAAGCAGAATTACTTATTAGAATCTCGAGAAGTGGACCCCATCCTGGTCTGTGAGCCCAATTCACAGCAGGAGAGAGTCACTCTCTTGAAAATGTTCACAACTTTTATACATTTCAGACAAAGACCTCCAAAATCCCACCCTCCATGTGTTGTAATTGGTCATACAAGTCTGCCCTCCCCTATTTGGTCAGTGAAATGCAGTCCCACAAAGGTGATTTATAGCCTCTTCTTTGGACAATGGAATGCAGCCTAGGCCTTCATGTGACTGGGGCATATAGGTCTGGTTTACATTAGTTAGCAGTCTCTCATCAATATATGCTTAATCTGTAAGTTCTTCACCATATTTTACTCCATACATTTATATTCCTATATGGGAAGATTATATATGTAATTCATAAGAATGCTGTCATTATTATGGCACTTACAAGTCTACATAGGCAGAAAATAAGCATGTGAGTTCATGAGATGATACCCCCCCAAAATGTTAAGGGATAAGAAAGGGAAATGAAGGGAGAAAGAGGAAAGGAGAGGTATAATGGGGCAAATTTTCTCACATAAATGAAGCACACAAGAAAAGGGGAAATGGAAAGGGTTATAGTAGGCAGGCTTGAACCCCACTCTCATTGAAATTGTTCAAAGAGGGAAGTATACACACACGCACATATATACACCCACACACACGAAGTCGAATATAGAAGCAATGGGAAGAAAGAAGAGAAAACATGAGAGATATGGGAGGGGAAATGATGAGTATAGGGGGACTGACAAAGGCAGTGGTTGGAAGTGACAAACTTTTGAGGAGAGACAAGATAGAAAGAGAGAAAGCTAAATAGAGGAAAATTGGGTGGAGAAAAATGTAGCTATTGATCATAATTGTGAGTACAACTGGGATTTGCTAATATATAGAATGGAAACAGAATTAATTGAAAATCAGAATCTAACAATATGCTATATATAAGAGACACTTTTGGTATAGAAAGACATGCACATTGAAATGAAGGGATAGAAACAGTCTGGTTTGCTTCAGCTTAAATGAAAAGATCAGGGAATTATGATCTCAGATAAAACTAAAGCCAAATTAGACCTAATTAAAAGAGATAATCAGGTAAACTACATTTGGCTACAAAGTTACCAAAGAAGTAATGTCTAAAAAGTTTTGTTTTGTTTTGTTTTAACTACATTTCCCTTAAAAAGATCAGATTTCTAAAATATATAGGTACAGTCAAATTTATTAAAAAAAAAAAAAAGACCCATTCCCCATTTGATAAATGGTCCAAGCATGAAACAAGCAATTTTCAGAAGAAATAAAAACTATCTATAGTCATGAAAAAAATTTTTAAATCACTATTGATTACAGAAATGCAAATTATAACAATTATAAGACACCATATAAGATGTATCAGAAATGACAAATGCTTGAGATGAGGAGGGAAAATTAAAAAATATATATATTATTGAATTGTAGATATTGTATTTAACTGATCTAACCATTCTTTACAACAATATGAACTATGCCCAAAGAGATATAAAATTGTGCAAACTCTTTAATCTAGCAATGTCCCTCCAAGTATGTACCCCAAAATGTTCAAAGGAAAATGATCTATATGAACAGACATATTTGTTAGCAGCTTCTTTTATGGTGACTTTTAGAAATTGAGGGAATGTTTTTCAATTGGAGAGTGGCTGAACAAGTTGTGGCATATGATTGTGATGGAATAAAATGGTGCTAGTGGGGTAGTTTCCAAAAAGATAAGTAAAAGCAAGACCAATATGAACTGATGCAAAGTTGAATGAGAAGAACCAGGACAGTGTTTGTACAAAGTAACAGCAATGCTGTAATAATCAATAAAATAATAAAAACAATTCCAAAGAACTCTGGTTGAAACAATGCTATCTACCTCCAGAGAGAGGAATCTGAGTGCAAATTGAAACATTTCTCAGTGATTTTGTGGAAATATGATTATTCTGGAAATATTTTGCATGATTTTACATACATATTAGACAACATATTACTAGCCTTCTAGTAGTGAGATGAGGGAGTGGAAAAGAGAAAGAAAATCTTCAACTCAATGAATGTTGTTAAGAAAAGAATGTTAAAAATAAGTAATCATTGTTTTAAAGTTAAAAATAAAAAAGAGGAATTAAAAAAAAAAAAAAAGAAAGAAACTCAAAGGTGAACTGTAAGTGTAACTTTCTACATGAGATAGTTTTCCCAATCCCTTCAGTTGCTAATGTCCTCCTCCTTTCCCTAAAAATATTATACTTATTTATTTTCATATATTTTGTGTATGTTTATTGCATATGTACACATTTCCCCCTCATCAAATAATCGTGATAGCTGGCATTTACATAGTACTTTAAGATTTGCAAAGAATTTACAAATGTCATCTGATTTTCACAACTTGGACATAGTAAATGTTATTATTATCCTTATTTTATATTTACCCAGAGTGACACAGCTAGTAAGAATCTGAGGCTGGATTTGAACTCAGATCCTTTTGACATTCTATCCCTTGTATCACCTAGATGTCCCTATTTAAGTATGGAGTTGAAAAATTTAGCCCTATTTATATTAGTTAGGAATTTAAAAAGCTGTTGCCATAGATTGAAATTCTATTTTTTTTTTAACACAGACATGTGTGGCAGACAGTATGCTGTAATGAAAACTGGCTAGATTTAGGGATGAAGGACTTGAGTTCCATTCTTGTCTTTGTCACACAATTACTTATGTAATCACCTCCCTGAATTTTTTTCCCACATTGATACATGAAGGATTGCACTTCTAATGTTCTTTCTACTCTGTCACTACAATCCTGTGAATCATGAAGCCCTTTCTCAACTATCTAATTTTGCAAAGATTCCTTACTCCTTACTCCTCTGAATTCCCATAGTTATTTTAGTCTTTATCCCATATTCTATCACTGGTGAGTAATTTTATAAATCCTTAAAGCATATATAGTAGGTGCTTAAAAATATTTGTTGGTTTCATATTTTAGTTGTTTTCCTGTGGAGAGCTGCTAACTACCTTTAATGCTGATGAGAAACTCACACACACACACACACACACACACACACACACACACACACACACACACACGCCAAAGGATTTCCATAGTATGGTATCCATTCCAACTCAATAGAGTTCAGATATCCTTTAGTCAGCAGATATTGCCCTGATTCCAACACTTAGGAAATTTGTAAATCTATTTTTGAAGTAATTTCATGCCTAATAACCATCGTGCATGAGTAAAACTAGAGCATCTTGCATGACATCCTGGCTCCTAGAGAGAACTGCATTCTCAGAGAAATTGTTGGCAAGTACCAAATTTATTCTGTGCAAATTGTTTTTATAGCAGCCTGATGTTCTTCAATCTTCTCTTAAATTGAACATTGGTAAGACACAATGTAAACTGCCTTGCAGCTACATTGGATTTGCCATGCCCCCTCTCCACACTCAGAATTAAATTGATGTTTCATTTTACATGAAAGATACTTTAAATAGCTCTGAAGACACCCAAATAGCATATTTCCTCAGTAGTTTTAACTCTTTAGTTTTCTTTATTAAGAAACAACCAGTTTATTCTACTTGTTTAGGGGAAGGAGTACATATTTTAGGAATCTAGGAATATCTAAGGAGGCCAGTATCAATTTGTCCCAGATCATGCTGGGAAAGTTCTCAAATAATTAGAAAATAGTGAAGACAAAATTTAAGTGTGGCCATTTAGAGGATACCTAGGGTTCTAGGAGGTCTGTATTATCTAAATAAAATATTCCACAATGGGAAAAATAGATCTGAAAAACTACTGCTATCTTAGAATATTCATTTTTATTTTTTGTTCAAGATAGCTTCTTCTTTAGGGCTTGCCAATTGCCCTCAATTCATCTTTTGAAGTACATAACTCAATCTATTCAATGTTGTACTATACTAATGCTAATGAGTCTTAATTCTAAAATATTCATTACAATGATTATATTACTGACCTAAAGGCAACTTCCACTATGACAGCAGTATCATTCCCAAATCTTTTAAGGTCTGGATTGTAGGGTTTCTAAAGACAACAGTTTTTTACAAGTGTTATCACTCAAGTCTATATTTACATTGGAAAAGAACTAACAACTTCTAAGCTATTTATAAAGTTTTCAATGGATGTATAATGAGAGCCAACAATAGAGAAGTGTGTGGAATACAAGGAGTGATATGATTAACTGAAATGAGCCTCTTTCAGTTCTCAAATTCAAACCTGTGCGAGACCCCATCTTTTAAAATAGATCTTTAAAGGTTCTAATTATGACACTAATTAACTAGGTCAAAAGTAGGGGATTCAACTAATCAATAGACTCATAACAATAACAAACAATTTGCTAGTTTGATTTCAATCAATTCAAGAAACAGGGCATGTCTGATGCTTTTGAAAATTTTATTATTTTTATTTACAAGATATATGCATCAGTAATTTTTCAGCATTGACAATTGCAAAACCTTTTTTTCCAATTTTTCCCCTCCTTCCCCTCACCCTCTCCCCCAATACATGTTAAATATGTTAAAGTATATGTTAAATACAACGTATGTATACATGTCCATACCATTATTTTGCTGTACAAAAAGAATCAGACTTTGAAATAGTGTACAATAATTAACCATTGAAGGAAACCAAAAATGCAGGCAGACAAAAATAGAGAGATTGGGAATTCTATGTAGTTGTTCATACTCATTTCCCAGAATTCTTTCACTTGGTGTAGCTGGGTCAATTCATTACTGCTCTATTGGAACTGATTTGGTTCATTTCATTGTTGAAGAGGGCCACGTCCATCAGAATTGATCATCATATAGTATTGTTGTTGAAGTATATAATTATCTCCTGGTCCTGCTCATTTCACTCAGCATCATGTAAAGCTCTCCAGGCCTTTCTGAAATCACCCTGATGGTCATTTCTTACAGAAAAATAATATTCCATAATATCCATATACCACAATTTATTCAACAATTCTCCAATTCATGGGCATTCATTCAGTTTCCAGTTTCTGACCACTACAAAGAGGGCTGCCACAAACATTCTTGCACGTACAGGTCCCTTTCCCTTCTTTAAGATCTCTTTGGGATATAAGCCCAGTAGTAACATAGCTGGATCAAAGGGTATGCACAGTTTGATAACTTGTTAAGCATAGTTGCAAATAGCTCTCCAGAAGGCTGGATGTATTCACAATTCCAACAATGATGTATCAGAGTTCCAGTTTTCTCACATCCCCTCCAAGATTCCTCCTTATCTTTCCCGGTCATTCTAGCTAATGTGGCAGGTGTGTAGTGGGAGTGGTATCTCAGAGTTGTCTTAATGTGCATTTCTCTGATTAATAATGACTTGGAGAATCTTTTCATATGACTAGAAATAGTTTAAATTTCTTCATCTGAGAATTATCTGTTCATATCCTTAGACCATTTATTAATTAGAGAATGGCTTGATTTCTAATAAATTAGAGTCAAATCACTATATATTTTGGAAATGAGGCCTTTATCAGAACCTTTGACTGTAAAAATGTTTTCCTAGTTTATTGCTTCCCTTCTAATCTTGTCTGCATTAGCTTTGTTTGTATAAACACTTTTCAATTTGATATAATCAAAATTTTCTATTTTGTGATAATAATGATCTCTAGTTCTTCTTTGGTCATAAATTCCTTCCTCTTCCACAGGTCTGAGAGGTAAACTATACTATGTTCCTCTAATTTATTTATAATCTAATTCTTTATGCCTAAATCATGAACCCATTTTGACTTTATCTTGGTGTATGTTGTTAAGTGTGGGTCAATGCTTAGTTTCTGCCATACTAATTTCTAATTTTCCCAGCAGTTTTTGTCAAATAATGAATTCTTATCCCAAAAGCTGGGGTTTTGGAATTTGTCAAATGCTAGATTATTAAGGTTATTGACTATTTTATCCTTTGAACCTAACCTATTCCACTGATCACCTAGTTTATTTCTTAGCCAATACCAAATTGTTTTGGTAACCACTGCTTTATAATATAATTTTAGATCTGGTACAGCTGGGCCATATTCATTTGATTTTTTCCCCATTAGTTCCCTTGAAATTCGTGATCTTTTATTTTTTCCATATGAGCTTATTTGTTATTTTTTCTAGGTCATTAAAATAGTTTTTTGGGAGTCTAGCATAGCACTAAATAAATAGATTAGTATAGGTAGTCTTGTCATCTTTGTTATATTTGCTCACTCTATCCAAGAGCATTTAATATTTTTCCAATTAATTAGATCTGATTTTATTTGTGTGGAAATTGTTTTGTAGTTTTGCTCATATATTTCCCGATTTTCCCTTGGCAGATAGATTTCAAAATATTTTATACTATTGGTAGTTACTTTAAATGTAATTTCTCTTTGTATCTCTTGCTGTTGGATTTTGTTAGTGATATATAAGAATGCTTATGACTTATGTGGGTTTATTTTGTATCCTGAAACTTTGCTAAAGGTGTGGATTATATCTAATAGCTTTTTAGTAGAATCTCTGGGGTTCTCTAAGTATACCATCATACCATCAGCAAAAAGTGATCATTTTGGTTTCCTCATTACCTACTCTAATTCCTTTAATTTCTTTCTCAACTCTTATTGCCAAAGCTAGCATTTCTAATATAATACTGAATAGTAATGGTGATGGTAGGCAACCTTGTTTCACTCCTGATCTTATTGGGAATGGTTTCAGTTTATCCCCATTACATATGATGCTTACTGATGGCTTTAAATAGATGCTACTGATATTTTAAGGAAAAATCCATTTATTCCAATACTCTCATGTGTTTTTAATAGGAATTGATGCTGGATTTTATTAAATGCTTTTTCTGCATGTATTTAGATGATCATATGGGTATTGTTAATTTGGTTGTTGATATGGTCAATTATACTGATAATTTTCCTAATATTGAACCAGCCCTACATTCCTGGTATAAATTCTACTTGGTCATAGTGTATTATCCTGGGGATGATTTTCTGTAGTCTTTTTACTAATATTTTATTTAAGATTTTAACATCAATATTCATTCAGGAGATTGGTCTGTAATTTTCCTTCTCTGTTTCAACCTACCTTGTTTAAATATCAGTTCCTTGTCTGTGTCATAAAAGGAATTTAGTAGGACTCCTTCATTCCCTATTTTTTCAAATAGTTTATATAGCATTGGGGTTAATTGTTCTTTTAATGTTTGGTAGAATTCACATGTAAATCCATCTGGTCCTGGGGATTTTTCTTAGGGAGTTGATTAATAGATCATGCTATTATTTATCTTTTTTAATTAGATCAATTTTCACTTTTGTTTGATCTGAGATAAGAGTGGCTACCACTGCTTTTTTTTTTTTTTTTAACTTCACCTGAAACATAATAGATTCTGCTCCCACCTTTTACCTTTACTCTGTATGTATCTCCCTGCTTTAAATGTGTTTCCTGTAAACAACATATTGTGGGGTTCTGGCTTTTTATCTAGTCTTCTATCCATCTCACCTTTATGGGGGAGTTAATCCCATTCATATTTAGGGTAAATATGCCTAGATATGCCATCTTATTATCCCCAGATTATGCTTTTCTTTTTTTTTTTTGCCCCACCTTACTTCCTTTCCCAGTATTAAACTCATGGGAACCACTTGCCTCATGTAGCTCTCCCCCTTTGAATCCCTTCCCCTTTCTTGTACTTTTCCCTTATTACTCTTTTCCGTTTCTCTTTTCCTCTCCCACTTTTTAATGAGGTGAGAGAAGTTTCTCTGTAAACCAAATATATCAATTATTTTCTCTTTGAGCCAACTCTGATGAGAGTAAGATTCACACAATGCTCCTCCCTTCTCTAAATTCCCTCAGATATGATAGGTTTCCTTTGCCTCTTTGTGGGAAGTAGTTTCTCTCTTTTTATCTCCCCTTTTTTCCTTTTTGTGATATTATCCCTTTTCCATTTCTACTTCCCTTTTTTATGTTATATCTGTAAAATCAAATTGTACATGTACTCGTTATGTGCTCTCTTTCTGTATAGAAGCTATCAAGGGTCCATTTGGCTTTTTTACTCATTTTTTTAAAAAGCCCTTAGGGTCTGCCTTCAGGGCAAGGAGGTTACCACCTTCCTCTACCAAGCTGGGATAGGTATATGGACAGAAGCTATTCTGCCAAAAGATTCGCTGAGCAATGGAAAAGCTTCTCACCAGAAGTGTCTCTGCCCTGGGTAGTACCAGCCAAGCTGGGGAAGTGTCTTGCTAAAAGCCTTGCTGTGCAGATTAGTGACTGTCCTGGGGCTAGAGGCTGAGCAGCAAAAGTATCACTACCCCAAGCAGAAGTCCCTGGTGGGTATTAGCAGTTGCTCTGTGAATAGCTCCACACTACACCAGAAGTGTCTCTGCCCTAGGGAGCACAGTTGCTCTGTGGAAGTTCTATTGCCCCAGGCTAAGCCCCCCACTGTGCAGATTAGAGGTTACCCTGGGCTGAGTCCCCCTTCCATGCAGATTTGTGACTACCCCAGACAAAAGCCCCATGCTGCAGAATGCAGCTACGCAGCTGTGCTGTGGTTTGTGCTGAGTCACTCACTTCCAGTTTGGGGTGGGTGTAGCCAGATCCTGTTAGATTCTGGCGTTTTAAGGACTACATTCTACCTTTGGTTTTAATTTCTCTACTGATCTACTGCTTTGCAACCAAAGAAAGCCAGCCAACCTATGGTAGAATCCTCCCTGTAAATTTTCCAGTCACAGACACTATCCCCACCCCATCAGCTCAGCATGCTAGACTCTGGTTCTATCTCCCTGCTTGTGCTGGCCTGCTCCTGCCACTCAGGACAAACCTTTTCTGGAGATCTTCCAGATTATCTTAAGCTGGTGAATTATTGTACTCCAATCTTTGTTAATTTTGCCAGTCAAGCATTATTTTTGAGGCTGAATTTGGTAATTAGTAGTGAGGGTATGAGAGGAGCTTAGAATGTCACGTGTGCCTTCTCCAGCATCTTGGCTCTGCCCTGTCTGATATTTCTTAATGTCCCCATCCAATTTAGTGCACATTTTTTTTTGCTAGATTGATTCTTATCCTTCATTCTTGAAGAGGAGCAAAAATTGTATCATTTCATTGGGATTAAGATACAGCATATCCCTTGTGGCTAATAAGGCTAATACAAGCTTGGAAGGTTCTGCCACAAGTCAATAGTCCAAATGAATATTTGAAGTGCAAATAACTCTCAATTCACATGCTTCCTGTTTCTTTTAAATTATTTCAATTCTGCTTTGTTCACAGATAATGCATCTTCTTTAATGAGGGCATGCCATTCTAAGCAATTCTCTGCTAGTCTTCCATATTTCACAATCTATTCTCAATTTTGTCAGAGACATCTTGAGAGTGTCCTTCCATTGCTTCTTCTGATCTCCCATGAGTAGTTGGTTGCCTTTTGTGAGTTCTCTGTAAAAGTCCTCTAGGCAGACATATGTTTGGAACTATAGCACATTCTATAGTAGAATCTGAATGTTTGGCACCTCAGCTTGAGAAAGAATTTTAGTGTCCAGTATTAATCTTGCTAGATTTTTTCAGAATCTTCCTAAGATGATTCAGTTTTCTGGCATGGTGTTGGTAGACTCTCCAGGTTATATAGGCATACAATAAAGAGGTTAGTACAGTGGCTGTGTATACCTTCAGTTTGATAGGCAGTCTAATACTTTTTTTTTTTCTCCCACACTTTCTTTTGAGTTTCTCAACACTGAGCTAGCTCTGGAAATGCATGTGTTAACCTTATCATCTATGTGGACATTCCTAGAAAGTAGACTACCAAGATAAATGAACTTAACAACCATAAAGGACACACAGTACTTTGATCCCAATGTAATAGTGCAATTTTTGCTCCTCTTCAAAAATGAAGAAAACCAACCAACCAAAAATGTGTATTGTGTTGGATGGGGACACTAAGAAATATCAGACATGCTCTCTATTCTTGAGATGCTTGAAATCAGCTTAAAGAATTATTTGTAATTGTGTAGATGAATCTATTGGTTGAATCCTTACTTTTTGACTAGCTATTTGGTGTCAGAATTATAATCTTTGAAGATCTATTAAAAAGATGTTGTCATACATAAATTTGAATTTGTGAACTGAAACAGGTTCATCTCAGTTAACTATAGCACTCCTTGTATTTCATACTCTTCTCTATTGTTAACTCTCACCATGGATTCATTGAAAACTTTATAAATAGCTTGATATTTTCCTTTATATTCTTTTCAAATGTAAATATGGGCTTGTATGATGCATTTCTAAAAAGCCATGTTCACTTATAAAGCATTAAAAGTTTCTCTATTTGCTATATCCATGTATGGTACAGTTCTAACTGGTGAAGAATCTCTGTTTTCTTGGTAGTAATTGTTAAGGCAAAATTACCACAAGCAGCAGAGAATCAATATATATTTGTTTCATCTCAGCCTCAGAGGCTGTATTAACTGTACAATTATCTGCAAACAAAAACTCATACATCAATTCTTCCTCCACTTTAGTCTTGTACTCTTTTCAAATTAAATAACTTGTCAACACTGTAGTAGCTGATCTTAATGCTGTTTTTGTCCTATTGAAGGTATCCAATATCATTGATAAAAACGTCATACTAAAAAGCACAGTAACAAGTACATAGCCTTAGTTTATACTATTTGTGACTGGGAAAGCAAGAAAACATCATTCATTACCCAGAATCCATGTAAGCAACCCATTATGAAAGTGACATAAAGTACTGATAAAGTTCTCCAAGCAATAAAATTTTGCCATGATCTTCTACAAGTCTTCACAATTGACAATATCAAAGATCTGGCTCAAATTAATGAACATTGTCTATGGACCTCTGTTTTGGTCCTGACATGTATTCTAGACTTGTCAGGCAGCAAATAACATAATGGCCATTTCTTGACCCTTTCTGAACAGACTTGGATAGACTACCTACCAGATGAAGGATTATGCCTATTAAGAAATATTCTGGCAAAAATTTTACTATAATTCCCTTCATGATTTTTGCAGGATAACATATTTCCTTTTCCTTTATAGAGGTGGACAATGGGGGCATCCTAGAACTCCTGCAGGATAACCTCCTTGTGTCATATAACCCAGAAAATTTCAGTCAGGTATTTTGTGAGTAGTGTATTCTCTGCCCTGTAAATCTCAACTGAAATAGAATCAGCACCACATAAGAACCTAATATCATTTAAAATATCTTCAGTTGGAAATTTAAATATAGAGGGAGTGATTTCAACCTGAAGTACATACTCAGTTGCTTCAGCATTGATTATGATGATCTGTTGAGAACAGTATGGAAGCGTTCAACTCAATTATTCAGGATCATGTCCTTATCATTAATTAATATGGTTCCATGAGTGCTGAGTAGTTGATATGGACCATTGGCTTTTGACTCATGAATAGCTTTCAGAGCATTATAAAAATACTTTGAATTTTTATTATCAGTGTACAACTGAAAATCATGTGCCTTGTTACAAAAAGACAAGAACCCTGCAATCCTCTAATATTTATTTTTACTTTACTTTTGGTTGAATTAAATGCTACCTTCTTAGAGACAGACAAATGGCCCTTCTGGCAAACCCTGTGTATTTCTCAATTTTCATTTAGCGGTTTCTGAATTTCCCATCATTTTTATTAAATTAATCTTAATGATTGTGAGTATTTTAGCCCAAATAATTAAATGAAGTGTTTTATGCCAAATCCCTGAAAATTGCCCACTCCATTTCTGACGTTATATTACCAACTGTGTGTTGGCTCAGCTTTCCCTCCAAGTTAGCAACAATCTATTAATCCTGGAAGAATCACATTAACCTGTTTACATTATGTCTTCTGGTAGTCAACTTACCTTGGGTGCCATTTTCTGTTGAATTTGAATGTTAAACTTGGAAAGATTATGCCTATAATAAGTCTAGCACTCTTCACAACATATCATCTTTGCTCTCATAATCTGCATTTCTCTGTTCCTTATAATGGCATAGTCTATTAACTGCAATGTTTATTGTTTTTTGTTTGTTTGTTTGTTTGTTTTTTGTTGTTTTTTTTTTTAATTGAAGTAAATGGAAATCAGTGTTAGTTATGAGAATCCAGTGTTGGTGATAAGGTCATGAGGTGCACAAGTCTTCAATAATGAGTGACCATTGCTGTTGTTGTGTCTGACTCTGAAGGACTTCCCAGCATATTTGAGAGTCTGGTATTAAAGTTACCCAGAATTACAAACTAGTCTTATGGAACATTAAAGATGAGGGTCTCTAAATGTTAGTAAAAAATTGTCTTTAACCTGATCAGGGTTTATCCTAGGAGGATAGAATAAAGGTATCTTGTCATAGGACCTTTAGGTACTATAAAGAAGGCTGAGAATAGAATGAGACCTTGCTATTCCACATTAAACTCAAAAGGAGAAAGGGAGTAAGTCTTATGGAAAGATATACCACAGTGTCAAGGAGCTATTCCAAGGTCAGGAAGCCTCAAATTCCAAGATAAGCCAATAGTAGAACCTTTCTCTAATGAGAAACACTGACAACAAAGGCATAGTTTTGAAATCCAGAAACCAGAAATTGGGCATGAAGAAGGAATACAGGTTAACCTGAGCCCTTTCACAAAATGAAGAGTCAAGGAAGAACTCACTAATGGGAGAATGGGGACAGGCCTTTCAGAGTGGTGTTCCAGGTGAGCAGGGAACAAAGGAGGTATGGTATTCCAGGGCAAGGAGACTTCTTAGAGGTAC
Source organism: Sminthopsis crassicaudata (assembly GCF_048593235.1). Taxonomy (NCBI): domain Eukaryota; kingdom Metazoa; phylum Chordata; class Mammalia; order Dasyuromorphia; family Dasyuridae; genus Sminthopsis; species Sminthopsis crassicaudata. Next base: position 430,526,304 of record NC_133619.1, on the reverse strand, counting down.
TAAAGGAAATTCTAGTATAAACCATAAATAGAAGGAAATAGTTACATTGGGAAATATGGATGGTGTAAAAATAAGAAAAAATTAACTCAAAACAAAGAAAAAATAGCCCCTATTAGATTAATTTACTTTATTACATTCATAAGTGATATTTTTTCAGGTCACTTTCTTCTATATTCCTTTTAGTTAATCATGATCTTCCCTCAAATGCTGTACCTAGAATGAATAAAAAAAAAAAAACTTTATGGGATAGCTTACTCAAAATGGTAAAGACAGAATTCAAAACAATCTTTACCAGCTAGACTACTGAGCCAAATATAATAGGTTAAAATTTAATAGGGATAAATGTCTTAAATGTTGGTTCAAAAATCAATTTCACAAGAAGAGTAGATATGATTAGAAAGAAGTTTTTTAGAGATTTGTGAAATTTTGTGAATTGCAAACTCATTTATATGTTCATTGGGATATAGCAGCCAAAAAGCCAAAATCCTAATGAAATTTTAGGCATCATTCAAAGAGAGGTCCAATGATCAGAACTAGGAAAATAATAGTTCCTCCTGAATTCTGGGGCCTTGTTAGATGCAATCTGGAGTATCTTCTTTAGAAGATCTAGAATAGAGAAAATGTTGCTAATAGGTTTAAAAGATTAAGAGAAATTATAATACCTTTAAAGTGAATGATGTCATAAAAGAAATTGGTTTTTAGAACTAAATGGTACCCTAGACATCATCAAGTCCTTATATATTTTGGCCTGTCCTAGAGACTGGACCATGCCTCAGCTTTTCATCCATCCAATAGTCTACTTAGGCAATCTCACTATTTGCTTTCTGCTTCTGACACAATCATTGCCAGCTATATCAGCATTCTTCATAGAGAATCTGAGACCTGGGACTGTTTGTCTTGTCTAATTCCATTTTCCCAAAATTTGGGAAAGTTAATCCTTTAGAACTACTTGATGTTGAACCCGACCTAATTGATTGGTAACTGACTGTGTTCAAAATAGCCCAATTAATCCAGGATAACTGGTGGCCACATCCTATCCAGTAATCCCTTTCTGCCATCTCACTATCTGCCTGCTATATATCATGTACCTTTCTGATTTAAATCTTCCTTTACATCTCCCTAGAACAAAATTATCCTAGTCACCATTTTCCTATATATTCTTTATTCCACTGTTAGAAAATGGGGGCGGAGCCAAGAAGAAAATAATTTCTAAGCACCCAAACATTCAAAAAAATTTATAGTGGTTCTTGTTGTGGTGATAATGACTTGAAAAATGAGTAAAATTCTATTAATTGGGGAATTACTAAACATTTTTTGATTTATTATTGGGATAGATGAATACCATAATACCATTGTGCTTAAAAAAATGATGAAGAGCATCCTGGAAGATGGCGGCGTGGAGGCAGACAGCTGCTTGAGCTCCTCGTTTTCTCTCAGAACTTGCTTCATGACAAGCCTCTGACTTAATGCTTGACCCAGAAAGAAATCCACAAATTATTACCAAGAGAAGACATCCTTGAAAGTCGCCAGAAAAGGTCTGTGTTTGTTCGGGGGAGGGTCAATCAGACTGGGCGCAGACTGAGGGCAGACAGCCAGAGCAAGACAGGCAGCTCACACAGCTCAGACCAGAGGGGGAGGGGTGTGATCTCTGCCGTTTCTGTGAAAGGGCTTTTGCCCCAGTGTGGATGCTCCGTCTTGGCAGCAAGCCAGGAGCGGTGGAGAGGGTGTAAACACCGAGGTGAAGATTAAAACCCCAGAAAGCCAGCATCTCTCAGAACCCGGCCAACCCCAACCCCCACCTGGACTGACTCGGTGCGTTCTCAGAGCCTCAGAGCGCAGACTCAGTACAGTCATTGCTGTTCTGTTAGTGGCTCTCTGCTGCCCTACCCCCAGTCTGTAGAGGAAGCCCATTAACACCATCCAGCCCCATCCCCCCCAAAACAGACCAATTGTTTCTCTTGTCAGTTTGTTTTCTTTGATTCCTGCTCTGACAAAATGAACAAAAAATTCAAAAGGGCTCTAACCATTGACAGCTTCTGTGTGGAGAGGGAGCAAACTTCAAATGCTGAAGAGACTAGGAACAGAATGTCCCCAGATGTATCCCCTGGGAGGGATATAAGCTGCTCCTCAATACAAAAGAACCTCATAGAGGAAATCAAAAAGGCTCTCACAAGAGAGCTGGAAGAGAAATGGGAAAAGGAAAGGGAGGTTTGGCAAGAGAGCCTGGAGAGGTCATCCCATGCATTCAAAGACAGAATGGATAAAGAAATCAAATCATTGAGAAACAAGATTAGTGAGCTGGAAAAGGTAAACAACTCCAAGGAAAACAGGATTAGTGAGCTGGAAAAGGTAAACAACTCCAAGGAAAACAGGATTAGAGAGCTGGAAAAAGAAATCAGCTCTCTAAAAAATAAAATGGATACAATGGAAAAAAATTCCATAGAAGATAAAAACTCAATTGGACAATTACAAAGAGATATAAAAAAAGTGAGTGAAGAAAATACATCATTGAAAATTAGACTGGAACAAGTAGAAATGAATGACTCAAGGAGAAACCAAGAGGGAGTCAAGCAAAACCAGAGAAATGAAACAATTGAAAAGACTGTCAAGTACCTTACCAGAAAGACAACAGACCTGGAAAACAGATCCAGGAGAGACAATTTGAGAATAATCGGACTCCCTGAAAAATGGGAGGAAAAAAAGAGCTTGGACACCATTTTCGAGGAAATTATCAAAGAGAACTGCCCAGACATTCTGGAAACAGAGGGTAAAATAGACATTGAGAAAATTCATCGATCACCTACTGAAAGGGACCCTAAAATCAAAACGCCAAGAAATATAGTGGCCAAGTTCAAGAACCATCAGACAAAGGAAAAGATATTGGAAGCTGCTAGAAAAAAACAATTCAGATATGGAGGATCCACAATAAGGATAACACAGGATCTAGCAGCGTCCACATTAAAAGAACGCAGGGCCTGGAACATGATATTCCGAAAGGCTAAGGAACTTGGTATGCAGCCAAGAATAACTTACCCAGCAAGAATGAGCATCGTTTTCCAGGGAAGAAGATGGACATTTAACGAAATAAATGAATTCCATCTATTTTTGATGAAAAAACCAGACCTACATAAGAGGTTTGATCTTCAAATACAGAACTCAAGAGACTTCTAAAAAAGGTAAAAAGAAATCTTGAGAACTATACTTCTGTCAAAAAAATATGTAAAGAACATATGTACAATTTGTCTTAGAAACTAGAGATGGAAAGGAGATTATATCATAAAGTATAAAGTGGTGGTACTACATCTCATGAAGAGGCAAAGGTAACCTATTATATCTGAGAGAAAGAAAGGAGGGAGATGAACATAGCGTGTATCAATAGACATATTCGATTTATGGTGAAACTTCTTCCATTTCATTGAAAAGTGAAAGGGAAGGAGTAAGCTAAGGGGAAGGGAATACAGTAATTTCGAGGAAAAGGGATAAAATAAGGGGAGGATCTTTAAGGTGGGGGAGGGATCCTAAAAAGGGAGGGCTGTGAAAAGCAAGTGGTGTTTACCAGTTTAATACTGGATAGGAGGGTAAAAGGGAAGGAAAGGGGAAAAGCATAAGCAGGGGTTAATAGGATGGCAAGCAATATAGAATTAGTCCTTCTAACCATAAATGTGAATGGGGCAAACTGCCTCATAAAGAGGAAGCAGTTAGCAGACTGGATTAAAAGTCAGAATCCTACTATATGTTGTTTACAGGAAACACACCTGAAACAGGATGAGACATTCAAACTAAAAGTAAAAGGGTGGAGCAGAATCTATTATGCTTCAGGTAAAAACAAAAAAGCAGGAGTAGCCATCCTCATCTCAGATCAAGCAAAAACAAAAATTGATCTAATTAAAAGAGATAAGGAAGGGCATTATATCCTGCTAAAGGGAAGCATCAATAGTGAAGCAGTATCAATATTAAACATGTATGCACCAAGTGGTGCAGCATCTAAATTCTTAAAAGAGAAATTAAGAGAGCTGCAAGAGGAAATAGATAGCAAAACTATAATAGCGGGAGATCTCAACCTTGCACTCTCAGAATTAGATAAATCAAACCACAAAATAAATAAGAAAGAAGTCAAAGAGGTAAATAGAATACTAGAAAAGTTTGATATGATAGATCTTTGGCGAAAGCTAAATGGAGACAGAAAGGAATATACTTTCTTCTCAGCAGTTCATGGAACCTATACAAAAATTGATCATATACTAGGGCATAAAAACCTCAAAATCAAATGCAGTAAGGCAGAAATAGTAAATGCATCCTTTTCAGACCATAATGCAATCAAAATAACATTTAATAAAAAGCCAGGGGAAAATAGACCAAAAAATAATTGGAAACTAAATAATCTTATACTAAAGAATGATTGGGTAAAACAGCAAATCATAGACATAATTAATAACTTCACCCAAGAAAATGACAATAATGAGACATCATACCAAAATGTGTGGGATACAGCCAAAGCAGTAATTAGGGGAAGTTTTATATCTCTACAGGCCTACCTGCATAAAATAGAGAAAGAGAGGGCCAACGAATTGGGTTTACAAGTAAAATTGCTAGAAAAGGAACAAATTAAAAACCCCCAGACAAACACAAAACTTGAAATTCAAAAAATAAAAGGTGAGATTAATAAAATTGAAAGTAAAAAAACTATTGAATTAATTAATAAAACTAAGAGTTGGTTTTATGAAAAAACCAACAAAATAGACAAACCCTTAGTAAACCTGATTAAAAAAAGGAAAGAGAAAAAGCAAATTGATAGTCTTGAAAATGAAAAGGGTGAACTCACCACTAATGAAGAGGAAATTAGAACAATAGTTAGGAGCTACTTTGCTCAACTTTATGCCGATAAATTCGATAACTTAAATGAAATGGAAGAATACCTTCAAAAATATAGCTTGCCCAGATTAACAGAGGAAGAAGTAAGTAGTCTAAATAGTCCCATCTCAGAAAAAGAAATAGACCAAGCTATTAACCAACTTCCTAAGAAAAAGTCCCCAGGACCAGATGGATTTACAGGTGAATTCTACCAAACATTTAAAGAACAACTAACTCCAATGCTATGTAAACTATTTGAAAAAATAGGGATTGAAGGAGTCCTACCAAATTCCTTCTATGACACAGACATGGTACTGATACCTAAACCAGGTAGATCGAAAACTGAGAAAGAAAACTATAGACCAATTTCCTTAATGAATATTGATGCTAAAATCTTAAATAAGATATTAGCAAATAGACTTCAGAAAATCATCCCCAGGATAATACACTATGACCAAGTGGGATTTATACCAGGAATGCAGGGCTGGTTTAATATTAGGAAAACTATTAGTATAATTGACCATATTAATAATCAAATTAATAAAAACCATATGATCATCTCAATAGATGCAGAAAAGGCATTTGATAAAATCCAACATCCATTCCTACTAAAAACGCTTGAGAGTATAGGAATAAATGGACTATTCCTTAAAATAATAAGGAGCATATATTTAAAACCTTCAGTAAACATCATATGTAATGGTGATAAACTAGAACCTTTCCCTGTAAGATCAGGAGTGAAACAAGGTTGCCCACTATCACCATTACTATTCAATATAGTACTAGAAACTCTAGCCTTGGCAATAAGAGCCGAGAAAGAGATTCAAGGAATTAGAGTAGGAAATGAAGAAATCAAATTGTCACTTTTCGCAGATGACATGATGGTATACTTAGAGAACCCCAAAGACTCTGCTAAAAAGCTATTAGAAATAATTCAGAATTTTAGCAAAGTCGCAGGATACAAAATAAATCCACATAAATCCTCAGGATTTTTATACATTACCAACACAATCCAACAGCAAGAGATACAAAGAGAAATTCCATTCAAAATAACAGTCGATAGTATCAAATATTTGGGAATATATCTACCAAAGGAGAGTCAGGAATTATATGAGCAAAATTACAAAACACTTGCCACAAAAATAAAGTCAGATTTAAATAATTGGAAAGACATTCAATGTTCTTGGATAGGCCGAGCGAATATAATAAAGATGACAATACTCCCCAAACTAATCTATTTATTTAGTGCTATACCAATCAGACTCCCAAGAAACTATTTTAATGACCTAGAAAAAATAACAACAAAATTCATATGGAAGAATAAAACGTCGAGAATTGCAAGGGAACTAATGAAAAAAAAGTCAGAGGAAGGTGGTCTAAGTGTACCTGATTTAAAGCTATATTATAAAGCAACAGTCACCAAAACCATTTGGTATTGGCTAAGAAATAGACTAGTTGATCAGTGGCATAGGTTAGGTTCACAGGACAAGATAGTGAATAAAAATAGCAATCTAATCTTTGACAAACCCAAAGATCCCAAATTTTGGGATAAGAATTCATTATTTGACAAAAACTGCTGGGAAAACTGGAAATTAGTATGGCAGAAACTAGGCATGGACCCACATTTAACACCACATACTAAGATTAGATCAAAATGGGTCCAAGATTTAGGCATAAAGAACGAAATCATAAATAAATTGGAGGAACATGGGATGGTTTACCTCTCAGACTTGTGGAGGAGGAAGGAGTTTGTGTCCAAGGGAGAACTAGAGACCATTATTGATCACAAAATAGAACATTTTGATTACACCAAATTAAAAAGTTTCTGCACAAACAAAACTAATGCAAACAAGATTAGAAGGGAAGTAACAAATTGGGAAAAAATTTTTACAGTTAAAGGTTCTGATAAAGGCCTCATCTCCAAAATATACAGAGAATTGACTATAATTTATAAGAAATCAAGCCATTCTCCAATTGACAAATGGTCAAAGGATATGAACAGACAATTTTCAGATGATGAAATTAAAACTATTTCCACTCATATGAAAGAGTGTTCCAAATCACTATTGATCAGAGAAATGCAAATTAAGACAACTCTGAGGTATCATTACACACCTGTCAGATTGGCTAAAATGACAGGAACAAATAACGATGAATGTTGGAGGGGTTGTGGGAAAACTGGGACACTGATGCATTGTTGGTGGAGTTGTGAAAGAATCCAACCATTCTGGAGAGCAATCTGGAATTATGCCCAAAAAGTTATCAAAATGTGCATACCCTTTGACCCAGCCATACTACTACTGGGCTTATACCCCAAGGAACTACTAGAGAAGGGAAAGGGTCCTGTATGTGCCAAAATGTTTGTGGCAGCCCTTTTCATAGTGGCTAGAAGCTGGAAGATGAATGGATGTCCATCAATTGGAGAATGGTTGGGTAAACTATGGTATATGAATGTTATGGAATATTACTGTTCTATAAGAAATGACCAACAGGAGAAATACAGAGAGGCTTGGAGAGACTTACATCAACTGATGCTGAGTGAAACGAGCAGAACCAGAAGATCATTATACACTTCAACAATGATACTGTACGAGGATGTATGCTGATGGAAGTGGATTTCTTCAACATAGAGAAGAGCTAATCCAATTCCAATTGATTAATGATGGACAGAACCAGCTACATCCAGAAAAGGACTGGGAAATGAATGTAAACTGTTATTTTTACCTTCTGAATCCAATTCTTCCTGTGCAACAAAAAATTCGGTTCTACACACATATATTGTATCTAAATTATACTGTAATATATTTAACATAAATAAAAAAAAAAAAAAAATGATGAAGAGGATAATTTCAGAAAAACCTGGGAAAATTTATATGAATTATTGTAAAGTGAAATGAGGGGGGCGGAGCCAAGATGGCAGAGAAGATACACTCGATTTTGTGAGCTCCCTTCTTCCCTCAATACCAATTAGTTAAATCAGCCTCAAAAATAACGTTGGACTGATAGAAACCACAAGGACTGGAAGCACAACTTACCAGCTGAAGAGAAACTGGAGTTTCAACAGAAAAGGTCAGTTCCCAGGGGAGGGGGAAAAAAAAAAAAAGAGGCCATCACAGATGGTTGGGTGCTAGCACACTGCGCCAATCGCTCTGGGGAGAACTCTGGGATCAGAGAAGCCACTGAGATAGAAGAATCTGGCACAGGCTGTTAGCTCTTCTCTGCTTATAAAACAGCAGTTCAGAAGAGAAATCAAGCCACTTTAAAATATAAAGCCAGATACTAGAACCACCCCAACCTGGAAGTGACCTAACAGATCTCAGCACTGTGAGTGTGGCCGACTACAGCTGTCTGGGGCCTCACCTGGGGGTAGTTCAGAGATTGAAAGGCAGGTGGACATGGCCTAAGGCAACACATAGTGCCTGGCTTGGCTGGAGGCTGTGGAACTAAGCCATGGAAGTCCCAGGGAAGCCAAACCTTTGAAATAGGGACCACAGTTTCTCGGCAGACACTTCCAGTTTGAGCACAGGGGCTTTTCAAGTCAGCTGCTGACATCCACGCCCCACAGGACGCATTGGCTGGGCCTTGTGTCGCCTTTACTGTTCAGTCTTAAACCTCAGGGAAGTCGCTAGGACACACAGCGCCCTCAAAGCACTACCCTGCTAATCACCTCTGAGGCACTTCCAGGGAGGTGGTGGGGAACTCTTTCCCAGAGTTCTCTCTTAGCTCAGGCCCAGGAGCCGCTGCATCCATCCAGTCTGGGAGGAATCTAGTAAAGAAATAAATAAATAAACTTCTTACCCCAGGAACAGACCCCAAAAGATTTTTTAAATATGAGCAAAAAGCCAAGAAGAACGATCGATTCTTTCTACACAGAGAAAGAGCGGGTATCCAACCAAAATCTTTGGGATGCAGCTAAAGCGGTAATAAGGGGAAATTTTATATCTTTAGAGGTTTATTTGAACAAAATAGAGAAAGAGAAAATTAACGAATTGGGCCTGCAACTTAAAAAGCTAGAAAAAGACCAAATTAAAAACCCCCAACCAAAAATTAAACTTGAAATACAAAAATTAAAAGGAGAAATCAATAATATTGAAAGTAAAAAAACTATTGAATTAATAAATAAAACCAAGAGTTGGTTTTATGAAAAAGCCAAGAAAATAGATAAACCTTTGGTAAATCTGATGAGAAAAAGGAAAGAGGAAAATCAAATTGTTAGTCTTACAAATGAAAAGGGGGATCTTTCCACCAATGAAGAAGAAATTAGAGAAATAATAAAGAGTTACTTTGCCCAACTTTATGCCAATAAATTTGATAATTTAAGTGAAATGGATGACTTTCTCCAAAAATATAGGCTTCCTAGATTAACAGAGGAGAAGGTAAACTGCTTAAATTGTCCCATTTCAGAAAAAGAAATAGAACAAGCTATTAATCAACTTCCCAAGAAAAAAATCTCCAGGACCAGATGGATTTACATGTGAATTCTACCAAACATTTAAAGAACAATTAGCCCCAATATTATATAAACTATTTGAAAAAATAGGGCATTAAGGAGTCCTACCAAACTCCTTTTATGACACAGACATGGTACTGATACCTAAACCAGGTAGATCGAAAACCGAGAAGGAAAATTATACACCAATTTCCTTAAAGAATATTGATGCTAAAATATTAAATAAGATATTAGCAAAAAGACTTCAGAAAATCATCCCCAGGATAATACACTATGATCAAGTAGGATTTATTCCAGGAATGCAGGGCTGGTTTAATATTAGGAAAACTATTAGTATAATTGACCATATTAATAATCAAATTAATAAGAACCATATGATCATCTCAATAGATGCAGAAAAAGCATTTGACAAAATCCAACATCCATTCCTACTAAAAACGCTTGAGAGTATAGGAATAAATGGACTATTCCTTAGAATAATCAGGAGCATATATTTAAGACCGTCAGTAAGCATAATATGCAATAGAAATAAACTGCAACCTTTCCCAGTAAGATCAGGAGTGAAACAAGGTTGCCCACTATCACCATTACTATTCAATATAGTACTAGAAACTCTAGCCTCGGCAATAAGAGCCGAGAAAGAGATTCAAGGAATTAGAGTAGGAAACAAGGAAATCAAATTATCACTTTTCACAGATGACATGATGGTATACTTAGAGAACCCCAAAGACTCTGTTAAAAAGCTATTAGAAATAATTCAGAACTTTAGCCAAGTTGCAGGATACAAAATAAATCCACATAAATCCTCAGCATTTTTATATATTACCAACACAATCCAACAGCAAGAAATACAAAGAGAAATTCCATTCAAAATAACTGTTGATAGTATAAAATATTCGGGAATATATATACCAAAGGAAAGTCATGAATTATATGAGCAAAATTACAAAATACTTGCCACAAAAATAAAGTCAGATTTAAATAATTGGAAAGACATTAAGTGCTCTTGGATAGGCCGAGTGAATATAATCAAGATGACAATACTCCTTACACTAATCTATTTTTTTAGTGCTATACTAATCAGACTCCCAAGAAACTATTTCAATGATCTAGAAAAAATAACAACAAAATTCATATGGAAGAACAAAAGGTCGAGAATTTCAAGGGAAGTAATGAAAAAAAAAATCAAATGAAGGTGGCCTAGCTGTGCATGTTCTAAAATTACATTATAAAGCAGTCACCAAAACCATTTGGTATTGGCTAAGAAATAGACTATTTGATCAATGGAATAGGTTAGATTCACAGGACAAGACAGTGAATAAAAATAGCAATCTAGTGTTTGACAAACTCAAAGATCCCAACTTTTGGGATAAGAATTCATTATTTAACAAAAACTGCTGGGAAAACTAGAAATTAGTATGGCAGAAACTAGGCATGGACCCACATTTAACACCATATACTAAGATAAGATCAAAATGGGTCCATGATTTAGGCATAAAGAATGAGATCATAAATAAATTAAAGGAACATAGGATAGTTTACCTCTCAGCCTTGTGGAGGAGGAAGGAATTTGTGATCTAAGGAGAACTAGAGATCATTATTGATCACAAAATAGAAAAAATTGACTACATCAAATTAAGAGGATTTTGTACAAACAAAATTAATGCAAACAAGATTAGAAGGGAAGTAACAAATTGGGAAAACATTTTTACAGTTAAAGGTTTTGATAAAGGCCTCATCTCCAAAATATACAGAGAATTGACTCTAATTTATAAGAAATCAAGCCATTCTCCAATTGATAAATGGTCAAAGGATATGAACAGATAATTTTCAGATAATGAAATTGAAACTATTTCCACTCAAATGAAAGAGTGTTCCAAATCACTATTGATCAGAGAAATGCAAATTAAGACAACTCTGAGATATCATTACACACCTGTCAGATTGGCTTAGATGACAGGAACAAATAATGATGAATGTTGGAGGGGATGGGAGAAAACTGGGACACTGATGCATTGCTGATGGAGTTGTGAAAGAATCCAACCATTCTAGAGAGCAATCTGGAATTATTCCCAAAAAGTTATCAAATTGTGCATACCCTTTTATCCAGTGTGCTACTACTGGGCTTATATCCCAAGGAAATACTAAAGAAGGGAAAGGGACTTGTATATGGCAAAATGTTTGTGGCAGCCCCTTTTGTAGTGGCTAGAAATTGGAAAATGAATGGATGTCCATCAATTGGAGAATGGTTGGATAAATTATGGTATATGATTGTTATGGAATATTATTGTTCGGTAAGAAATGACCAACAGGAGGAATACAGAGAGGCTTGGAGATCAACTGATGCTGAGTGAAATGAGCAGAACTAGGAGATCATTATACACTTCAACAACAATACTATATGATGATGTATTCTGATGGAAGTGGATATCTTCAACATAGAGAAGAGCTAATCCAATTTCAATTGATCAATGATGGACAGAATCAGCTACACCCAGAGAAGGAACACTGGGAAATGTGTATAAACTGTTAGCATTTTTTGTTTTTCTCCCCAGATTATTTTTACCTTCTCAATCCAATTCTTCCTTTGCAACAACAACAATAAAATTCAGTTCTGCACATATATATTGTACCTAGGATATACTATAACATATTTAATATAAATGAGAATGCCTGCCATCTAGGGGAGGGGATGGAGGGAAGGAGGGGAAAAATTTGGAACAGAAGGGAGTACAAGGGATAATGTTGTAAAAAATTACCTTATGCATATGTACTGTCAAAAAATGTTATAAGTATAAAATTAATTAAAAAAAAGAAAATCTCATATGGCTAATGTGGAAATATGTTTGGCATTTCTTCCTAAATATATAAAGGAGAGAATTTGAAACTGAGAATAAAAATAAATTATTTTCCTTGAGGACAGGTGTTTTTTTTAATTTTTTTAATCCCTGGCATTTAGTATGGTGCTTGTTACATATTAATATCTTGATAAAGGCATTTTCATTGATTTTTACTCATTCATTCTAGGTACTACATTTTAGGGAAGAAACTGATAACCCAAAGAGTATTCAGAATAAAATGACCAAGATAATGAAGGACCTCAAGTTAATGATGAATGAGAATTGTTTGAAGGAATTGAAGTGCTTAGCTCAAATAAAATCTAGAGGAATCATATTGTGTCCTCAAGTATTTGAACAGTTGTTACATCTAGACAGAATTAAACTTAGTCTGTTTGGTTAGCTACTAAAGGCAAAAGCAGAAGCAGTTATTGGAAAATGCAGAGACAAATTTAGACTTGATTTGAGAAAGAAAAACAAGGATAAACTTCCAAATCTGAGCTGTCCAAAGATAGTTTGGTAGAATTTCTCTTCCTTGAAACTTTTCAGACTAAGTCTGAATCCCTACTTATCATATGTGTTGTGGAGAATTGTATTTACTTATAATTTAGACTAGATAACATCTGATTTTCCCTATGACTTAAAATTATGTAACTGTTTTATTTCTATTAATATAGTTAAACTTTTTTTTTTAGTTTTGGCCATTACAACAATAGAATTTCAATTTCTTTATATTTACCATGAAAATTTGCATATATCAACATATCCTAGTAAGGCCTAAAGGAAAATATCATCAACTTTTAGAAAAATAAAGCATTAAGTTTGAGAGAAATGTAATAATACAGTCCTTTCTCTTACTTTGTTTCTATTTTAGGGAATCTATATTGGGAGAGTTGTGGAGAGTAAATGTTTGTATGGATAATTTTGAGTTTTAACTTAGGAATATTAATATAAAGAACAGCAAAAGAAAAAATAATGGTAAAATTGGGTTGACAACATTTCCAAACAAAAGGATTTCTTCTGAGTCCCAGCATCATAGAAACTTCTTCATGACTATCTACAACTGCTTGGATAACTATCTGTCATCCATTTCTTGACATAATCCATCTGTTAAATGGAAGAAACAATGCAACCTAAAGTAGCTCAGAGTAGTATTCCATTTCAGGACATTATCAGTTATTTCTTACTGATATTATTTTAAATAGATGATGGCTCACAAAATACATGGATAAAACTTCAACATTAAGCAAATACAGTGAGAAAGAATGTTCGGCTTGGCATCAGAAGCCTAGTGTTAAGAGATCTATCTCTGGAATCTATTAGCTGCAAGACCCAGAGAAGTCTATTTCATATTTTAATCCTAGATTTCTCATATATAAAAATGTTCTAAAAATATGTCTCTCACAGAAATTTTAGGAATATCAAAAAAGTAAAACACTTGCCAAATTTTAAAGTAATTAGTAAATGTCAGATATTTGTAATTATTTACTCCAAACTCAGACATACTCTAGTGTGGTAAGAAGCAATATGCCATAACCCCATTATATTTTCTTCATCAGAAAAATCAGGCTTACTGATTCTCTTATTAGGTTTCAAGCTGCTGCATTTAAATTGGATGAAAATAGACAGGTTTTCTTTACCTCATGTTTTTCTTGTTTCTTTGATGTTCTTTCTTGAGGACAATAAAAAAATAATAATAATTCATTGCTGAGAAAGAGTCACCATCTTCTGTGTCTTTTGTTTTTCTGATGATTGCCCTTCTGCTAGCAAACTAGCACTCCAAAACAGAAACCTAAGCTTTGAGTCTGCAAAGGTTTACCAAGGCTTTTCTCTCTTGAATAGGCTCTGGGAATTTTCTACCTCTGAAGAAGTATCAGGCTGGAGGTCTATGCCAAGACCTAACCAAAGATCTTCTCTGAACTCTTAGTTGTAACTCTGAACCTCAGTTGCAAGCAGTTGGTGATAAACCTTTTTGTCTCTCCAGTTAGCTCTTCTAAGCATCAGAGGAAAATATACAGCCTCCACTCTATTAAAAGATGCTACCAATGATCTCTTCTGGTCATGTCTCTAAATATTCTTTTCAGACTTAGCTTTCAGAAGCTATTATTACTTGCTTGAAGGTCTTTCTTAACTAGCCCTATTATTCCAAAGCAGGATATCTATTGCTGCTTCATGGAATCAATACCCATATTTTGCTAGTCAAGTCATAACTTAGTAATATACATTTTTCTCACTCTTAAAGTTCTTGTATCACCCATATGCTAATTCAATACAGAGAAAGAGAAAGCTTTGGCTGTTTCTACTCTGAATGAATATCTTATTTTAATGGACTGCTTTCTCAGTGTTTCTCTCATATTGTTTTAGTTTCTATTAAATTTAGAAAGTTGTATAAATTAGGAGTACCATTTTGCACTATTACATATCAAGACAATTTTCATCATTCATTTTTACAAGATTTTGAGCTCCAAATACATGCATGCATGTGTGTATATCTACAGGTTTATGCATATGTATGCACATATGTGCACATATATTTATACATATGGATGCATATGTATGTATGACACTATCATGTAAACAATGTTTCCATATAGTTACAGTTATGAAAGAATAAACAGATCAAGTGGAGGAAAAAAAGTGAAAACAGTATGCTTTGATTTACATTCAAAGACCATCAGTTCTTCTGGTTATGGAAACTAGTTTTTTTTGGTAAATATTTTGTAATTATCTTAGATCACTGTGTTGCTGAGAATAGCTGAATCATTTATAGTTGATTATCACACAAATGTTGCCGATATTGTGTACAATCTTTTGCTGGTTCTGCTTATTTCACTTTGCATCAGTTTGTACAAGTCTTTCCAGGTTTTTTTTCCCCTGAAATCTACCAGTTCATCATTTCTCACTGCAAAATAGTATCCCATTATAGTCATGTGCCATAGTTTGTTCAATTATTTCCCCAATGATAGGCATCCTTTCAGTTTCTAATATTTTCCTACCATGAAAAGTACTGCTATAAATATTTTTGCTCATGGAGGTCCTTTTTCTTTTTTTATGATGCCTTTGGTATACAAACATAGTAGATCCTATTAAACTGGATCAAAGGGTATATACACTTTGGTTGCCTTTTGAGCATAGTTTCAAATTGTTCTCCACAATAATTGGATCAATTTACAACTCCATCAACAATACATTTGTAATTTGATTTTCACCATCCTCTCCAATATTAATAATTTCCTTTTTTTTAATCATATTAGCTTCTCTGATAGGTATGAGGTGATATTTCAAGTTATTTTAAATTGTATTTCTTTAATCAAAAGTGATTTAGATCATTTTTTCATGTGCCTATAGATCATTTTGATTTTTTTAAATTTGAAAATGACTTGTTCATATCTTTTGACCATTTCTCAAATGAGGAATGGCTTGTAGTCTTATAAATTTGAATCAATTCTCTCTATATATTTGAGAAATGAGACCTTTATCAGAAACACTTTCTGTAAAGAGTGTCTCCCAGTTTTCTACTTTCCTTCTAATCTTAGTTGTATTGGATTTGTTTGTACAAATTTTTAAAAAATTTTAATATAATCAAAATAATCTATTCTACATTTTGTTATGCTTTCTATCTTTTGTTTGGTCATGAATCTGTAACTCACTTAACTTCACCTTGAATAATTTGGATGCTATACCATTTAGTGTTTATATGTTTAGCTTTGGTATTGCTTCATTGTCTATGTTGCTTTTTAACAAAATATAGTTTCATTGTTTAACTCTTTTAATTAAGTGAAACCAAATAACACTAACTGTGGGGTCCTTAGTCAGTTCCAAGATAGCAAGAGATAGAAATAAAAATGTCACTTAAAGAAACAGAAAACAATATAAAATATTTTGGAGTCTCCCTGACAAGATTAATATAACAACCTATGAACAAAATTGCAAAACACTTTCCACACAAATAAAGTCATACATAAGCTATTGAAAAAAAAAAAATGGATTGTTCATGAGTAGGCCAAGCTAATGTAATAAAAAAGACAATTCTGCCCAAATTACTTTATTTCTTCAGTATCATACCAATCAAAGCTACCAAAATAAAATAAAATAGAATTAGTTCTTCAATTGAAGAACAAAAGTTCAAGAATATCAAGGGAATAAATTTAAAATCTGAAGAATGGTGGACTGCTTGAGTTCAATCACAAACTATTAAAAAGTAGTAATTATAATAACAATTTGATAATGGATAAGAAATAGAGTAGTAGATCAGTGGAACTGATTAGGTATGCTATATATAGTAACAAATAACAATAGTAATGAAGCTTTTAATAAAAATAAAAAATAAAATTTAATTAAAATAATAAATTAAAAATTATAAATAATAAATGATTTTTTTAAAAGTCATAACTTTTGACACAAGAACTCACTATATGATAGACTGCTGGAAAATTGAAAAGCAATTTGACAGAAACTTAGATATAGACCAACATACCACACTCTATAATAAGATAATATCAAACTGCAAACACAATTTAGACATAAATGGTGATAGCATAAGCAAATTGGTGGTACATATAATAACTTATCTGTAGATCTATAGATAAGGAAGAATTTGTGACAAAACAAGAGATAGAAACCATTATGGGAAGTAAAATGTATAATTTTGATTAAATTCAATATAAAAATTAAACAATTGTACCCAAAATAGAAGAAAAGCAGAAAACTGGGGGGGGGGGAAATTTCCAGCAAGTTTATCTGATAATGACCTCCTTTCTCAAATTCAGAGAGAACTGAGTCAAATTTATAAGAATACAAATCATTCTCCCATGGATATGAAAATATAGTTTTCAAGAGAAGAAAACAAAATATCTATATCATGTAAAAAACATTCTCTAAATCTCAATTACAGAAATGCAAATTAAACCAACTTTGAGGTATCACCTCTGAACTGATCCAACAATTCTCTAGAGCTGTAAAACCATGTATACCATCTGACTGAGCACTGTATCTGTATCCAAAGAGAATTTTTTTAAAAAGGAAAAGAATCTGCTGTAAAAAATAAATAAATAAATAAATAAATAAAGTTTGTTAAGTTCTTTTTTCTGGTGGCAAAAATTGGAAACTGAGGATGTAAATTCTGGATTAGCTCCCTGGAGGCCTCAGAGTCAGCCAGAGTCAGGATAATCAAAAGTTCTTGGTCTTTAGGGGGAGAAATAAAGGAGTTAGACAAAACTGCCACAAGCTCTCCAACAACCTTCCTTCTCCTGGTCCTCCTCCAAAGTGAGTCTGGCTTGTCTCACTCCTCCCTCTAATCCCTCTTACAATTATCTGTATACACCAAAAGATTGAGCCAGCATGGAATACTGAGAAGGGCCATGCTAATAGAGTTATTGTCCAATAGGTAATTAGCCTTAAGTGCTCCAATGTTTGATTCCAATGCACCTATTCAGAGTTTCAGCCCTTTACAGAGGGGATGCCAATGAATTGGAGAATGGCTGAACAAATAATAGTATATGATTGTGATAGAATACTATTGTACTATAAGATATGATGAGTAAAATACTTTGAAAAACCTGGAAACACTTAACATTTTTTTTTTAAATAAAAGGCAGGTTTACTTAGGAAAAGAGGTTACAGGAAAAAAAAAAAAAAAAAAAAAAAAAAGGTAAAATAGACACCAGGAGAGCAAATAGGAAATAGAGTTGGGAGAGCATACAGTTAGCAAAAAAAAAAGAAAAGTTCCCTAAGAGAATATAAAATTATCCAGGAAAAAGGAAATCTTCCTTGTTGTGGGAGTAAGCCATTGACTGGCAAGTTAGACCCCTAGAGGAGTTTAACAGATCAACCAGAGCTAGAATAAGGAGAAAGGCGCTATTAAAGGGAAGGCACTATGAAGGAGAGAAAAAGAATACCTCATATTGAGCTTAATCCTGGAAAGAACTTGGTTGAATTTGAGCATTCTTATATACTGCCTAAGAAATACATGGGTCTAGGAATAGCCACAAGAATATAACTCTCACTTTAATATATTTGATTTTATTTCTTTAGCTTTTATGATTAGTAAACAGTTGATCGATTCTATTAGATTATGTTTAGATGTCTATGGACCGTTGAAATGAAATAAGGAAGGAAAAAAGGGTAGTGTTTCCAAGTGTTTAGGACTTGATTGAAGAGAGTAATTGGATAAATCCATATGATATAGAGTTCTAGACTATTCAAACTCTGCCACCTATGGAAGTGTCAGCATTAAGGAACAGAGGTATATAGTTCTTTGAGGATCAGAAAATTTCTCACATCCACTGAAACTCTTTCTATTGGGTAGAGTTCATAATTTCTAATATTCTTATATGATTGCCAGCCTATAGTCCTCAAGAAATAGGATCAGGTAATTGAAGATCACCAATCATTTGTGATTAAATGAGGTTTTTTTTTCTGACACTTCTAAACATGTTTATGTACCCCTAGTCTTCTGTTTAGTATGATTCTCTACTAAAAGATAATGGCTATGTACTCATATTATACAAAACCTACACATTAATACAGATTGCCATGACTGTTGCAGTAGATTCTCACTGACATCTCTGACAAGACCAGCAAGAAACCACCAGGTTGTATTTGATTAAATAAGATCTGCATTCCTAGAGGCCTTTAGTCTAGCCACTAATTGAGTTAAACTGTGGAGAAATGGGCAGTTAGTCTTTCTTGTTTATTTACTGGGTTAATAGAGCTAGAACATATTTTCATGAATGCTTTATTGGTTGGAGGAAGCAATAATTATATATCAATTAGTTTGGAAAGGCTGGAATCCCAGAACCTGTGTTGGGAAGAAATCTAAAAAGCTAAGGTTAGAAACTCTGGGCAATGGCTCTGAGTCTAAGAAGTTGAGATGATGGTGGTAGAAAGAGAATAGAGAGGAAAGAACCACACTTTAAATCCTAATGAGAAGAAACATGAAGGTTAGGCATGGAGAAAAAGTAAACATACCTAGAAAACAGAAAACAGTACTAATAGTAAGTTAAACCTGGGAACAAGGAAACTGGAAAAGAAGTCTTGTAATGAGAAGCTTTAACCATTTTCAAGTTATTTGACATCCTTGGGGATGCAACTATGAACCCTATGCTGAGAAAAGCGACTTTGAAAACACAGATAGATATACTCTGTTGCAAAATGTTATTTCTTACCACAGTATCTTGAAATTTAAAACTTGCTTTAATTGTGATGTAATTCTCAAGCCAATACATCATGTCACTCATGACCTATTAATCCTTGTCCTGTACAATTTAAAGTAACCCTATGGTCCTCTAAATTGATATTTCCTGCCTGATGTGCCTTGCACTAAGCTCTTATGACCACATTCATTATAGAGAAAAGCAAGCTGAATCAGACCAATTGGTATTGCCTCCAATTAAGAGGTGTGAGAGCAGCAGAGAGAAATGGTCTCCTATATTTATTCAACATCAGCATGCCAGAGAACTTCATTAGCAAATCCTGAATACTCATAGGTCATAGGATCCTGGAAAGTGAAGGCTGCTTTATAAAGCAATCTGAGAAAGGCAACCTTTAAGTCAAAAGTACTATTCCCTGGTGAAGCTTATTAATTGAATCATTTGTTTACAAAGGTGAGCATTGCTCCAAGTGACAGTACTGTTTGCACAGTGGCACCAACATTAAGAAAGCTTATCATAATGCATTAGTAATGGAGAGAAAGAAAGCTTGAGACAAATGTATTTGTTTAGTATGCAGAGATTCAGTAATTTTAGCAACTTAAATGAGAAAAGCTGCATGATGGGTTATTACAGATTAAAAGTAAAATCTTGTTAATGAATATTAGAAGGTAAAGCCATGAACTTTCTGATCTCTGCTTGCCAGCATATTAACAAGATGCTTGTATTTATGCAATCCTTTAATGCATGGGAGAGCACTTTACATCCCCCATGTGTTTTGAGTCTCCCTCTGAGACATAAATGTGGACATAAAAGCACTATTAAAATTTGAGCTATTGGCACTAGTGCAAATTAAAGAGGATGATGGGAGGTACCACAGTGAGAGAATATTGAACTTGGATTCAATGGAGCTGAGTGCAAATTCTACTACTGGTTTCATATTATCCCTCTCTGTGTCATCTCTGGGAAATCTTCCCAAGTTTCAATTTTCTCATTTGTTAAAAAAGAATTTTGAACTAAGTAACTTCTTAAGACTACTACAGTTTTAAGTCCATGATCCAGTAACAGGAAAGAAACAATGATGATGGCCACTAGAGTGAGGGTGATAAGGGAAATGACAGGGCAATCTATCTTTCTATAGCTTAGTTTTCTCATCCTTTGATCAGTGATGCATTATAGCCTATTAAAGGTTAGAAGTTTTGGGATTTTTTAAAAAATATTTTTAATGAGTATTAAAATTCAAGATCCTATACTTCCCACTAACAGTACCTTAACAATAATGGTTCTTAAAATGGAGGGGAAAGAGATAGAGAAAAGTTGTTAGATACAATTAAGATTCTAATTTTGAGTCCAATAATGTTTAATTAAAATATTTGTACAAATTTATTTCAGTATAATTATTTGCTTTTTACTCCTAAATATTTTATGTTAGGCATTTAAAATATTATTCTGAGAATGGATTAATATGCTTCACTTATGAATTGTCAAAGGAGTCCATGACGTTAGAATCCCTGGAGTAGATAATCTGTGAAGTCTTTTCTAACTCTAAATTCCAATAATGCTTATTTTTTCTATGAGGGAAGACATTAGCAACATTGAGCTAAAGTAAGATACTGGCTTGGTATTTTCTTTTCATTTTTAGATAAAACACTTGATATCTAAATGATTTACACAAAGTATCCTTAAATTTTCAGTGCAATTTGTGTTTTTGTTTTCTTTTCTTCTTTTGGTGAGGCAGTTGGGTTTAAGTGACTTGTCCAAGCTCATCTATAAAATGTTATGTGTTGGAGGCTAGATTTGAACTCAGGAAAATCACTTTGAAATCTAAATGGAGGACGGATTGGACAGGAAAGGAATTTAGCAGACAAACCATCAGAGAGCTATTTAAATAACCCAGTCTGGAGTTGATGAGGGCCTGCACCAGAGTGGTGACAATGTCAGAAAAGAGGAGAAAAATTTGAGAAATATGCAAAGATCAAACTGATAACCTTTGACAACAGATTGGATATAAGAAGTGAGAGCTAGTAAGGAGTCAAGGCTGATATCTAGGTTGTGAGTCTGTGAGACTAAAGATAGTATTGCTCTCACTACTAAAAGTATTTTTTCAGGAGAGGAAGTAGAAAGAAGAGTTTTATGTTGGTATGTTGAGTTTAAGATGTATATTTGACTTCAGACATCTACATGTCTAAAATGCAGTTAGAAATAATGAAATTGGAAATCAGCAGAAAGGTTAAGGCAAGATTGGTAGATTTAAGAATCCTTAAAATAGAAATGGTAATTAAATTCATGAAAGCTGATGAGTTTCACTCAGTGAAGCAGTAAAAAAAGAAAAGAGAAAAGGATCATTGGAACATGGATGGTTATAGCATATGTTCTGAATGAGAATTTAGCAAAGAAGAATAGAGAGATCAGAGAGATAGGAGAACCAAAAACCTGTAAGAGGAAGGTTTGTGCCAACTCATTGTAGAGAATTAAGCAGAATAAGAATTGACAAAAAAAAGCCACTGGATTTGGCAATTAAAAGACCAATGGTTACTTTGGTGAGAGCAGTTTTGGTGAAATGCTGAGGCCAAAAGTCTCATTGTAGGGGGTAAGATGAGAACAAGAAGAAAGAAAGTGAAGGGATCTATCATTGACTGCCTCTTCAAGAAATTTGGTCACAAAGAGCAGAAGAGACATAAGATAGTAGTTCACAGGAATAAAAGGATCAAGAAAGGGTTATATGTTCCCTTCTGAAAACATCATGGACAAAGATTCACAATACATCACATCAAACAAATTTATTTTTGTTGGGGGAAAAAACAATAGAATGGGAGAGTATATAAAGGGAAATACAAAAAGAAGAAAATAGAGATATATATGTTGTACCCTAATTGAGACAGGGATTAACAATGAAAGGAAAATAATATTTTTAGGAACAAGATCTGCAGGAGAATTGTTATGATAAAAATAGTGGGAGCAAACAGGAAGAAAAAGTGAGAAATCTTGTTTCAGGGGTGGAAGAGGATCCCAGAACAAAATGCTCCCATGCAGGAGCATTCTATAAATGAAATTGGGGCTCTTCTGATCAGTATAATTTGTATGGATTTGATTTTTATATAAACTACTCCTTCTGCCTCAGGAGAAGAGGAAACAGATCACCTGAATAACTGAAACTGTGAGGAGTAGGTATTGATCCAGTCATGGAAAATGAAGGAGGGTAGGGAGTAGTAAAATGGCCATGGGTAGACAAATATTAATAAAGAACTGCACAATTGTGGGGATAGGAAAAGTCCTACCATATAAAATATCATCTCTATCACAGGAATTGCAAAGAAATTATATAGAAGAGTGGAATGAAAATATGTATTAATATTTGTTTTAAGGGTCAAGAATGCATCCCTAATTTCAGTCTCTTAGTTTTTTTTTTTACTTTATATATTGATTTTAAAATGTTTATTATTTATTTTAACATTCATTTTTTTAAAAATTTGAGTTCAAAATTCTTTTCCTCCTTATAGCTCTTCTACCATCCATTGAGAAAGAAGCAATATGATATGATCTATACATATGAAATCATGTAAAATATTTCCATGATACAAAACACATTTCCAAATAAGCCATGTTGGAAAAAACAAGAAAAATAAATACCTCAATTTATACTTGGAATTTGTGGAATTTTTTCTTTAAACGTAGGTAGCATTTTTCAGCATGAGTCTTTGGGAATTGTCTTGAATCACTGAATTGATGAAAGTAATCTATCTTTCACAATTGATTATCATACAATATTGCTGTTGCTGTGTACAATGTTCACCTGGATCTACTCACTTCATTTTGCAGCACTTCACATAAGTCTTCCCAGGCTTTTCTGAAACCATCCTGCTCATCATTTCTTATAGCATAATATTCCATCATAATCATATGTATAATTTGTTCAGCCATTCTCTAATTCATGAGCCTCCCCTCAATTTCCAATTAATTCTTGCCACCACAAAAAGAGATGTTATACTTATTTTTGTATATGTACATACTTTTCTCTTTTCTTTGATTTCTTTGGGATACAAACCTAGTATTGCTGATTCCAACAGTATGCACTGTTTCTTAGTCTTTTGAGTGTCATTCCAAGCTCTAAACTCTAAAATAGCTAGATCGTCTCACAATTCTACCAATAATACATTAATGTCCTAATTTTCCCACATCCCACATCCACAATTATTATTGTTTTTTTCATATTAGCCAATCTGATAGGAATGAAGTGGTACCTCAGAGATGTTTAAATCTGCATTTCTCTAATCAATAGGAATTTAGAGCATTTTTATGATTGTAGATAGCTTTGGTTTCAAAATAGGTATCCTAGAAGTTTTACCTGTATAAGGAATAATACAGAGATTAAAGGACTGAATATGTATAATGGATATGAATCAAAAAATAAAGTCCAAAATAGAAAGGGGAAACAAATAATGAAGAAAAGAAGAGACAAGTTGTTTTTATTTTTTTTAAGAACACAGGAAATTAATTTTAAAAACTAATGAACAAGACAATTTGAAGAGGGGGAGAGTAAAAAGGATTTTACTATTTACTGGAAAAGAAAAAAAGAGAAGAGTTGATTACAATGAAAAAAGAACTGAATTACAAGAAGACATAGTCAAAAATAAAATACTGTCAAGAGAATTTGTTGTCCATCTCTCAGTTTTGAACGTCTTATAATAAATAGAAAAATACAGAATGGAACTAATTACTAGAAAAACTAACACTAAAAAAAATAGCACAGTATCTTCTAAGTGGCACTGCTAAAGAAAATATGAATTTCTTAAGACTGTATGAGACTTTTAAAAAAGCCAAACATGTTCTATGATACAGAAATAGTACAAACAATCAAGAAAGGAAGAAATACTGAACACATTCTTTATATACCATAATTCAATAAAAAAGTAATTGGTTCAGGGAGCACAGGCAAAAGGCACATAAATGTACAAGCTATCAGTATTACACAAATTATCAGGAAAAAAAATTGAGAAGGAAGGAATCCTGCTAGATTTAGTTTATAATGTAAATATGATTTTAATTCCTAAACCAGAAGCATAGAAAGACCTTTGTTAACATAATAAAAAAAAAACTATCTAAAACTGCAATCATCATATGCAACGTTGAAAAATGTGAAGCTTGCATAATAAATAAAGTAATAAAGTAAATAATAGTAGTAATAGCAATTCAATAAATTCTCTCTTATTTTATATACCTTTGGAATTCTAGCAATAGCAATAAGATGAAAGAAATTAAAATGTAATTATAGATAAGGAGAAGATAAAGTATCTTTATTTTCTGAAATAATTTTGATGATTTTCTTTAAAAATCCTAACAAATTAGCAAATATACTAATTGAGACCATAACTTCAGCAAATTTGGAGGCTACAAAACAAACTTTTAAAAATCAACAGTCTTTCTAAATAATAAGAACAAAATTTAAAAGATAATAATAGGAAGATCTAAATAAATAAAAAATATAGATAATACATGCAGGTCAACCTATAAGAGCACATTAAATACTTGTATAGATAAAAATGTAATGTGTTCCTGAAATAAGGAACTACTAGAAAAATTAGAGGAATACACAGGGCTTGTTACTAGGCCATGTTAATATAACACAAATGATAATACTACTAAAGTTAATTTATAGTTTTAATGTAAAGCAATCAAATTATCAAAGAAGTTTTTCACAAAATTAAAAGTAATAATAATAAAATAAATTTGGAAAAAATAAAAAAAACTACAAATAAGAGAAATAAATGGAAAAAAGACAGGAATGAAGGGGAATATGACTAACATCAAACTTTTACAAAGTATCAGTTAACAAAATCACCAAGTTTAGTTAAAAAGATAGAAAGTTTAATCAATGATACAGACTAAAGAAAGAATAAGAAGAAATGAATCTCAATAACCTAATATTTGATAAACTAGAACAACATAAATTACTTAGCAAAGAACTCTATCTTTAATAAAACTATTGAGGAAATTTAGAGTTTACCAGTTTGGCAGAAATTGACCAATACTTTATGCCATATTTAACAACAAATTCTAAATGAATAATTGACCTTAATATTAAAGATTATACTATTCAAAAAATTAGAAAAAACATTTCACTCATTGTTCAATTTAAGGATAGAAGGTATATTTTTAATCAAATAAGAGAAAGAGATTATTATAGAAAAAAATAGATAACCACTTACATGAAACTGAAAAGCTTCTGTATAAACAAAATTAATGCATTTGGAAAAGGAAAGCAGTCAATTTTTTAATAGTTTTTATTTACCAGATACATGCATGGATAATTTTATAACATTGACAATTACCAAACCTTTTGTTCCAATTTTTCCCCTCTTTCCACCCTCCCCAGATGGAAGGTTGACCAATACATGTTCAATATGTTAAAGTATAAATTAAATATAATATATGTATACATGTCCAAACAGTTGTTTTGCTGTACAAAAAAGAATCAGACTTTGAAATAGTGTACAATTAGGAAATCCAAAATACAGGAAGACAAAATTAGAGGGATTGGGAATTCTATGTAATGGTTCATATTCATCTCCCAGAGTTCTTTTGCTGGGTGTAGCTGGTTCAGTTCATTACTGCTCTATTGGAACTGATTTGGTTCATCTCATTGTTGAAAATGGCCACGTCCATCAGAATTGATCATCATATAGTGCTGTTGTTGAAGTATACAACGATCTTCTGATTCTACTCATTTCACTCATCATCAGTTCATGTAAGACTCTCCAGGCCTTTCTGAAATCATCCTGTTGGTCATTTCTTACAGAACAATAATATTTCATAATATTCATATACCACAATTTATTCAGCCATTCTCCAATTCATGGGCATTCACATAACTTCCAGTTTCTGGCCATTACAAAGAGGGTTGCCACAAGCATTCTTGCACATACAGGTCCCTTTCCCTTCTTTAAGATCTCTTTGGGATATAAGCCCAGTGGTAACACTGGTGGGTCAAAAGGTACGCAAAGTTTGATAACTTTTTGAGCATAGTTCCAAATAGCTCTCCAGAATGGCTGGATGTATTCACAATTCCACCAACAATGTATTAGTGTCCCAGTTTTCCCACATCCCCTCCAACATTCTGCATTATCTTTCCCTGTCATTCTAGCCAATCTGATAGGTGTGTAGTGTATATCAGTTATCTTAATTTGCATTTCTCTGATTAATAATGACTTGGAGCATCTTTTCATATGATTAGAAATAGTTTCAATTTCTTCATCTGAGAATTGTCTGTTCATATCCTTTGACTATTTGTCAATTGGACATTGGCTTGATTTCTTATAAATTAGAGTCAATTCTCTACATATTTTGGAAATGAGGCCTTTATCAGAATCTTTGACTATAAAAATATTTTCTCAGTTTATTGTTTCCCTTCTAATCTTATCTGCATTAGTTATTTTTGTACAAAAACTTTTCAATTTGATATAACCAAAGTTTTCTACTTTGTGATCAATAATGATCTCTAGTTCTTCTTTGGACATAAATTAATTCCTCTTCCACAGGTATGAGAGGTAAACTATCTTATGTTCCTCTAATTTATTTATAATCTCATTTTTTTATGCCTAGAACATGAATCGATTTTGACCTGACCTTGGTGTACAGTGTTAAGTGTGGGTCAATGCCTAGTTTCTTCCATATTAATTTCCAATTTTCCCAGCAATTTTTGTCAAACATTGAGTTCTTATCACAAAGGTTGGAGTCCTTGGGTTTGTCAAACACTAGATTATTAAAGTTATTGATTATTTTGTCCTTTGGACCTAACCTATTCCACTGGTCAACTAGTCTATTTCTTAGCCAATACCAAATGATTTTGGTAACCAAGCAGTCAAATTTTTAAAAAAAACTTGATATCAAAATTTTTTTTACAAAAATTGGGTATTTCAGATGTTCAATTTACAAATATCTGTATGTTTATGTTTATATGCATATATATCTATACATATGCAAATGTATGACAAAAACTATCTGATAATAGATAAGTGGTCAAAGAACATAACTAAATAATTCTCAAAAGAATTATAAGCCATTAAAAAGCAGATTTTAAAAAATACTCTAAATTATGAATCAGAGATATGCAAATCAAAACAACCCTAAAATTTCACCTTACATCATACAAATTGGCAGAGATTAAAGGATGGGGAATAATTAATGTTGGAAAGCTGTGGGAAGATAGGCATACTAGTCATTGTTGGTGCAGCTGTGAGTCTGCACAACCATTTTGGAAAACAATTATGAATTAAGCAAATAAAGTGATTAAAACATCTAAAACCTTTCACCCCAGGAATCCATTACTAGGTTTATATCCCAAGTATGGGATTGATAAGAAGTTTTCATATTAAAAAAATACATTTTCAGCAGTCCCTATAGCAAGGAATTGGAAAGATAGTAGATATCCATTAATTGGAAGATGGTTACATAAATTGTGATACATTAATATACTGGAGCATAATTGAACTGTTTAAAAAAAGAGAGAGAAACAAATGTGATGAACATGGAGAAATCAAGGGAACATCTATGAGAAATGTAATAGAAAAAACTAAACAGAGTCAAGAAAACAATATACACAATGAGAAAAAATGTAAAGAGAATAACAATCACAAAAATTAAATTTCTTTCGTATTCAAAAATATTATTTGCTATAGGGGACAGCTCTGGAGGAGGAGCTACGGAGATGTTGAGGTTGTTCTTTCATTTCAGTCATGTTCAACTCTTCTTGACTTGATTTGGGGGTTTTCTTGGCCAAAGTGCTAGAATGGTTTGCCATTTCCTTCTCTAGCTCATTTTATAGATGAGTAAACTCAGGCAAACAGGGTTAAGTGATTTACTTGGGGTCACATAGCCAGTAAGTGACAAACTCAGGAAGATGAGTCTTCCTGACTCCAGGCTCAGTATTCTTTCCACTGTACCACCTAGCTGCCTAAGGGAGGGATATTGGGAAAATTATGGTGAGATTAAAAATAAAAACCCAAAAGATATCCATAAAATTTATTTTTAAAAATAATTTGAATGTGTTTCTCTATAGAATAGATAACCCTGAGTTGTTAATTTGGTGAGATATTGCTGCTGAGTCCACTTTTATCTCTTCTTTATTACCATAAAATTTCAAAGTACTTTATTCCTTCCAGCAGATTCTTTATTCCAATTTCATTTGGTCCTAGGTATGTAGGAATGAATAGGATACTTCTGTACTTGGTACTTAAAGAATGAGTTTGAAGAAAAGTTTTTGAAGGATAAAGGTGATAATGAATCATGCTTTCCATTTGTGCTTGCTCCAAATGCCAACCTGATCTTACCATATCACCCATAAGAATAATAATCATTATTACTATTATTAGTAATAGTTATCTCACATTTACATAGAACTTTATGTAACATTTACTATTAACAGTTATTTATACAATTTAGTTCTTTTGAAACTCTTGACAGTCCTATAATAGTAGATGTTCATATGGAGCTTTTAGAGTTTGAAAAGTACTTCATACATTTGACTCATCAGAGCATTACAACAAACCTGCATATATTATCATCCCCATTTTCAAATGAGAAGTCTGGGGATCATTGATGTTAATTGATTACCTATGGTCAAATATATTAGCGGCAGCACACAAATGCTGGTTTCCAACTTCTAAATCCATCTCCCAATCGTCTAGGCCACATTGTAACATCACTGGACAATTATTATCTCTAATTTACAGATAATGAAATACTCTAAGAAGTAATTTGCCTTTCCCAAGGTTGCATAGCCAAGAACTGACAAAGCTAGGACGGACAGGAACACAGCTCACTTAACTTTGAATCCAGTGTTCTTGATGTAAACAGGATTTATTTAACCATTGTTTGGAGCCTGACCACTCAGCTATTCTTCTTGTTACTGCTCAGTCCTTTTCAGCCATACCTGATTCATCATAATCTTATATGAGGTTTTCTTGGCAAAGATACTGGAATGGTTTGCCATTCCTTTCTCTAGCTTGTTTTACAGATGAGGCAAAGGGAGGCAAATAGGATTAAGTAGCTCAGGAAGATAAATCTTCCTGACTCAAGGCTTCCTTGCCTATGCTATCTAGCTTCCTCAAACCATTTTTGGCAGTTCTCAACTAATTTCCAGTTACCTTTTGCAGATAACAGAATAGAGGGAATTGTTGGTCTTGTTATCAAAAAGGCCTAAGTTTAAATCCAGCCTCAAACACTTACTAGTCATTTATTTATTTTCTGCTTCAGTTTCTTCATCCAGAAAATCAGGAAAATAACAGTACCTAACTCTCAGGA
Organism: Sminthopsis crassicaudata; assembly: GCF_048593235.1. Lineage (NCBI taxonomy): Eukaryota > Metazoa > Chordata > Mammalia > Dasyuromorphia > Dasyuridae > Sminthopsis > Sminthopsis crassicaudata. The sequence goes on along the minus strand of NC_133619.1, from coordinate 430,496,719 downwards.
TTATTATGAAGACATAATAAGATACTTTATATATAGCACTTTGCAAATCTTAAACCTACATAAAATGTTAGGTATTTTAACTAATATTAGATTTTCATGAATAAAGGAGGATGTAAAATCATTTCCCCCCCAAAAAAAAACTCTAAATTAAATAACAATGAGACATGTGGACTTGATTTTCTATTCAAAAAGGCAACCAAAATAATTATTTGATTCAAAACTGATTTACTTCTTTAACACTGGAAAACTGGAACTCAGATATAGCAGAGTTTAAAATACAAAATGCATTGAATATGCTGACTTCTACTTTCATGGAAACAGAGAATTATATATTAAAATTATTCTATAACCTGAATAGATTAAACATGATGGAGTTTTAAGGCGCTGAAATTATGAAGTTCTCATTCTGTCTTTTCTCTCTAATAGTAAAAAAAAAGACTAAGTTAAAAAACTAAAAGAGAAAAACAAGAACAGGGAAAAACATTACTCATCTACTCTTTTCTAGAGGCTGGATAAGAGGCTCTGTTGGACCTTAGTGTTAGTGGACCTATTGCATTAAACAATGGAAAGTGCTCTAGTTCTGGGATAAGAGATGAGTCCTAATTTTTCTTTTGAACCAATACTTTTTTACTTTTACTCAAGTGACTTAACCCTTCCTCTTGATTTCAATTTCCTTTTCTATAAAATGAGGGTTTTAAATTAGATGGCATTTGAGATACTTTCTTCTCTTAGCTCTATGATCTTAAATGCCCTCAGTAATATCCTAGGCACATGCCTCTTAGTAGGCTGAACTCCATGAAATAAACACAAACTGTGCTATAAGGAGCTTTAGGAATAGAATGTCCAGATCTTTCTTTTTTATCACAATCACCAGGATAAAGAAATAGTTTATGTTACATTGTTCAGTATTTGAAGGAAATATATGTCATTAAGATTCTTGATATACTTGGTCCTTAGGGCAAGAAAGTTTAAGCCAGAGTCATTATAAGATAGCTAATCAGTTAAAAAATGATTGTCAATGCTGACTTGGATTTTTGGATGTAGAGTGTCTTGATGTTATTATCTCCAGGTAATATTGAGTTTCCTTCAGAGGAACTATATATTGTCTATCCTTTAATCTTGGTATTCACTTTAAAAAAAATCAGAAATATCTGATGATATTGCTTATGTTACTTATTGTACATGATTCATCCTTATGAACATGCTTCATACTACTGATGAGGACCTGGGTATCTAGATGGCTGTTAGCAAAGAAAGTCTGAAGCACTAATAGGACTATCACTCCTTGAGGCAAGCTGGGAAGGGTACTGATAGGATCATCTCAGCCTGAAGTGGACCTTTTATTCAAAAGTGGACTTTGATTACAGTCCCACCTCAGGTAAAGGTCTCTAGAAATCTTACCTTATTACATAAAATCAAAGAGCCTATTTATGATGTCAGTCTGTCCCCTCCTCCACTATATTTCCATATAAAAGTTCTGTTCATACTGTAGATCTTCCTTAACGCCTTTATGGCATAATAGTAAGCCTTTAATCAATGTTTATTGAATCCTCTTCTATAAATTTAGCCTGTCAGTTAAGGATATACTCCTTGTTATAGCTAAACTCCTTTTTAGGGTTAGTCCACCATGGTGTGTTCCTGCCTCATGGCTTCTTAATGGCACCCTCCTCCTGCTTACTTCTAGGGAACCTGTCTTTTCCTCTGTTATTGGCTAAAATCCTTATCCTTGTTAAAAAAAAAAAAAAAAAAAAAAAAAAAAAAAAAAAAAAAAAAACCTCTTATGGATTCGGCCCATTCTTAGCATTGTAACAAAATTTTTTCCTCTTGATTTGAAGGATGTCTAAGCCTACAAATTCTGGCCCATAGTCCCAATATACTTTCTGGGCATCACCCTGTCCATCAATTGGTGGCTGAACCCCATTATTTTGTTAGTCTGGTATGGAGAGACCACACTCTGTATCCTTAACACTATTGTGGAGCTTTCCATTTAAGTTCATGATAAGTTCATGACTTTTTTATTTGTTTTATTTTCAGTTCTAAAATCACTCCCTTTCTTCAGCCTCATTGAGAAAGCAAAAAATAGGATACCCATTTTACATATGAAGTCATACAAAACATTTTCACATTAGCCATATTGTAAAAAAAGAAAAAGAAAAAAATTGAAAGAAAAAAATATATACACTCGGAAGTCATCAGTCTTCTCTCTGCAGGTGGATAATATGTTTCACTTTGAGTCCTTTCAAATTGTTCCAGGTCACCATATTGATCAATTACTAAGTTTTTCACAGTTGCTCATTGTGGAGTTTAAAATCATCCCACCTAAAATAAGAGTGACTGAGGCAAAGGTATTAAGCAATGATACTTTATTAAAGAGTTCATAGTCCCCTCTAATGAAGTGAACTTCAGATCTTCCTCACAATCTGAGATACCACCTCCTTCCAAGGCTCTATTTTTATAGGGTTAGGTATCCAGTCATTCTGAAACAGCTATGCCAAATACAATATAATTCCATTGAATAAGCATAATAATATGTCAGCAGGTCACAAGTTGGGTAAAGCAAGGAATATCTTAATTTGGACAGGAGGAAATGGTAGAGGCTATCACCATCTGATCATCTGCTTCTATTTTACAAGTGATTGAACCAGAGGTACAAAAATATTTGGGGGGACCTTCCCTGTAATTGTCATCTCTGTCAAACTGGGCTTCATCATCAATACAAGGAAAAACAAGGGTGGAGGGCTTTTAGTAAACTTCCTATGGTTAAGCAAGTCAACTTAGAACCCACAACTTACAATTCTGGGACATTCTATACACAACTTTTTCATGCTTCTATTAGATTGATTACTGATTAGAATATAGTGGGGGTCCAAAATTAATTATTTCCCTTATCATCAAGGCAGTATGTTTTTTATTGTATATACTATAATCCAAATTCTGCTCATTTTTCTATCATTATATGTCTCCCCAGGTTGGTTGGTTGGTTTTCCTGAAACCATCTCCTTTATTATTTCTTACATTGTGATTGTTTGTTGTTTGCTCTTCATTCTTGAGAGGGAACAATGAACACAGAAGAGTGGTGTCTTGACTCTCAAATGAACTAAATTTAAATGAAAGACGGCTGTACAAAGTCATCAGTCTCACTACTACAAAGTCATCTGCTGTAGTGGCATATGTAAGACATATGTAAGGATGAATGGAGATAGTTCTGGATGCAGTAGGAGACCTAGGCCTTTTTAAGCTAAGATTTTTCCCATGTCTTAGTTTGTCTGAGACAACACGCATTGAAAAAGATTAGATTATTGTTTGTTGTTGTTATTCATCCTTTATTCCAAAGAAGTACTAATAACATTAGAAGGAGAATGCCTTGACTTGGAAGTGATGCACTAATGAACAAAAATTGAATGGAGAAGACTTTTGACAGACTCAAGTGAGGTACTACAATCACCTCTCTATACTTTGAGATATAGTAAGATGCTAATAGATGCCCTGTCTCCCAAAAAATGAATCCTGTGAAGACGAAGTAGTTATTTTATTTGAACTGCATATTTCCAAGGGGCTAGAACCAATAACCATGTTTTACATAATTATAACTTTGAATAGTTAATTATATTTTATGTAACATGTATTTAATATGTATATAATATAAAATAATATGTATATAATGTGTAATATATAATATGTGTAATAATAACGTGTAATAATAAAATATGTATATAATACTATATAATATGTAATATATTTATGTCATGTTATAAGGTATAAAATATAAAATAATAATAATAATAATAGGTTCAAATGCATAAACTATTAGCATTATTGAGACCTAGCAGTAGAGACTGCTTGTAGATTTCACATGTGGCTCTCTATATAGTTTCATCAGTATTCCCTAAGCAAATCATATAATTGGCTCATGGAATCATAGATTTGGATGTAGAAAGCACCATGGAGATCATTAAGCTTAACCTTTTCTTTTTTCATATGAGGAAACTGAAGCACTAAAGTGAAGGTAAATTGTCTGATTCTCTGTGCTGCACCAAGCCCAACAAGAAGGAGAAGTGGAATGTGGTGTAAACAGAACTAGACTTAGATTCAGAGTTGGCAATCAGATAGTATTTGGCAATCTTGATTAATATTTTACCATAATAGTTCCTTGCCCTTTATTGGCACATCATTTTGGACTTTAAAAAAAGGTTTGATTTTGCTAACCTTACTTAGAATAAGAAGATATGTGTTCAGGTCTTAGCAGCTATATGACTTTTGGCAAAAATGTTTCTCCAATATGAGCCCCAGTCCTTCATCTCTAAGAAGGGTGATAATCCACATGCTACCTAGAGAGGAAGTACAGAAATAAGAGAGAGCATTTTGAACTTACAGTCAAAAATACCTGAATTCATCTTCTGTCTGATACCTCCTAGCTTTGTCTCTAAGTCTTTTCCTCCCCCCCCCCAGGCTGTGGTTAAGTGACTTGCCCAGGGTCACACAGCTAGGAAGTGTTAAGTGTCCGAGATCAGATTTGAACTCGGGTCCTCCTGAATTCAGGGCTGGTGCTCTATCCACTGCACCACCTAGCTGCCCCCTTGTCTCTAAGTCTCAATTTCTTAACTGTATAATGTACAGAATTCTACACATGAAACCTACTTCATAGTGTTGTGAATTTAGTATATCAAGTGCCTTGAAAACTTTAAAGTACCACATATATTTCAATTGTTACTATTATTGCCTAAGAGGCAACATGGTATAGGGTATATACCACTGACTTTGGAGGAAAAAAGAACTGGATTCAATACTAACTGTGTGACTCAAGTGACTTCACCCTATTTTACCTCAGTTTTCTCTTCTATAAAATGAGCTAGAGAAGAAAATGGCAAATTACTCCAGTATTTTTGCCAAGAAAACTCCAAATGGGTTCATGAAGAATCAGACATGATGGAAAAATGACTGAACAACAAAAAGATCAGTTTTCCTGACTTGCATCAGCTAAAGGGTATTTTTTCATCAGGAGCTCTCTACATAAATGAAATCACAGATATACCTTTCCTTTCCCCTTAAAATTATCTATATCATGAAGTTATCATAAGGATCAAATGGGAATATGTATGAAAACAAGCAGCAGTCTAAGGAGCAGCCCAATTCCTCCCAGGAGCTGGTCACCTTCCTTTTCCCCTCTTCAGCCCACCTATCCTTCACATATTAAAGGGTGTCAAAGGGCCCAACAAGCATTTGCTTCAGAGAGCCCCTTTCTTCCACATCACTATTAGATACCTCTTCTTAGATGTAAATACTGTCTCATCATTTTAGCCCTCACCTTCCCATGCCTGTTCTTTTCCAAGGTAATATCCAGAACTCCACTCAAAATTTCAGACCTATTGTCTCCTTCATGACATTCAACAGTCATCTTCGACCTTTCCATTGTTCTCCAAGATCTATTAGACCTTACAATCCACCTCAAGTCCTTGGCCTTTCCATCTACCCAGAAATTGAACTCTCCTATTTGTGTCATCTCACTGTGAGCTTCTTGGTAGCAGGTACTGCTCTTCTTTCTATTTGTAATGATATCCTAGGGTATCATATACTTGACTATCAGTGCTCAGCCTAAAGGAATATAAATTTTGATCCCAGAAATCTCAAATAACATCTTGGGGTTTATGGGCTAGCTTTCTTTCTTAGGGACTATGCATTGAACCCAAATTACTCAGGGTCTTATTGGTCAACAATAGCTCTCAAAGCAAACCCAACTTAAGCATTGTTTGAGCCTAGTTTGGCTCAGAGTAAGTGTAAATAGCAATTGTTTTGGCCAGAAACCCTGAGGGTATTCCCTTCCTTTGGTTATCCTAGGTTGTGTGTGTGTGTGTGTGTGTGTGTGTGTGTGTGTGTGTGTGTGTGTGTGTGTATTTGACCTAGGTAAAAGAGATCATTCTCTGCCTCATTTCTTACCTAGCCTTAATCACTGATTCAGTGTTACTTCAGTCAAGCAAACTGAGACCTGCTAAAATTTAGCTTAAAATGGCCAAGATCTCCCAAAGCATCCAAGGCCATCTCCAGTGGTTCTGATCCATATTTTGCCAATAATACTCAGATGGCTCTGGAGGAAAAAGTAAGGTTGGTAACTTTGTACAATCCTGCTCCATTTAAATCCAATTCACTTGCATGTCATGCATCATCTCTCTGTTGTCATGGTACTTTTTTTTCCCCTGAGGCAATTGGGGTTATATGACTTGCCCAGGGTCACACAGCTAGGAAGTGTTATGCATCTGAGATCAAATTTGAACTCAGGTCCTCCTGACTTCAGGGCTGGTGTTCTACCTACTGCACCATCTAGCTGCCCCATGGTGTTCTTTAAGAACAAAGAGCAAACAACAACAACAACAATTTGTATCCTCAGAACTTAGCATAGTGGTAAATATTTAATTTATGATTTTCCATTATATTCTATCTCATTTTAGGCATATGAAGCATTGATAACAATAAGACATTCTATAAATTTGAGTTACTCTCATTATCACCAGCATTGAAAAGAGATTCAAAGAAAACTTTGGATCTAAGTGCAGTCAGTGAAATAGCATTACGTAAGTGTTTAGGAAACCGGGAAACTATATGAAACATAAGGATAGTTCTATTGGAAGCAACAGTAATAACCTGAAATGAGGTAACCAAACCAAGTGTCCAAAGCCAAAGAGAAAGAGGAACCAAAATAGAATTGATCTCAGGCTAAGTGAATTTGGCAATAGCTTCCTTCTCTGTCTAGAAGGCTCAAATGCCCCTGACAACACAAATTTTCTCTTTTCCAGATGAACACAACACAGGGACTCCAGATAACAATACTGAGGTCTTACTACAGTATCAAAGTTAGAATAAAAACATGCTCTTCTCTTCTTCTGTGGTATGGGGAAAATGAAATTTCTTTCTTTTTCTTTCTTTCCTTCCTTCTGTCCTTCTTTCCTTTTTTGCTTTTTTTTTTTTTGTTTTCCCTGGCACTAGCAGTTTTTCCTTTGATCCCCACTTAGGGTATTCCTGCAAAGGTAATGGATTTTAATTTGGTTTTCTGTAATAGTCTCCATCTTTCCCTTCCCAGCTCCCTAGACTTTTGTCTCTATTTATATGGGAATAATACAAACTCCAATCCATTCTTTTGGGACTGCAATACGATTACATAAAAAAATTACCTTATGGTCTGAGGCATTTCTAATTTTGTTACTTGCTTTGTTGGACATCTCTATGATTAGCACTTTCCAGAATTGTGAAACCTTCATTCATTCATTCAGCAAATAATCATTCAGCACCCTACTCTGTGCCCAGCACCATCTTCAGATGGACACTCAATACTCTTTCTAGAACTCTGAGTTCCAGACTAACAATTTTATATTATATTCTCTGACACTGGGGAGCTGTTCAAAGTTCATGAGCAGAGACATTACATGAATACACCAAATGACCATAAAAATTCAGTATTATAATCTGATATCAACAATATCATATGGTAGTTTTGATTCCCTTGTGAGTTGGATTTAAGTAAAGCCACTTGCACAGTCATCATGATGGGGTTCTAGTGGCAGTCAGAGAATTGTGGAAATCCCCTTTAGGTTGACGCAGATCCTTCATGAAAGAATTCACAAACCTGAAAAGTTTTAGGTGGCAAAAAGGGAAACTTATTGTTGGATGAGAAATCAGCTTTGCTAGAAAAACTGACTTCTTCAATGCCAAAGTCCTATTAGGGAAATGGAGGCTGACATTAAGAAGAGAATGTATTCTCAGCAGACAAGAGTGCTGGCAGGCAGCTATGCCCTACTCCAGACTTTTGCAAGGATCGGGAGTTTAGAAATATCCTTTAATAGGAAAATCTGAGGATCAGGTTTCAGGTTGAAAAGAAAGCCAAAGTCCCCAGGCCTAGATCTCCAATTCAATAGAAATCACTTTTTGAAGAATTCTGGAATGTGAAATTTTCTGAAAAGGGTCTATATCAATGGGATGATTTGCCTTAGAAAAGGCCCAGCCAGGAGGGTATGTTCTCATAGAGTCTCTGGAGTGTGTGTGTGGGGGGGGAGGGGTGAAGAGGAGGGAAAGGGTGTCAGGAATCAAAAGGGACAGAATTTCAGAGTGTTAATTTTACATATAAAAAGGGAACAGTTTCATGTCAATCAGAGTCACTCTCTCTTACAGACTCTTCAAAGTTCATTGATAAGACCAAAATTAAGTTAGGACAACTGATGATAGCCCAGGATGTAATAAATGGCTTATCTCTGAATACTCCAAGGTGCTTGCTTCAGCCTTCTTCATGATAGTTGTAATGAATTATTCTTGTCTGCCCAGTTCCATGGTTAGTCTTCACATATTTGGGGTAGATATCCACTTCCCATATCACCTATGGACCCACTGATTACCCTCAGCCTGGTTTAGCCAATGTCTGCCAAGACATTTTTATTGAAATGTGGCCACTATACATGCTAATAATTTCTTGAAGCCATAGGAACTGAATCTCTGAAATCCAAACCTCAGAGACAATCTTTTGCCATCACTCTCTCTCTTTCCCTGAATTTTGTTTTGATTTTTGGATTTGTAACAACTTCTTCAGCCAAAATTACGTGACAGTCAAATTCATAAAGATAGAATTGTATCTTTTATCAATTAAGGAGAATAGTTATATTTATAGGATGATAAAATAATAAGTGTTATTCAACACATTTAATAATGACACAGACATTGAGACTTTGTGGTACATTTGAAAGAGTACTGAAGATAGAATCTGATGTCCTGAATTCAAATCCTGATCTTTCCATTTACTACCTTGCATAAGTTATTTTGCTTCTTTAGACTAGTTTCCCGAAAAAGAGATTGAACTAGATAACTTAAAAATTCCTTTTAATTTCAAACCCCACAAAGAGATCAAGTGATTTGCCCAGAGTCAAACAGCTAGTAAGTATCTGAGACAGATACAAACTTAGCTCTTCCTCACTATAAATTACTTACTTAAAAGAATTGAGTTGGATTCCATTCCATACATTTTTGTATGTATAAACTCTGAAGTCTAGGAAAATAAGTGTTAAAATACACACACACACACACACACACACACACACACACACACACACACACACACACAAACACACCACCTCATATACTAAATAAAAATTAAAAAAAAAACAAAAAAACCCAAAACTTCCTGAAGGCAGAGAACCTTAAGGCAGTCACTAGAATGCTTTCAAAAAGCCTGTGAGAATCAACTTTCTAACATACTACTACAAAATGAACAAATTTCACCCACTTCACAACTTTTTCTCCAGGATGGGTGATTTTAGCTAAATCATTTAATCTCTCTGATCCGTGGTTTCCTTTTATATCAAAAGAAAGATTTAGGTTGGAAAATCCCTGAAATCTCTTATGGCTCACAATATTGTGATGCTATGTTCTATTTACTTTCAAAGGTATTCTAACCCAAAACTAAAGTATATAAGTATTCATCTTAAAATAGTCAGCTATATGGCACAATGAACAGAGCACTGAACTTGGAAACTGGACAACTCATTTTTAAATCTGATCTCAAACACTAGCTTTGTAATGCTGGGCAAGCCATTTAACCTTGTTTGCTTTAGTTTCCTTATCTGTAAAATGAACTGGAGAAGGAAATGGCAAACCAATCCAGTATCAATGCCAAGAAAACCCCAAATGGGATCACAGAGTCATCTTATGAAAAGCATGATTTCTCCCATACTTTTGGATTCCATGGTGCTGCCTACATCTTTGTAGTGAAGGATTCTAAAACCTTTGCACTATAGCTTAGGGACAGCTCTGAATCAGGTGTGCAAAGATATATAATTCAAATATAGAATAGTCTCTAGTAGCCATTTCCCAGATAACTGTCTTTCTTTCCCAGAGTGTCAGCGAACTCCCTCTCACAGAATGTCAGAATTAAAAGAGATCTCAAAGACTGTCTTGTCCCAATCTGGATCTAATGGAGAATGACTTCTACAAATGACTATCTGGACCCTTATGAAGACTTGTAGTAAGGAGAAACCATTACCTGAGGGTGAGGAGAAAGGGAAGGAGACATTTCATTTTTAGATAGTTGTAATTACTGGGAAGTTTTTCTTACTTTGAGTCAAAATATAGCCTCTTTGCAATTCTTATCCAGTACTACTAGTTCTACCTCCTGGGGCAAAGTGTAATAAATCTTATTTCCTTTCCATGTGACAACCCTTTAGATCTGCAGGGTAACTAGCTAACCTTGTGCCTGAGGCAAGAATATAAAATACACACATACACCCCCTCCCTTCTACCAGCAGCATGCTTCAGATAGTAGATCTACTTTTTTTTTTTTGATTCACATTTTATACATTTTGGGGGGTAGCCTTTAGTTTTTTCTAGTTTATGTCAAGTCCTTCTTTTACTTGGCTTTGTCATGACTCTGACTTAAATACTTGGAGGCAATTATTATGTCTCCCCTAAATCTTTTCTTCTCTAGGATAAACCATCCCCAGTTCCTTTAATCAATTTTACTATAAGGCAATGCTCAGAACTTGAAAATAATCCTTCCAAAATAGCATATTTTTTGCAAAGTATAGCAGGATTCTTAGCTTTGTAGTCTTGGATCTTATTCTTATCTTGACATCTTCTAAGATCATACTAACTTTGAAGACTGTCATGTCATCCTATTGATTCAACATAGATCTTTTTCAAACAATTTGCTGTCTAGTCCCAATTATCCTCATCTGTAAAATGAGAACATTAAATCAAATGATCTCTAAGATTGCTTCCCTCTCTAGAACAATGATTCTTATGAGTTTGGGCTGGTGAAATTAAACTCTCAAACTTGTAAGACTATAGGTTTTCCTATTACATTTTGTCTTGTTTGAATTGTTAGATCTATTCCAATGTTCTAACCTATTGAGATCTCTTTATCCTGTCATCCTATGTTTACTCTGTCTTTGTCTTTGTGTAGTCATTGATAGAAATATCAAACTGGATAAGCTAAAGACAGATCCCAGAAATATTCCATTAGAGATCTCCCTTCTAATTGATAAGGAAACATTAATGACTGTCATTTAGGTCATTTTTGTGGTGTGTGTGTATGTGTGTGTGTGTGTGTGTGTGTGTGTGTGTGTGTGTGTTTTTCCAGTCATTTTCCAGTCTCATCAGATTCTTCACGACCTGATTTGGTGTTTTCCTGGTAATAATACTGGGCTAGTTTGCCATTTCCTTCTCCAGTTCATTTTACAAATGAAGAAAAGATAAAAAGGGTTAAGTAACTTATCCAGCCTCAGACAGCTAGTGGCTGAAGCTAGATATGAACTCAGAAAGATGAATCTTTCTACCTCCAGATCTCAGTATTGTATCCACTGTACTACCTAGCTGCCTCAGATCTTATCTTACCTAAATATAGAGTTATCCAGAACAAATCTCTGCATCTACTCCACAAAATGCCAGAAGAGTCTTTATCAAATGCTTTTCTAACATTTGGATAAATTATACTTAATACATTTCCCAATTCTATCCTATTAAAAAGTTAATAACTTTAATCTCTCATTATCTGTTCTTAAAGCCATTCAGACCCTCTGTCATTACAACTTCTTTCTTGAGAAGTTCAATGAACATTTTAAAATAAAATATTCCAGAATTTTGCCTAGAATGAAATCTAGATCATTAACCTACAATTAATTTCTACCACTAGATATACACTGGAGATGTTTTGAGAAACTGCCAAGTGAGGTTCAAAGAGGCTGGCCAATATGTTGGTTAACAGGCACTGAATTTTTTTGTCTGCAGCAACTTCTAGCTAAAGCACATAAGAGTCATGTTAAGGGACGTATCAAAATTCTTTGTGAGTTTGTACTACAGACTTAAGCTTTTTCATCTTTTGAAAATCAGAATATTTTGAAAAAAATCAATGCATGTAATTGGAAGGAACATCCACATTGATGAGATTATAAACCCATTTGATTATAGAATAAAATATCAATATCAATATTAGTACATGTGTATTTGTAATGGTATTCTCATTCAACCACCAGAAAGAGTAAATAAGGCATTCTGTTATCTACTTTTCCCCCTTATCCTGAACCAATTTTCTGAGGACATGGTAGATCTAATGATTACTAATTTTTAAAAAATCTATTCTATAGAAGCAGCCAGGGTGGTGGCCCCAGAATCAGGAAATGCCAAATTCAAATCTGGCCTTGGACACTTACTGTGTGACCCAGGAAAGTCACTTAACACTAATTCTTTCCCTAGACAAACAGACACTCTACCCTATATTCTAAACTCAGGCTCATTATATCTGGACTCTACTCCTGTTTATTATTATTATTATTATTATTATTATTATTATTATTATCATTATTATTATTAGGGAAAGGAAAGGGGAGGGGGGCCTCATGAATAATTTCTCTTCAAATTCTATTATATTTGATTATTTAATTAGGTCATATCCTATGTGTCTGATCCTTGACTTTCCAAAGAATTGGAAGTAGTGATATATGGAGCCATATTAGAGACCCAGTTGTTAAATTTGAACATTTATGTTTGGCTTATTATTTTGTTGATTGTCTAGACTTAAGAAAGTTATATAGAAAAATTTTATAATGTCAATGAAACTGAAAAGTGTGTCAGGATACGTTTTTTAAAGAGTATTAATCATCTATCAGCATGATTTCAAATATTACTGTTTTCTCCTATGAAGGTGACATGGTACCTTTTCCATCTTAGAATTAAATTCTGAAGACATGGAGAAGTCTCACAAGATAAGAATTCATGGATGGGATATGATTTGCATTTTTGGAGGGACTTCCCAAACTGAGATCACAGAATATATAATCTCATATATGTATATACACATATGGGTCACAGGAAAACATCAGTTATACTACCAACATAAGGTTGGAAGCATTTGTGCAGGCCTCATGTCTAGATTGAGCTCTCCCTTAGATTGTGCTTAATTGGAGAATTTCTACACAGTTGTTCCAGATTCCTTGCCCACTTGTCTCTGGAGAGGCAGCCAACTTTGGGTAATTCAGATTTCAGAGTCATGAAGCATGTAGTGTGATGGCTGGGTAAATAGCTTCATCAGGCTAATGAGAATCAGTTTTTCTAGGTGGTGTGATCACATACCACACATCATCTCTTGTCCTTACTATTGCAAGAGCCTTTATATTGTACTTCCCTCCTTAGGTCTTTCCTCAATGCAATTGATCTTCCATTTATCTTCCAAAGAGAATTTCTTAAATAACAGGTCTACTTATAACATTTTATATACTCAGTAAATTATACGGATTCTCTCCATAATCAAAAAAATTTGTCTAGCATTTAAAACTCTTTATGGCAATTTTTCATGGTACTAGTTATAGAGCACAGGCCTGATATCAGAAAGATCTGAGTTCAAATCCACCCTCAGTGGATTTCCTTAGTAGTGGGACTCTGTAAAGGGCTGAAACTGAGTTGATGCACTGTGGTAGGATAACCCAGCACTTAAGGCTAATTACCTACCGATTAGAAAATACTCTATTAGCATATGTTTGGTGAATGACCCTGCCCACTATACTGTGGTAGCTTGATCTGTTGGTGCATACAGAGAATTGTAAGAGGCATTGGAGGGTGGAGTAAGACAAGGGAGAGTTACCTTTTGGAGGTGGAGAGAGAGAAAGAAGGTGTGGAGATTCCTGTGTCTATTCTCCTGACTGCTACCCCAAAAGACCAAGAATAAAGATCAAGGATTTTTGCTTATCCTGACTCTGGCTTATTCTAAGGTATCCAGGGTGCTAACTCAGTCTTCACAGGATTCTACACAGGTCATTTAACCTCTGCCTGTCTCAGTTTAGTCAACTTTAAAATGAGAATAATAACAACACCTACCTCACAAGATTGCTGTGAAATTTCAATGAGATAATATTTGTAAAATGTTTAGCATAATGCCTGGAACATAGTAAGTGCTCTCTATATATTTATTCCCCCATTTCTTTTTATAACATTATCCTTTCCCTCCAGTCTAGTCTTCATAAACTTTTTCCTCCCTCCATCTAGAATCTATACTGCTCTTTTTACTATTCCATATACATGGCACTCCATCTCCAATCTCCTTGACTTAGCACTGACTGACCACCATATACTGAATGTTCTTCCTCCTTAAAGCTATCTCTTTATTTCCTTGACTTCATATCTCTCCCTTGCTTGTTTCCCCTTGTTTCCTCATGCTCCAGCTAAATAACCCTCAGATTATTTTCCATCTACATTATAGTAGTAATATATGGAGCCATGTATGTACCTGATCATTTGCATGCTATCTCTCAAAGTAGAATGGGACTTCCTTGAAGACTGGTTATATTTTTCTATACTTTAGATCCCTAATACTTGACATAATACCTAGTACAAAGAAAGAATTTAGCAAATGTTTGTTGATAAATTGAATTATTTTCTATGCTCTGATCATGTCCTGATTTTTTCCTATTTCCTTGCTTTTTTCTTGTTTCATTCCCTACATGTTGAATGAACTCTATTCAGCCTCTACAAACTCTGCCTATTAAATTCTACCCAGTCTTCAAGACCTAACCTAAGTTCCATCCTCTACATGAAGCTTTCCATAATCTCTCTAGCTGGAAGCAATCTCTCCCTTCCTAAATTCTCATAGGTTTTACATATCCTTTTCATGTTGTAATTTATATTATTTCTGTATATCTTTCATTTTCTCTATTAGAGTAGACGTAAACTACTTTGAAGGCAGGGACCCATTCTCATTCATCATTATATTGCCCCAATGTCTAGCAAAATGCTTTACTTATAATAGAAACATATTGAATTTTTGTTGTTGTTGTTGCTAAAGTACTTTAGAAAAAAATCTACAACCATCTATAGCCAGTGCCTCCACTTCCTCCCTTCTTTCTCCTTTTAAAATCCTCTGTAATCTGGCTTCAGATCTTATCATTCAACTGAAACTATTCTCTCCCATGAATTCTTAATTGCCAAATCAATTCCCTACTCTTAATCCTCCTTTTTCTTGTCACTTTGATGCTGCATTCAGTCAATTTTTCTTCATGTCTGACTTTTTGTGATCCCATTTGGGTTTGTTATTGTTGATGGTGGTCTTTTTTTGGCAACCATTCTGAATTTTTTTCCTTCTCCAGCTCATTTTTACAGGAAACTGAGGTAAACAGGGTTAAGTGACTTGCCTAGAATCACATAACTTCTAAGTGTCTGAAACCAGATTTGAATTTAGGAAGGTGAGTGTTCCTAATTGCAGGCTAAGCTCTCTATCTATTGTGCTATCTATCTTTAATAACTACAAAGGTTCCCAATTCCCTCCAAAATCAAATATAAGCTATGCTGTTTGTAATTAAACCTTTTTAGAACTTTTCTATATTTTTAATCCTTTAACACATGATTAATTTTATCTGCTCTATAATACATCCATAATTCAACTTCCTGTTCCTCATATATTCTTTTATATCTTCTATCTCTGTACCTTTTCATTAAAATGTTTTCTTTCCTCTCTACAATTCTTAGTTTTCCTTAAGTTTCAACTCAAGTGTCACTTCCTCCAATGTCCCTTCACCAGTTCCCTTATTTCATAATATCTTCTTCTTTAAGATGGCTTTCCATATACTCTACATTAACTTGTAGTTGCTAGTTATATAGGCAATTCCTACATTATAATTAATCTAAATGTGTTAACACAATGTTTAGCAAACAGTGAGTGCTTAATGCTCATTGACTTTTTAAAATGTTCTTTCTATCTAGAATTCTTTATCAATTCTGTCTTATTGTCATTTACTTTTAATTTATCTTTCAAAAATTTGAAAACATTGGAATTGGGAATATATTATATTTGGGTAAATTTCATAATTAGAGTTAGCCACAGAATCCTGTTAATATAGGAATTTTAGGATACTGAAATTTTAGGATATTGTTTATTTAATCTATTAGCTAGGCAAAACTTTATCTAAATTTGTCTTTTAAGCTTCAACATCTATCTATACTTCAGGAAGGAAAAAAAAAAAAAAGGCAATGTGGGATAGACCAGTATTCAAGAGAGACAAATCTATATACTAATCTCACTCTGACATTAATATGCAACTTTTAGCTAGTTGCTTAACTTTCCTCAAATCTTAGTTTCCTCCTCTTTAAAATGAGTAGTTGACCAAAAGTGTCTTCAAAGTCTAAGCTTTTTACAATTCTAAGCATAGAGATTAAAAAAAATTCCTTTAGGGCCATGAAATCTTATGCTGGTTGGGATTTTGGTTCATGTCTCCAAGAAAGTTTGGATGGTAAAGCATCTAGAAAACTGACATTGGATCTAGGAAGACCTGACTTTAATTAGGAAGGGCTGATTTCAAGTCCTCCCTTTTACAATGCCAGTTTTGGCAAACTGTTTAATTTTACAATGTCCTAGACAATTTTGTAAGACTAAATGTAGATGAATGAAATAATAAGATTGTTCCAGCCTATACTCTGAACCCCCATTCTCCCAAAAGAAGAAAAGTGAACTTCTGTCATCTACTCATGGAAGGAAAAATGGATTAAATGAGCATTTCTATATTAAAAAAAAAGACTTTTCTTAAAATATTACAATTGTCATACATTTACTATTCATTATATTTAGGAATTTTTTAATGATTTTTTAGAAATACTTAATCTTATAGAAGCAGAATACTAATTACTGTACTTGTGTTAGAATAGGAAAAACAGCAAATTACTCAAATTTTAATTATGATATTCAGTTTTTAAACAAGTGTGTAATAATTGACTTTGTGTGCAATAATTGATTTGTCATTTAAGCAGTAATTTTTTATGCAAATGGACTACTTTTTAATGTGTGCACCAGTTATTATAAAATTAATTACTGAATATAATATCACACAGAATTGACTACCAGGAGGTTCTCTAACTGGCTTATCCATTCATGCAAAAGCTTGGTTTTTATGTGCAGTGATCAGCTTTATAACCCAAAGAAATTAAACAGTATTCTCTTGGTTTGCTAAATGTGCCTATCATTGTAATTATCCTTTTGAAGTACTTTACAAACACTGGTCCTCAAGCTCCACAGTAGCGAATTTACACAGTAATCCTAAGAGCTAGGTAAGCATCTTTAATTCTGCTTTTCAGATGGGAAATTTGCTTTGGAAATGAAAGGTTAAAACCTTGGAAGAAATATACAGCATTTAATGTCCTTGGCTGTTTGTACTGTTGGAGAATCATTTACAATAGGCAGAGGTCAGCAGTTTTGGCAATACATGGAAGAAAACAGAGGTATAACTAGTGTGAGACAATTGTAATGGGCATAGTCCTCAGTAGGGAGGAAGGGAAGGAAGGGAAGGAGAAATGTGGCCTAAATAATTACTTCTTAAAATTTAATTCTTAAAATTTGATTTAAAAAAAGCATCACTGATGTTTTTGTTTTGTAATGCCGGAGAAACTGAGGCAAGATAGAGATTAGAGAGTTTTTTTAATATTTTATTAATTGGAGAGTTTAATTGACTGGACAGGACTCTTGTCTCAAAGTATCCAGTAATGAATGGGGGAATGATAAACACTTTTATAGCTTTTTCAGACAAAGGAAAGGAAGAAGAGCGGGAAAAGTTAGAAGCCTTGGTTCTGTCAGGATGGGGGGGGGGAGCTATAAATTTTTACTAAAAGCCAGAGTCAAAATGTTTGAATAACAGAAGTAAAGATGTCAGTGAAGTATCTGAGATAGTCTTATCTTTTGGAATATTTTAGAGGGGTAGTGTCATAAATTCTTGGGGGCAGAAGGAGCTAGGAGCCAGAAAGTCTGATCTGCTCCTCCTCTTCCATTGACAATTTATAACCTTAGAGCAAATGATCCTCAGTCTTAATGAACCAGGGGGGTTTTATGACTTAGGGGACTGAGGCAGAACAATTAAGGAAACTGAGATAGAACAATTCAGGGAAACTCAGGACAATGAGGGAAACTAGTGCAGGGAAACTGAGGTAGAACAGCTCAAGGAGACTGTGTCATAACAGTTTTAACTTAACAGACATCTCTAAACATATGTTCCCCCAACTATCACCACTGCATGCATCTTCCCTTGTACCAAAGAAAAACACTTAAGTAGAACCAAATGACATCACAGATATTCCTGATGGGATATGCAATATTGCCTCTTCACTGAAAAGAAGAAACTGCTGTTTCATCTCTTTACTAGAGCCACGAAAATTCATTACAATTACTCAGCATTCAATTTTATTTTATATTACTTTTTCATTGCGTATATTGTTTTCCTGGTTCTTCAAACATCACTTGAAATCAGTTCATATAAATCTTCTCTTGTTATTCACATGTCATTTTTATGACACAAAAATATTGCATACATTAATGTAGCATAGTTCACCCCGCTCTTCCCCAATCAATCAATACCTACCTTGTTGATCAAGTTTTTTGCTAACATAAGAATTTTCTCTGGCAAATCCATAATAATGATGCCATGATGCTGGAATTGACAGGATTGTCCATGTTATTCTTGAAGGCTTCCAAAAAGGGATAATATACTGCATTTTGTAGTAAACCATTTAATTTTAAAACAACTCAAATTATTGAAAGTTTTTTTTTTTTTAAATTAGGGTGGGATGCATCAAGTTTAACAGATCTCATTTCTACCTTCTATTCATTGTTCCTTGCTCTGCTTTCTGTGAACAAACCAAACATGTTTAATTCCTTCTCCATTTTCTCACCTTTAGAATACTTGAACACAGACCCTCCCCTAATCCTCATTTCTTTAGGCTAAAAATGTGAATTTCTTTTTAGTGATTTTTTTATGCTATGAACTCAAGGCCTTTCACTATGCTAGTTGTCATTCTCTATACACTCTCCAATTTGTTATGCACTTATAAATGGATCAGCTCTTAATATGTCTATGGATTTTTATTTTAAAATTTTAATAATTCTCAATATGATTGGTTAAGTTGACAATTCTATATATTTAAAAATATTTAAAAATCATTATTCTTAGAAAGACAAAATAGATTTCACCAGACTACCTGATGTATCCATAACAAAAACTTGAAGAACTTTTGCTCCAAGGAATAAATGTTGATTCACCCAATGCAGAGGTACACAGTGAGTATGAGTAGATGGCAACACATTTCAAAAGAATAATTATACAATAGAAGCAACATAAATAATATAATGAGCATTAAAAATGTCATCACAAATTCTATGTTCAAATTCTGGTTTTTCTATTTATTAGTGACTTGTTCAAGTCACTTAACATCTCCTGACTTCTGCTTCATCAATTGGAAAATAATGGATCAGTTGATTTTGAAAGTAGTTTATATTTTTAAATACATGATCCTAGGGACACTAACATATATATATATATATATATATATATATATATATATATATATATATATATATATATAGGGGGGTGGGTGTGGGTGTGTCAGTGTGTGTGGGTGTGTGGGTGTGTGTGTGTGTGTGTGCGCGTGTGTGTGAAAGATGGGTTACAAGTGATAACAAATCATTGATAGCCAAAGGAAGTCAGAAGACTCAGAAAAAAACCACCCCCCATCCTGATATTTTAGGTGAATTCACTGTGGATGATTAACAGGACAAAACCAAGAATTTTAAATAAGAGAGTATAGATAAGCTAT